>NC_062973.1:18648772-19012589 GCF_023078275.1 Leguminivora glycinivorella
ACTATTAATTAAGTAGCAAAGTGAAACTTATATGACACAATAAAGACACATTGCTGTAATATTTTATTTAATAACTATTTCCTTATAAAATTCGGAACGATCCTTCTTCATTTTGACGTCCGTCCATTCCTTTCCTGACATTGACAGTTGTACATTGGTTAAGTTTAAGCGTTTGCGTTTTATGTTTTCCGAAAGAAATAAAAATAACATTGCCGGCTTTTAAACATAATTATTTTGAATATCCATATGCATGTGAGAAAAGTGTCAGATTTACTTGCAGTATACTTGTAAACTTCTATCCAACATATCAATATTTTGGCTATAAACTTTATGAGTTAAGAAATCAATGTAAAAAGGCATAAACATGTCGCTAACTATCAATACCCTAAATCAGTACATCCAGTACGTAGAACGAGCATACAGAACTGCACAGGGGGAACTCCTGGCTAGACTGTTCTCTCTGCGAGACGATCATGTAGGGAACAGGAGTCTGCGGTCAAGCGACATCGCGACCCTGGTGGATGGGAACTGTGTGGCGCCGCTGGACGATATTGTCATAGCTCACTTGTTGTGTGTCAGAGTAAGTAGTTCTAGAGTTAAACATTCTACAGTACATAATTCTTACATTGATACTTGAGTTGAGATCCGAAATCCGAAAACCAAATAGTGTAGGAATAGGGGAAAAACAGGCAAAATGTACAGGCTTCTGCGGCTTGAGCGAGGCGAAGGGTTACTATTTAACTGAGAACCAAAGTGTAGAAGCCTCGATTTTTTGAGAAGTTATCAATAAATAATTTCCCTCTTTTGCCTAGTTTGTAGTGACCCTGGTTATGATTTTAGGTTAGGGTATTTTTTATTTGTATATTTATCACTTATTCACTTAGACCTACATTAATTTATTCTTATACTATTCTTATAATAGGTAGCTGTTGGTATTTATTTACATGATTGCCAAGATCATTTATAATTTTCTTGCAAACTATAAAGTATCTTAATGTATAAATTAAAACTTACAGGCACTTTTCATGAAGGACTACATGGAGGCATTCAACTACCAGAGCTCCTGTGTGTCATCTGTGGTGCGTCTGCTGCAGAACCAGAAGGAGGAGAACTGGAGTCTTCCGCTTATGTACACTGTCTGCTTGGACCTGCGTCTAGTGGCTCAGAAGGCTGAAGGTGCTAATAGTAAGTTATCAAGAATAATTTTGATAATTGTGATTAGAAAGCTTGGTAAAAAAAGAAAACAAATTAAAAAGTGGCAAAAATGTAGTTTTGTCCTTTTCAGATCAATATACAGATGTGTGAAAAGGGTTTCCTTCGTATTTTTCCTGAAACATTTGTATTTGTCATGCTAGTTCAGTCAATGTCCGTACTTCTTGTACTGAGACTGACAGAAATAGCATGACACGTTCCGCGCTTTTGCCGGCGGCTTCGTTCGCATTAGAAAGAGACAAAAAGTAGCCTATGTCACTCTTCATCCCTTCAAGTATCTCCACTTAAAAAATCACGACAATTCGTCGCTCCGTTTTGCCGTGAAAGACGGACAAACAAACAGACACACACACTTTCCCATTTATAATATTAGTATGTGTAACAAAACCATATAATTTCAGCTCTATTGTTCCAATTTAAGATTAATAGTATTTTATTATCTTTTTAGTGCAAAGTAATGGAAAAATCATGGAAAAAGCAGCAGAGAGCTTATTAGCATGCTTCAGAGTATGTGCTGCAGACAACAGATCTTCTGACGAAGACACCAAGAGGCTGGGCATGTTGAACCTTGTGAACCAACTCCTTAAGGTCTATTTTAGAATAAACAAGTTGCACTTATGCAAACCGCTGATTAGGGCAATAGATTCGTCACCATTCAAAGACCAGTTTCCACTCGCTCAGCAGATCACATACAGGTATTTTGTAGGCCGTAAAGCAATGTTTGACTCTGACTACCGCTCAGCTGACGAATTCTTGTCATTCGCATTTCAAAAGTGCCACTACAAAAGCAACAAAAACAAAAGACTGATACTAACTTACTTAGTACCCGTGAAGATGCTCCTAGGCTTCATGCCAGCCAGAGATCTGCTTCAGAAGTATGACTTAATGCAGTTTTGGGATTTAGTATCAGCTGTCAAAAATGGAGACCTGCGAGGAATTGACAAGGTAATGGAGGAGCACGAGATATTCTTTATCAGAGCTGGCATTTACTTGATTGTAGAGAAGTTGAAGATTACAGCGTACAGGAATTTGTTTAGAAAAGTTTTTTTGGCAGAGGGTACGCATCAGATTGATATAGCGAGCTTCCAAGCTGCTTTACAGTTGATGGGCCAGCATGACGTCGATGCCGATGAGACGCAGTGTATAGTAGCCAATTTAATATACGATGGGAAGATTAAAGGTTATATTTCATACCAACACAAGAAAGTGGTGGTGAGTAAGGCAAATGCGTTCCCTCCGCTTTCTAGTCTGTACTAATGTGTTTACGCAATGTATATTTATGACTGTTTTTTTAAGAATAAATCTCAAATGAAACACTAATGACATTTAAACTTTTTTATTAAATCCACAATATATTTCAAAGAATAATATAAATATAATAAATTTTGCCGATCACTAACATAGCATTATTTTCAACAATGCAGATTAATATATTTCAAGTCTTACCGTAAGTAGGTAGGTAAATAGGGTATTTTGTGATTCTAATAGAAAGACATGGTTCTAATCTATTTTTACAAAATATGTTCTTTATGAAGTACATAAGTTTTATGTATTTAGGAGAGAGAGATATTAGTGATGTGCAATTCCTTCAAATACATTAATATAGTTTTTGCCTAATATAGGATTAATTCGCTTTGCTGCGTAAAAATGATTTGTTATTAAAAATAAATTCAATCTAGGGATATGTTTCTTTAATTTTGATATGCCGAAGATAGGTATGGTAGAAAAAGCTATTGTGTTGGGGCAAAAGCAAGAAAGTTTTGATAACTTTTTAGGGGATAACCCCGTTTGCTTATAAAACGCGTAGTTGAATGAAATAATACATATTGGCTAGTTTTTGGATTCCAATTCACTATTCTATCAACGTGAATTAGAGTTTTTGTATTGTTTTTACATTTATGCATTTCACTACAGGGACTCAAGCGATTAAAATCTTCTATATAGAACCATTACTCAATTTAAATACTACAGTAAATATATTTAAATCTTTGAGATTTCGTTATTCTATTCGACGGGCATAGTTACAATTTTATCTAATCTATAAGGGAAGACCTTTTTAAATATTTAAATATGTAATCTGAATCAATTGCACATCTCTAAAAGTTGTAGGTATGCTGTAGAAAAATATGAAGAATATTTGACTAGCTAATTATACCATATCTCCTTATGCTACAATAGTACTTAAATTAAATTATAAACTAGATAATTTTTCAGTAAAATAAAGCTAAACAAGGATATCCACTACTAAAACACTGAAAGCTACGTCTAAATAATACTATTTATCTTTTAATACAAAAACGTATTTTTTAAACATTTATTACGCGCGTCGTAAACATTAACAATTTTATTATATTTTAATAAAATCTCTTCCTTTAGCTCAAATCTTATATTTGGTATTTCTTTGGTACATAATATTATATGTCATTGATTCTCTTATCCTTATGTTTGTTCAAATTATTAAATGAAATCATTATATCAGTACATTTATAGCGGTGAAATATTTACAATTACATCAATACAAGTGGATTGGGTATGGAAATAAATTGATGTATTTGATATTTTTTTAATATTCCATAGATCCATAGACATATATTCCATAGATCCATAGACAGCAAGCATAACATTTATTTAGTTAATAATTACTTTGAGCATTTGGCTGCCGAAATATTGATTTCTTGAGAAATGTAACGATTAAAATATATTTGTATATATATGTATTTCAGACAGTAAGTCAGATATAGTAATAAATCGCTAATTTGGTTAATTTAATGCCCATCTATAATATATTTTGTAATATATTACCCTTAACGTTACGAATATTTAAAAAAAAAGTTAAATTAATATGTAACAATCTCAATTTCATAGGATAGGACACTAACTGAAAATTGTAACAATAAAAATCAAAGTGTTTTAAACACGTTTAAAATTGACTTAAAATAATCTTCTAATACGATACCCAAATTAGGCTTGACACAGACAGTCTTAAAAATTCATAATCTTAAAAAAAATTTGTATGCAAATTGACAGTTCAAACTGACACTGACAGATCTGTCAGTGTCAGTTTGCATACAATTTTTTTTTAAGATTATGAAAATTAAGACTCGTCTGTTGCCGGCCTTAGATACTTAAAAACTAGAACAATACAGAACATGTTAAAAAAAAACTTTTCAAACATCCTGAAAAGCCAGAACTAATCAGATGATACAACTCATACAACCCAAAAAAGTAAACTGTACAGTCGTCAGCACGGGTTTGTTGTGGCGCCTGTGGGGTTTAGTTAGCGGGGAAGCCCAACTTGTGCGGAGGGCCCTTCAGCAGCTCGTCCTTGTAGGCGGCCAGGATGGCGCGCGACATGCTCGGCTCCGCGGAGCTCGCCTCCAGGAACTGCCGCATCAGCCTGAGGAAAAACATGGGTAAGTCTGTTGCCTTGTACTACAATCGTTTTCAAATAAAAAAAAAAAACAACCATCGGTGATATAAAAAGAATCTTCTGTAGTATCTTCCTATTCAAATTGCAAATAAAATTATTTGTAGTACAATCAACCAATGGACCAAGGAACCCTGGGCCACTGTATAACTATGTCATAGCAAATAGTGCGGTTATAAATCAGATTGTAAGAAATCTCTTGCTACTTGTCATTTTGACTTGGTTGACTGTACCTACGTTCATAACAATCCAATTAGACGTGTCCACACAGAGCGATGCAAGTCGCGAGGCAATGTGCGCGCGGCAAACGTTCAGTGTAGATTAATGATGTGTAAGTTGCGGAAACTTTCCAAAAAAATCTTAAATTTCTTGAAAAATTCACGAAACTTTCACGAAAAATAAAGGGAATTTAAATTTATGAAATGGAAAGTGTTCCATCCATATAATTGTCCATACAAAGTATGGAAAGTTTCCGAAGTTTTCCTATGTGAAAATTTCAGAATTTTGGAAACTTTCCGTCGGCCAGACATCACTCTTACTGTAGATGTTTAGCACGCACGTTTGGCTGAGCAGCCTACCTCGGCCGAGGCACGCTTGAATATTTGCCGCGCCAGCACATTGCCTTGCGATGTCTCCCCTATATGTTTACATATCTAGTTACTACGTTAGATCTTTATCGGAGAATTAACATAGTTGAACGTTGTAGCACATCATTATTTGCTCCGTGACTATATTCAATATATGGTTCCCCTTGTTTTAGTATAATTTTACAATCAAGAATTCTTTTTGGCATAATATATATTGGCATAATTCACCTTTCGCATAGTTTGTTATGGCATAGTATAGTTACGCCTAATTTATGTAGGCAATTTTTTTTGTCCGAATATATTTCATGCATAAAGGTTATTCGCCGAATGAATTTTATGCATAAACATTATTTCTGCATAACATGGTTTAGTCGAAATTTTATTATGGGTGGACTAGTTTTTTAAAGGTGCGCGGGGCCCGAGGGCCCCGCGGTGTTCTTTTGTGCTTTGCTTTTTGTGCTTTGCTTATGCTTTTGCTTTTTGTTTTTGAGCTATGCTTATGCTTTTTGTTTTTGAGCTATGCTTTTTTGTTTTTTTGCTTTGCTTGTTTGATTAATTGCTTGGGAGCACTCTCTGCCCGCAGCTCGGCCTGCGGCCTCGCGTGCTTGGGAGCCTATCAGACACGCTCCGGGCCTTCGGCCCTCCGCGTAGTTACTGTGGGGGTTGTAGGGAAGTTGGAGCTTAAACACGACCCAATAGTAAAAGTGTCTTGAGAAGCTCACGACGGGCCTACGGCCTGCGGCCTCCGGCCCGTCGTTTCGCTTCTCTAAGACACTTTTACTATTGGGTCGTGTTTAAGCTCCAACTTCCCGGTCCGCTGGCGAGCCGACCAGGGACGCTCCGGGCCTTCGGCCCTACGCGGAGCTCGGCCTTCGGCCTTCGCTTGGTTTCGAAGCTCCGCGTCGGGCCTTCGGCCCGCCGCTTCGCTTATTTAGATACTTTTTGTTATTGTTTTGTTTGGGAGCACAGTCTGTACGCAGCTCGGCCTGCAGCCTTCGCGTGCTTGGGAGCACTCTGCCCGCAGCTCGGCCTGCGGCCTTCGCGTGCTTGGGAGCCTCTCAGACACGCTCCGGGCCTTCGGCCCTCCGCGTAGTTTCTGTGGGGGTTTTAGGTAAGTTGGAGCTTAAACACTACCCAATATTAAAAGTGTCTTGAGAAGCTCACGACGGGCCTACGGCCTGCAGCCTCCGGCCCGTCGTTTCGCTTCTCTAAGACACTTTTACTATTGGGTCGTGTTTAAGCTCCAACTTCCCGGTCCGCCGGCGAGCCGATCAGGGACGCTCCGGGCCTTCGGCCCTACGCGGAGCTCGGCCTTCGGCCTTCGCTGGGTTTCGAAGCTCCGCGTCGGGCCTTTGGCCCGCCGCTTCGCTTATTTAGATACTTTTTGTTATTGTTTTCTTGGGAGCACAGTCTGCACGCAGCTCGGCCTGCGGCCTTCGCGTGCTTGGGAGCACTCTGCCCGCAGCTCGGCCTGCGGCCTTCGCGTACTTGGGAGCCTGTCAGACACGCTCCGGGCCTTCGGTCCTCCGCGTAGTTACTGTGGGGATTGTAGGATTTGTAGGGAAATTGGACCTCCGGCCTGCGGCCTCCGGCCCGCCGCGTCGCTTTTTAGACACTTTTTACTTATATTTTCTTGCTTGGGAGCACTGTCTGTACGCAGCTCGGAACTTGGACCGGAGCAATGACCGTTGGGCTGTGGAACGCTCCCTCAGGCTGGTAGGGAAATTTGACTTTGTCCCCTCTCGCCGCCGTTTTTGACTTTTCCAAAAAAATTTTTTCTCATTTCTATTTTTGGCCCCCGTTCTTACCAAGTCCCAAATTGGAACGCGCTCGGACCGAAAATAAAAAAAAAAATTTCAAAGTCGGCCATTTTGAAATTTTGTAAATGCCATTCGATGGACCACAAATAACTGTACAACATTAGTTTAAGCACTATTAACCTTTCTCCTACCGTTACGGAGCTATGGGGATTTAAAAAAAAACCTCCATACAAACTGGTAGGGAAATTTGACTTTGTCCCCTCTCGCCACCGTTTTTGACTTTTCCAAATTTTTTTTTCTCATTTCTATTTTTGGCCCCCGTTCTTACCACGTGCCAAATTTGAACGCGCTCGGACCGAAAATAAAAAAAAAATTTCGAAGTCGGCCATTTTGAAATTTTGTAAATGCCATTCGATGGACCTCAGATAACTGTACAACATTAGTTCAAGCACTATTAACCTTTTCCCTACCGTTACGGAGCTATGGGGATTTAAAAAAAGGACCTCCATACAAATTTCAATTGGCCTTCAAAGGGCGCCATTTTGAATTTTTCAAAATTTTCTTTTTGTATACTAATCTTGGGGTAGCTGTCTACCCGTGTGCAAAATTTCAGCGCGCTCGGACCATTTTGAAATTTTTCAAAAAAAAAGTCGGCCATTTTGATTTTTTTTTAATGCCATTCGATGGACCTCGTGTGACTGTATAACATTTGTTTGAGCACTTTTCACTTCTTTGTACCGTTACGGAGCTATGGTAATTAAAAGAAAAACCTCCATTCAAATTTCAATTGGCCCTCAAAGGCCGCCATTTTGAATTTTTCAAAATTTTCTTTTTGAATACTAATCTTAGCGCGACCGTCCACCCGTGTGCCAAATCTCAGCGCGCTAGGACCATTTTGAAAATTTTCAAAAAAAAAAAGTCGGCCATTTTGATTTTTTTTTAATGCAACTTTTTTCTACTCGGACACCTGTATGACATTTGGTCGAGCACCCCCGGCTATCTCTTACGGTTTAAAAGTTGCCATACAAAATAAAAGTGGCCAGTTTTCCCACATTTGTAGCACTTTTCAATTTTTTTTTATTTCATTCCAATCAAGGTCACTTGGAGATTCTATGACCAAAATTTGAGCTCTCTACGACAAACTTGAAAAATCGTCAAAAAAAAAAGTCGGCCATTTTGAAAAAAAAAATGGCGGCGTCAAAAACTGCCCAGGGTCCTCTGTGACATTTGGTCGAACACTCCCCGGCTAACTCCAGCCGTTTGGCCAGGCCGTCCAACATTTTTTTACCCGGAACCGGTAGACCGACGATCTGATCTATCCGGGGTCGCAGGACCAAACTCTATACGACCACACCAAACACTGCCACCTTCAAATCCCCCTTCTGCCTATTTTTTGAAAAATGTCAGTCGGGTTGTAGCTTTATATTATTATGGGTGGATATTCTGATATTCAGAAATATGCCTAATACAATAATTATGCGAATTAATTTTATTCATAAAAACAATCGTCGTAAACAGAATTATGCGAACTTATTTTTGGACAAAGTAATATTCGTGTTATTTTAGATCATAAAAAATAAGTTTTCTGCCAAATTAACATTCGTCGAAAATCGATTATGCGAAAATCGTTTCGGACAATTAAAGTTGTGCCAAATAGAGGGAACCCTCAATATATACCTAATGCTTGGATTGCTTGGTCTATGTCTATATAAATTTAATTTACCGGTTAGCGGGGTTGATGCCGAGGTTGTCCCGCGCCTGCATCAGCTCGGGGTGGTCTCCGATGGTATCAGTCAGCGCGGCGATCATCACGTCTGGAAATAAAATAAATAAATAAATAAATATTATAGGACATTCTTACACAGATTGACTGAGGCCCACGGTAAGCTCAAGAAGGCTTGTGTTGTGGGTACTCAGACAACGATATATATAATATATAAATACTTATATACATAGAAAACATCCATGACTCAGGAACAAATATCTGTGCTCTGCTCATCACACAAATAAATGCCCTTACCGGGATTCGAACCCGGGACCGCGGCGCAGCAGGCAGGGTCACTACCGACTGCGCCAGACCGGTCGACAAATAAAAATAATGTATGCAATTTACTAACATTCCTACTATAGTGACTACTATTCCTACTACATGCATGACCTACGACTTATGTCCTAGATAGACAGCTGATAGACACATGGTTCATACCGAGCACTTTCTTCTCAATAGTCCTCGAGAGTTGGCCTCGCTCAGCTTCTCGTTCGAGGAACGCCATGAAGCGCTGCGTGGCGGCGCGGGCCGTCGCTGGGTCGCGGGACAGCGATTGGGAGAACATCATCTGTAATAGGAATATCATTTTGATATAGACCCTGGCACGTAATCTCCGCAGAGTAATCCTAAATTCTCCATGGACGTAATCCCCCACGATCCTGATCACCGATCCGTGAAGTCTAAAAAGTGCCAATCATAGACAGAGCATCTGTCGTGATTGCTTCACTATGCATGGTCTTATCGGAAAATATCTTGGCTCGCTGTTTCGTATGATTGTTTAGGTATTTTATTTATCTTACACTGTGTATGTAAATATGTATGTTCGGGTGAAATCGTGCGACTCAATTTTGAAGGAGTTGGAGTCGAAAGGTGGCCATAGGAACTCTGTGATGAAATGTCTTATCCCCATCAAGTAAGGGGTTTTTAGAAACGTCTCGGAGAGCTTTAGATGACTGTTGGAAAAAAAGTACAGTTGGCGATAGAAGCGTGTGCCAAAAATGATTTTTTTACGAAAAAACTTATTATTTTATGTTTGGATTTGCTCACGAACAAAATATTTCTATTTATTTCTCTCAAACTCACCTTGGCGAGCTGGTAGATGATTTCCTCAAGTGTGTACTCGGTGTAAAGAGTGTCTGCCGCTTTCAGTTTGTCCATCATCTCCTCGTATTCCTCCTCGGTGATGACAGGCCCATCGCGGTCGTAGTCAGATGTGCCTGAAGATAATAACAATTTTGCAGTTTAGTCTCAGGCTCTCTTTCCTAATAGGCAGGGTAGAATATTTTGTTATCTTCCAAGTAGGTAATGAAAAGCAAGTGTCCCCACTACGAATGCAATTAGTTGAAATCGTTCCTTTCCGAAACTGATGGTAGATGTTCATAATTAACCTTAGGCTATTAAGGGTAGGTACATTCCTGTAGGAATACTAGAGAATGCTTTGAATGTTTCATAACCCTCAGCCGTATTCTCTGTAATTCATACTGGAATATTTATGAGTATGTTTTAATTAATTTTCGCTAAACGTGAGGTCATAGCCTATTACCTAAGGACCTCATTTGCCTTTGTTTGATCCTTTGACACGGTGTAAATATAACATGGTGTATAAGCGAGTTCCCAGTTTCATATTAACAAGGCAAAATACATCGGAAACTGTGTAATACCCAACCTTTCAGCCGCCACATCAAGGGAGCAAGTTAACAAGAACAGTAACTCAACTAGGGAAGCAGCCTAAAAATAGATTAGGTCACCTTTAATATTCACACCGCGTTTGGGAGCATTAGCAAGGCAAATAGAGATTGATCATTGCTACCGCGAGCGAGCGCTCGTTTTAGATAAAAACCAATAAAACGTTTATAATGTCGAGTTTGTAATAACTTTGTGATATTAGATATCGCCTTTATATTGTTTGATATAAATGAACTTCAGTATCCTGGGCTATCTACTAACGGTGCTGTTACACGGGCAACACAATTGCCAGCAATTCACATACCATTGGCACGTTTGTTCAATACGCACCAACTAACTATGGAGCAAACGCGGCAATGATATGTGAATTGCTGGCAATTGTGTACCTAGTCCGTCTAACAGCGTCTTTAGTGATTGTCATAAGAATAATGCCCCGTTGCTACTTGGAGAAGTAGGTAGGTAGTATTTTAACCATTATCTCCAATCTCAAGATTAAGGCCGGCAACAGACGAGTCTTAATTTTCATAATCTTAAAAAAAAATTGTATGCAAACTGACACTGACAGATCTGTCAGTGTCAGTTTGAACTGTCAATTTGCATACAATTTTTTTTTAAGATTATGAATTTTTAAGACTGTCTGTTGCCGGCCTAACTCAGGTCGCCGTCACACTTTATAGTAGGCAATTGAAAATATTGATGTGCCGACGAGTCCGACGACTAAACTTTCCTTTTTTGTATAGCACAAATTTTAATTTCCTATATTTCTTGTGAAACTCATGAATTTTCCAAGAAAATTTCGATGTTTTTGGAAAGTTTCCGCAACATGCGCATCAGTACTTTATAGTGGATGGTGATAGGCAAAAGCTCGCTAGTGCCAAGTGGAGGAGAATAAAATGCGTGGGTGTGTTTCGCTATTCCAGGCACACCACTGTAACCACAGAAATGAATATACACTAGAAGAAGCAAATGTATCTACTTCGCGTGTCCGAACTCAGTGGCAGCCACTGAGATGGCCATTTCTAATGACAGTCCACATACGTCAGCTGTTGCAGCCGCACGTAAGAAAAAAAATACAAAATGCCTCATTGCATGATAATTAACTGCACCAGCCCAAATATTTCCAGCGCACAAAAACAAAAACATATTTCCCATCACACGTAAGTAATTTTTAAATAATATTGTGCGTGAATTCATTTTTAATCATTTTTTCCGTATTTTTATTTATGCGTCCAAGGATGTACCTAAGTAACTATAGAATTACGTTACAAACCGGCGTTTACATTGTATTGCTGCGTTTGCTTTAAGCGTTTGATCGACCATGTGTGTTAAAGAGATGATGAATATGAGACTAGCGATACTCTCGCGTATCGCTTCGACTTCGTAGTACAGCCCATTTCTCATTCGTCCGTCAAATTTAGCGACTAGTGTTGTTCGTTCTACAATAAATATCAATAATCGTTTGTAATCGATAATCGAACAGACGAATGATAAACACTATTGTCTATTACAAAACACAATTTAGTAGTTATTAATAAAAATATACTCGTGTTCTAATTTTAATAAAATAGTTACGTATTTGTTTTACAAGGAGCAAAGTTGTTGTTTAACCACACGTGCCAATATTGATACTCGAGCAAGCGAAACATTCCAATATTAAACCGCGAAGTGGTGGTTCGAGAAGTGGAATCTTGAGCGTTGTGAGGGTTTCAAGGCACGAAGGTTGAACAAACTTTGCCACCGAGTAAAACACAATTATTTTTCACTACACCAACACGAATTGAATCGAATTACTCACTATGAAATATCAAATTACTTAAATAAAATCCATAAATTTATTCAATATGTATGATTCAAAATTATCATTTACATATTAGTAAATTCTACCAGCTAGCTTATGACATCAACACAACACTATGCGAGAAGTCTCTAGCAAATATTGCACAAAAAAATAGAAATATCTGCCCAAACCTGAAATAATCCGAAGAAATCCATAAGCGTAAAGAACCGCTATTAAAAACTGTATACACGGACACTTGGTGAGCCATTTCCACTTGTTATATTAGTTAAAAGAGATAGAAAATTTCGTTATTATATTCAAACTTGCACTCACACATATAAAACTATAAAGTAAATAAAGATAATTCTCAAAAAATATTGAAAATAACAGGTATCAATCAGCCGGCAAAATCTGGCACTGACACTGTCAAGTGACATTGACGTTTCGTTCAGAAATTTACCTGTAGCGCAGGTTTAAGGAGACAGGTACAGAAAAGAAGTTTATCACCTTGCTCACCAGATGTCACTGCTTACTACTAAAATGGAGCTAAACGCAAAAAACACAAAAACATGCAAACAATGCCGATTGGAGATAAAAGAAAAACACTTTTTACTGTGTTCCAAATGTAAATTACCGCTACATATTATATGTACGGCAGTTTCAAAAAAATTGTACGATTTAATGACACCAGATAAACGAAAATCTTGGAAATGTAAAAATTGCATGAAAATTATTCTAAAAGGAAAAAATATAGATAGTAGCAACTTACCAAGCACCTCATCATGTGACACCCCGAGAAAGCCGGAAAAAAATAAGGATTCCAATAACTCAAAACCGGTAACAAACGTTGTAACCAGAAGAGCTCATAAAGAAATGATACAACCCAGGGCATTGACTCTTTCAGATATAGAGCCGGAAGCAGACACAAATGATGACTCACTTTCTCTCTCAGATGACAGCCCACGAAGTGTGCCTAATATTTCAGAATCAGCTGACTTGCAGGTTCAAGAACTACAGAATGAAATTGACAGTCTATCTCTACAACTTGAAAGTGCTCACGAGGAAATTGCTTCTCTCAACGCAGATATAACAAGCCTTCGGAAAAAAAATGAAGAACAGCAAATACAAATAAATGCATATAAGAAACTCCTGACTGAGACATCACCATCATCATTAACTCCATCAAAGAGACGTGCAAGTAAAACTAAACACTTAAGCCAACAGCCAATCTTACGCTCTCCAATCACCATGGGACCAATTAATGCGCCAAGCGGACCAGTTAATAGTAATGACACCGCAACTGAAGATATTCCTACCATTAACACTGAGTCACCACAAATACAGATTCAAGAAGAAAAGCCCATCCTTGCAAAGGTCAAAACTCCAAAACCGGAAAAAACTGATACAAAACGCAACAAATTATTCGTTATTAGTGCAAATAATGTAAACCACATTTCAAATATTGTGAGAAACAATGAGACGCTGTATAATTGGGAATATTGTCATTTTATTACACCTGGAGGAAGCACTAAACATTTATTACAAAACATTGGAAAGAAAACCGCGCAATTGACGAAAAAGGATTATTGTGTTATTATCATAGGCGAAGAGGACATGCAAAGAGACAGTAATCACAATGAACTAATCGAATATATAAATGACGCTTTGGGCCCGATTACAAACACAAATATTATTTTAACGTGTCCAACTTATATATGTGGTAAGCCTATTTTCAACGCAATAGTCGAAAACTTTAACTACCTGCTTCGAAACAACATACCATTCCATGAACATCACTACTCCTTCGATTCAAACTTAGATTTAACTCTAGATATGTTTTCTAGAAGATCAGGTAAACTTAATAACAGTGGAATGACAAATATAATAAATCATATAGCGAATTTCATCACCACAACAAGAAGATCACGAGAATGCATAGATAAACTTGTTCAACGGAAAATTCCCGATTACTTTAATGCAAAAAGACAGGTCAAAATTAATTACACTCCAAAACCAGTAAACGACCCCTCCAAAGTTGAAGACCAAATTCCAGGCCCTTCGCAAGAGCAAGAAGAATTTGCCACAGACCAAACTCCAGGCTCTTCGCAAGAGCAAGAAGAACATGCTGAAGACCAAACTCCAGGCTCTTCGCAGGAGCAAGAAGAACCTGCTGAAGTTGAAACGTTTTTTCGAGAAACAATCCCCTGAAAATCCTCAAAACTTAGTCATCCTACACCAGAACATTGCCGGTCTTTTGAATAAACAGGATTTATTAGATATAGCAGTAAAAGAACTTGAAGAGGCAACTAAAAGCATTGACATAATATGTATTAGTGAAACATTTATTTCCGAGGGCGACGAAAGGAACGTACGACTAGAAAATCATGTTCTGGGTTCTTATTGGTCACGGCCAAATATAAAGCGAGGAGGCGTGTGCATACTTGTAAAAAAAGATATTAACTTTGTTAACCTTGAGATAACAAAAGAATATTCCATTCAGAATATCTTTGAATGTTGCGGTATTTCCCTTTCTGATAGCAATTTGGTTGTTGTATGTGTATATACAACTCCAAAGGCCGATAAAATTATGTTTCTGCAGAGGCTAGAATCCTTACTTTACAGATTAACGAAAAAGCAAAATAAAAAAATAGTAATTGCCGGGGATTTTAATATTGACATTCTTAAAAATGATAAATATGCAGAAGAACTAATAAGCATTTGTAGCTCGTTTAATACAAAATTGCATATCTCAGAGCCGACTCGGAAATTCTCTTGTATTGATCAATTTATTAGTAATATCAAATCTGCAACCGGGTCAGTTCATAAACTAGGTCTCTCAGATCATGACACTGGACAAATTCTCAAATTTAGGTTAAAGGTTCAAAGATCTCCTAAATATTGGTTTCACATGAAAAGAGATTTTAATAAAGATAATATTAACAAATTTGTTCAATGCATTGAATCCCTTTCATTCTCTGATGTTCTAATGAAACAGATAGTGAAACGGCCTTTGTTGAATTTCATGATATAATTACACTGTTATTTAACTTAAATTTTCCTCTAATCTCGGTAAAAATGAGTAATAAAAACAAACGTAAAATGCAGTGGCTCACTAAAAGTCTAAGAAGAAGTTGTATAATTAAGAGAAGTTTGTATTTTCAGTATCAATATGCCACAAATGATAAAGTTCATTTCAAAATGCTTTTCAAGAAGTATTCGAAAACTCTTAAGAAATGTATCAATGAATCGAAAAAGAATAGCAACAAAAAATATATCGACAACGCTAAAAATAAATGTCAAGCAGCCTGGAAAGTAATACAATCTGAATCAGCAAATTCTTATCCAGCAAGTTTTACCAAACAAATAATAAAAAACAACTCCACAGTCACAGATCCTTACGATATAGCAAATATTTTTAACAATTATTTTATAGATATAACTAACATACATGGGGGAGTCGATACTAAAAATCAGATTGAAAATATTTCTCCCAGTATATTTTTGAAACCTACTGATGAACAAGAAGTGTTCGACGTAATAAGCCATCTAAGAAATACAGGGGCTGTTGGATACGATGGGTTATCTACTAGAATTATAAAACTCTGTGCATCACACATTGCCAAAATATTAGCATATTTAATTAACTTATCCTTCACTGAAGGTACTTTTCCTGAAAAGCTCAAATGCTCTATTGTAAAGCCCATGCATAAGAAGGGTGATATTACGGAACTCAATAATTATCGCCCAATTACCCTTGTACCAATCATTTCAAAAATTTATGAAAAAATAATGTGTAAAAGGTTGAATAACTTCTTTGATCAGCAAAATGTATTAAAATGTGAACAAAATGGATTCCGAAAAAATATGTCTACGTCATTAGCTGTATTTAAACTTGTAAAAACTGTAACGGAGTGCGTCGATAAGGGTGAAATAGTCATAGCCTTATTTTTTGATATGACGAAAGCTTTTGACTTTGTACACCATGATAGACTAGTTAATAAGTTAAATAAGTATGGCGTACGGGGAGTTGCCGAAAAATGGATAAATAGCTATTTAAAAGATCGTGTTCAATATACTGAAATCACCCAACTTCAAGCAGATAAGCGTATTAAATGTTTTAAATCAGAGTCAAAATTTAACAGGTACGGGGTACCGCAAGGCAGTGTCCTCGGTCCTTTACTATTTCTCACATACATCAACGATCTCCCGGATATTATACCACATCAGTGTATTTTATTTGCGGATGACACGACAGTCATTATCAAGGGAAAAGATCCCGAGGAACTGCAAAATGAAGTAAACTTAACGGTACATAAAGTAATTGACTGGCTAGAGAAAAATAATTTAAAAGCCAACCTCTCTAAGACAAAATTTATGCGCTTTCATACTTATAAAGCCCCATCTATTAATTTTAATATTCAATATAATAATGAATCAATTTTAGAAGCAACAAATACAAATTTTCTTGGAATTACTCTTGATAGTCTCTGTGACTGGAAGCCTCACATAGACAATGTCTGTAAAAAAATTAGTAGTTTTATATTTGCTCTGCGCCATATAAGACAAGTGGCATCTGAAGAAACGAGTATTACTGCATACCATGGTTACGTTTCGTCTGTCCTACAGTATGGACTGATGTTATGGGGAAATTCAGTACATGTAAACAAGTTGTTTATTTTGCAAAAAAAATGTCTAAGAGCAATTTGTGGTGCCTATGTATTAGACTCATGCAAGCCTCTATTCGAGAAATTACGACTGCTCACATTACCATGTCTATACATTAAACAGTTAGCGATATTTGTAAAATCAAACCCAGAACAATTTCCTAAAGTTAGCGACAGAGTACAACGAACAATGAATGAAGGAAAATTAGTGTTACCGAAAACAAATCTGTACTACTGTAGAAGGAATGCCTACATAATGGCCATCAAAGTTTTTAATCAACTGCCTGCTGAACTACGTAACTTGCCTTTGAATCGATTTAAAGCTCAACTCCACCAATGGCTTACTCTTAGAGTATTTTACTCAGTAAACGAGTTCTTCGCTTACAATGAGGACTCTTATTATTAAGACATTAGTTAGTAAGTTGCATGTTAGGTATAAGTAGTTAAAGAATTTTGAATTCTTGACTGTTTAAAATTCGCACGCCTGGAAAGGTGTAATATGTAGAACTATCTAGTATATAAGACCATTTTGTAACCATATTACTGCGAATAAACCATTTGTATTGTATTTGTATTGTATTGTATCAAGTTACATTTTTTTTTAAATACTTTGCACTCTTGTGGATAAAATGAAATTTTTGCTATCCGTTTTCAAATAATCAAGAGTTTTTATCAGTTGGTGTGGTGAAAATATTATAATTTTAATCATATACAACATAAGTATAACGTTTAAAAACACTCTTTCTTATAGTTTCCCACATGATCCGGTCGTAAAAGAAAACTGGTTTTTCATGACGTATTCGGCTAGCTTTTCTTTTGGCTTCAAAAATGTCTTCCCTGGTTTTCTTTTGAGACTTTGCTGTTTCCATAGCCTACAAAAAGTTAAATATGATTCTGCTTGCTTACAAAGTTAAAACTGATACTGTATAGGTACCTAACCTATACTGTAAACATATAGGAAAAGTATAAGATAAAACCGCTTTTCGACTAAATAAATGTATTTCTGAAATTTAATTCAAAAATTATTCAATCACTCCGTTGAAAATCATTCGTCTGTCAGAAAATCGATACCATTCATGTTAATCGATTTGCGATTTTTAGGTTATCTGAATTGATTATGTCTCTTACTATGCGTTTCAATGGTAACAATCTTTCTTGTTTCTATAAAATGTCAACAAATATATTTAAAATACTTACTTGATATTAATATTACGCGAAGGTATCCAAAAGCGTGGACAGAATGAAACCGCTTAATAGCGTGACGTGAGCGTGACCTCCCTCTTTGAATCTTTTTGTCATACTACTCGATTTTTGGGATAGTTTGCAGGGGAGCGGGGAGTGAGCGAGCGAGCCCACAGATATAAAATCTATGTGTACGAGAGAGACGGCTGCATTGTTGCGGGGCGGAGCGGCATTGGTGTCTTTGAATCGTTTAGGTTTTCCCATCACTAAATGCCGACCGTGACGTCTCAGTGACAGCTAAAAAGTCGGCACGCTTGGTTCCCATACAAATGGTGCTATTTACTTCATCTACTGACTGTAACAGTATAACAAGTGTCGTTATTACTTCGTAAATTGGAAGTTTTAATTAAACGCACGCAGAGTTGATTGATTTAGGATGAAGGTTGCGTGAATATGATGTTTAGTCCTGAAATAAAACTATGGAAACGGATTAAATCGCGTATAATGAATTTATAATTCATTCCGACGTTTCGAACACTTTATAGCATTCGTGGTCAACAGGTGACTGAGGAAAAATTACAATGTGCAAAAGCTACCCACATAGGCCGGCAACAGACAGTCTTAATTTTCATAATCTTATAAAATAAGATTGACTGCCTTGCCACACACACGCCACACACATTCTTAAAATTCAAATTATTCGCAATCTGTCAGATCAATCTGAAAAAAATCATAATCTTAAAAAATAAGGCTTGCAACAGACAGTCTTAAAAATTCATAATCTTAAAAAAAAATTGTATGCAAATTGACACTGACAAGACACTGACAGATCTGTCAGTGTCAATTTGCATACAATTTTTTTTTAAGATTATGAATTTTTAAGGTGGACTTCCGGTTGGGACGCCATCATAGCGGTTTCGTGTCGTGAATAATTTATTTTTCTTTTACTCATTAATGTTGTTTAAAGTGTAATATTGATAGCGTATTATGCAGTAAACTAATGGTGTAGTGAGAAGCTGATGAAGAATTGTTCTCGAAACGCGTTTAGCCTCTTTTTTGTCGTAAACGGCCGGTAGTCCACGTGCTCTTGTAAAATCTAGCTATCAATTTACAAGTGCTAAGTCACCGTACAATGTCGTACTTACCGTACAAAAATTACTAATATTAGCTCATATCACCTTGACACTGGCGAAATAGTCCCAATGGACTGAAGCCATTTAATTTTAAAAACTGAACTGAACTGAATTTTTAAGACTGTCTGTGGGAAGCCTAAGACTGTGTGGACAGTTGCGAAATTGTATGGGAATTCGTGCACTCGATCTGATTTCATAAGATTATGATTTTTTAAGATTATGAAATTTAAGACTGTCTGCTGCCGGCCATACAAGAAATATTAATAAACCATGACCACAAATAATATAGATTTTTAAGGCAGATTCACACACTATTAATAAAGCTAGTTATACAATATTCAAAAAATTTACCATTACTATGTTAAAAAACAATTAATCAATAAAATTAATCTACACAAAAAATTTACAAAAAAACAAACTGCAAATGTCCAACACCATACAACACAAATGCCTCACAGCCTTCGTCGTGCTTGTTCCATTATCAGATGTACTACTGGATCCCAAGCCGGTGGTAAAGTAAAGTTATGTGACGTTATTATTTCGGAGAAGCTCCAGTATTGTCTATGAGAGATCAACGTTCTTTGATTGCTTTTTAGTTTTTTTTTTATGCGATATGAGGCAAACGAACAGACAGGTCATATGATGGTAAGCGACCACTGCACTCGAAACACTAAAGGGTTGGAGGTGCGTTGCCGGCCTGTAAGATGGGTGTACCTATACGCTCTTTTCTTAAACTAAAGTGTTTTGCTTTTAATATGTTCCGGTAAGTACCTACCTACCCAAAGATTAAACAACTCTGAAATCTGAAACCTCACAAACTAAGATTTATAGTGACCGGGATATAAACCGTTGTTTGTGGAGGAATCGTTCAGTAACAACCGTACCTTTTTGATTTTTAAAACTCTCACAAACTAAGAAGGAAAATTGCCACTTAAAGCGCCTAAAGTGTCCTATTTGTTACCTACTTTTTAACCCCCGACGCAATAATTAACCCCCAATGCAATAACGACGGGGTGTTATAAGTTTGACGTGTCTGTCTGTCTGTGCCATCGTAGGTCCCGAACGGATGAACCGATTTAGATTTAGTTTTTTTTGTCTGAAAGCTGAGTTAGTCGGGAGTGTTCTTAGCACTGTTTCATGAAAATCGGTCGCGGTCGAGAGTTTTTTAAAAATTTTAATTTTGTGGTTAGGTTATGTATTAAGTACGAGTACCTATAGGTACCTAAATTTCAGATTCCCTTTCAATGTGTAATGATAACTTCACTACACAAAAATATTAATTTTGTCCAAGTAAATCAGGCAAAACAAGCTGGTCTGCTGCATTATGACGCTTGAAGACATTTTTATTTAATAAAATAAGTAGTAAGATATTCCCTAAGATTCAATTTACAAATTCATTAAATTAAACAAATTTTAAATTGAGGATTCAGCATCGCCCTGAGGTTTAATTAAGTTAAATAGTCTCAGAATAACGTCGTTAGTATATATAATTAACTAATTACCTAACTATTCTGATTCAGAATGTACATGGCTACGATAGTCACAATAAAATGGCATAGGTACATACAATAGGTTTACCGCCAAATATCCATACTAATCCATACTAATATTATAAATGGGAAAGTGTGTGTGTCTGTTTGTTTGTCCGTCTTTCACGGCAAAACGGAGCGACGAATTGACGTAATTTTTTAGGTGTAGATAGTTAAAGGGATGGAGAGTGACATAGGCTACTTTTTGTCTCTTTCTAACGCGAGCGAAGCCGTGGGCAAAAGCTAGTCTGACATAATCTTATTTGCAAAAAAAAATATTAGAAAGTAAAGTAACAACATCGTAGTGTCGTCTATTTTAAACCAGTTATTATTTATCCTAGGTACCTATTTGAAAACATAACAAATTCCTAAACTGTCATCAGACGTCAAATGCTTTATTTGACGTTCATATGCGCATTGTAATATGCCTACTTGAAAAATAAATATTTCATTTTCATTTTCAATGCTACAAATATTTTTCTGACCAACTACAAAACGAAATGATCCGAGATATAAAATACAGACGGTTATAATAATAAAAGCTAAATGTGTACGTCTTTCACAAACCACTTCCCATTTTGTACAATCCGTGCTTCTCCATAGAAAAAGGGTCCGTACGCTCTTTGCATAAGATCCTTTTAGGTATAAAACAACACATTTAACTCCATGAAGTTTAGTGCTGATGCCATAAAAGTTGATTTGCCGGGTAACCGTTTCGCTGTATACTAGTTTAATTGGCACTAGGAATCTATATCATTCGGTAGTGGTGCGGTACCAATTTCGCGAAAACATCTTTGATAACAAAAAATAAAACCGCCTTCAAAAATAAGCGCGTTACAAAACACGGAGAAACTAAAAAGCCAAAAATAATAAACCTTTCAATTCAGATTTCTTATCGTATTGCAATAAGCTAAACATCCAAATTATAAACAAATCAATTATTTTTGTAGTCGGTACCAGACCTGTTCGTGCGTCGCCTTGCTATTGCCTGTTTGCCCCACCCAACCATACACAGGCTGGTACCGACTCCAAAAATAATTGATTTGTTTATAATTTGGATGTTTAGCTTATTGCAATACGATAAGAAATCTGAATTGAAAGGTTTATTATTTTTGGCTTTTTAGTTTCTCCGTGTTTAGTAACGCGCTTATTTTTGAAGGCGGTTTTATGTTTTGTTAAAAAGTTTATTTATTTGTTGATTTTTAGTGGTTCCTAGTGATATTATATACGTATCAGTCCGAATACATGTACAGTAGTGAAAGAATTATCCTTTAACTCCTAACCATTGAGGAGTTGACCTTCCATCATCAGCTCAGCCACATAAAATTATTACCATCAGACGTAAATACTGGTGTACCTTTGAAAAATAGACTAAAAACATTACATGTGCCTATAACATTTGAAGAGTTCCCTCGATTTCTCCAGGATCCCATCATCAGACCCTGACTTGGTGCCAATGGGACCATCTCGGGGTTATACCGGTTCGATCAAAAAAAAAATTTTGAAAATCGGTCCACGATTATCGGAGATATCGAATAACATACATACAAAAAAAAATAAAAAAAAAAAAACATTCAGTCGAATTGAGAACCTCCTCCTTTTTTGAAGTCGGTTAAAAATAGATACATACTTAGGTCACACCTCGGACACTGGCGATCAAATATAAAAAAGAGGCGCGTTCCTAGCACACAGTCTAAGCTCGTGTAGGTGAACGGGTACTATGCTTGTATGAGTGAAATAGGTCGACTGTTCGCGTTTTTGACAGGCGGTAACAGTGAGGTAACCGAGAGCCGCCCACCCCGGCACTTTCTGCGGGGAGCGGGAGTAGCCATACTGTACGATAGTACTATTTATTATACTGTGCTTAAGTATTAGATAGATAATAAAGCGTACACATTACAGGTAGGTCAAAAAAGGCAATACAAAGGAAGGCACGGGCACAGTATAATGCACGGGGGTACATTTCAAACAGCCTAACTAAATTAAATGTAACGTAACTTGCCCCTATCACGAATGTTAGATGATTTAGAATAGCTACTTACGTTACTCGAAAGAGGAAAAAATATGTAGAGAAAATGACATTGTACGGAAAAAATGAACAGTTCCCCAGGTTAATTACTGAATTTAATCGTTAGTAGTACATATATTATTGAACGACATTCACGAAATCGAATGGATGACGGGGATAAAAATAAAGGTAGGTAGTGCAAGTTTCCCAAAATGTCCTAGGTAGTTTAGGTAGGTAGGTAGGTGGGCAACACGTTGCTATTTACCTATTGAGTGAATTCTTGTACTCAATGAACCGGACGGGACGATATCTAGGATGTATACTCTCTGCTCTCTCGGCTGTCTTGTCGTCATGAAACACTTACCAATGATGTTAGTCCGCAGCATAGGATCGAACCGCTTGACGGGGTCAGGCCTCAGCTCGGCAGTCAACGCGATGGGTGACAGGTTGTTGTGCTCCCAAATCTTGCTCGCGATGGAGCGGACGATATCCAAATTGTCTTCAAACGGAAACGATTGGTCATATCATATTATAGGTAATGAAACACTTACCGATGATGTTAGTCTGCAGCATAGGATCGAACCGCTTGACGGGGTCAGTCCTCAGCTCGGCAGGCAACGCGATGGATGACAGGTTGTTGAGCTCCCAAATCTTGCTCGCGATGGAGCGGACGATATCCAAACTGTCTTCAAACGGAAACGATTGGTCATATTATAGGTAATGAAACACTTACCGATGATGTTAGTCTGCAGCATAGGATCGAACCGCTTGACGGGGTCAGGCCTAAGTTCGGCAGGCAGCGCGATGGGTGACAGGTTGTTGTTGAGCTCCCAGTTCTTGCTCGCGATGGAGCGGACGATATCCGGGCTGTTCCCGAACGGGAACGACTGGAGGGACATTGGCCGGTATTGGTAGTCCTGGAAATAAAGGTAAATGAGCTTAATCATTTCTTTTAATCCTAGAGATGAAAACCTAGCCTTTCGAGGACTTTTAATATTTGATCCTAATTTTTGTCCCTTTGCCTCAAGAAAATTGACTAATACCTACCATTAATTTTGTATAGTATAATTTTTAAAAAAAAAAAAACCGCCGCCTCTTTGGGGTTCTGGTGAAAGCTACTTGCGAATGTTGGATTATGTAGATCCGAAATGTGTAGGTATTTTTTTAAACTGCTTTTAATACTTTAATTATTTGATGGCAACACAACAGTTTCGTTTTCTTTCAACCCATTATTTGCCAAGAGTGGCACTGAGGCTTTAGTGGTTTCATGTGTTCTGCCTACCCCTTTATGGGATACAGGCGTGATTGTATGTATGTTGTATGTATGTAACACAAATGAATATACGTATACCGTTAAGGTTTGAGGAGTTTCCTCAACAATTCCTCATGAATCCGATTATAAGAAATCGAAGCTTGACAAAATTTGACTTGAAAACTCAATATTCTTAACAAACATAACTAAATAAACGTCACTGTTCTGAACTTAAATGCATGCTATTCTTATAAAAATACCAAAGTCACTATAAGTGTGCCGTTCAGATTTAAGGAGTTCCGATCTGATCTTCATCAGCAGTTCCACTGCACCAAATGTCACTGTTCTGGACGCAAGTGCATGCTGTTCTTATAAAAATACCAAAGTCACTATAAGTGTGCCGTTCAGATTTGAGGAGTTCGGTTCTGACCATTATCAGCAGTTCCACTGCACCAAATGTCACTGTTCTGGACGTAAGTGCATGCTGTTCTTATAAAAATACCAAAGTCACTATAGGCGTGCCGTTCAGATTTGAGGAGTTCCGTTCTGACTATCATCAGCAGTTCCACTGCACCAAATGTCACTGTTCCGTACGTAAATGCATGCTGTTTCTTAAAAAACACAAAATCACCATATGTGTGCCTTTCACATTTGAAGAGTTCCCTCGATTTCTCCAGGATCCCATCATCAGAACTGGGTTTTGAGAAAAATGGGACCAATCCGTAAACTGGGTAAACATAATAATAAAGTTAGGACTTAGGTTCAATATAAGAAGATTATACGATCCCATTCTTACATTAAAATACGTCCAT
Organism: Leguminivora glycinivorella; assembly: GCF_023078275.1. Taxonomy (NCBI): domain Eukaryota; kingdom Metazoa; phylum Arthropoda; class Insecta; order Lepidoptera; family Tortricidae; genus Leguminivora; species Leguminivora glycinivorella. The sequence continues at coordinate 18,673,570 of NC_062973.1, forward strand.
TAGGACTATTTATTAAAATACGTGCAAAAACTAGATGGCGCCACTAAAAAAGATGCCTTGTTGCCATCGATTATAGTTGTAGACGGCGTTAAGTGTCACTTTCGTTTCGACATAGATTTATGGCTCGAAAGTGACACTGAACGCCACTCTACAAGTAATCGATGGCAAGATGGGCATTTTCAGTGACGCCATCTACTTTTTGCATGCACGTCTTTAGGCGGTCGCATTGCGCTTGTTCCCATACGAATCCCGCCTGCCTCTACTAAGCCTCTGCGCCCGCGCAACCGCGGCTTGTTCGCCGTCCCTCCAACCAGGACACGTGCGCTCGCGTCCTCCCCCTTGCTACTCAACAAAATACTGATCAATGACAGCCAGCTGGACATCTTTTTCACGTCTGAGAATCGTTTTTTGACAGCATCCAGTCGACACTTGGAAACAATTGTAACGCAAAGTTCGATTTGAATTGTATTTTTATCAATTGTATTTTATTTCCTTTATTTATCTTTCTTCTTAAGTTAGGTTATTTATAATATGATTATAAAAGTAAAATACAAAACCACATACAAAACAATACAAAATATATAAACACATTATAAAAAACCTAACCAGCGGGGCAGGGCCCAAGCTGCCGGTGGTTAGGGCTGCAGAGAGAGGAACCGTCGGACTATCCGCGCTGTGTCCAAAATTACCGCCTTCTGCATCTGGCCCTTGATCCAACCACCGAGCGAGAGTCTCTTAAGATGTTGGTCGAGACTCTTCGCTATGAGACCGTTCGCTGAAACGACTATCGGGACAATGATCGTTGAATCAACATCCCACATGGTGGTTATCTCGTGAGCCAAGTCTAGGTACTTACTGGACTTGTCCTTCTCGGCTATTGTATTTTATTATTATGAAATTGAATTGTTTTTAATGTCATTTAATTGTAATTGTTTCACTTATTATATTAATTGATTACTTTATTTTATTACCATATAAATTATTATAAATTAGTACGTAAGGTTTAACTGTTAGTGCTAATTATTGTAATAAATAAATAATAAATAAATAACATTTTAATGTATGGGATGGTAAAATCTTATTTAATAATTTAAAAGATCATATTAGAAGATTTAATATCCTGTGATAGGTACTTGTGAGGAAGTGTACACCTAAGCGGGTAATATTAAAGTTGAAACACGAGTTTGAAAGAGGAGGCTTGAATCGTAATTAGGTTTCAATAGGCTACTGACCTTCGTGCTGTAAGCACATTTCATTATTTCAGACCAGGAGGGCGATTTTTTAACTTCGACCACCATAGAAATTTCGCTAATAGAATTGAGAACGAGTGGTCAATAGCACTAGATTCCAAAATTCTAGCGCTCGTTTTTAAAAAAATCTATTTCACCGCTTTCCGTAGACTTTTGAATGTCGAAATCGTGCACTCGAGATTCAAAAATCGGCCCCCAGACTCAAAACATTTCTATAGTCAAAGAAAAATGAGCAACTCCAGTTAATTTGTAATTCACAACAAAAGCAACTGTTCATAATGTTGCCGCAATTTGTACAAATAGAACAACGTTTTCGCTTGAATACATCATAATACCACATAATACGTACATCTGATCCCGAGCGAAGTATTTTAAGAACAATAGAAACAGCTATTGTCGAAGTTTTCCGCGCATTGTTCGACATCTGACTTCGGGGCTCTTTTACTTCGAATAATATTAGTTTCGACAACGTGATATACGACTAAAGAGCCTTCGCGATTACTTAGTTGTACCTACATTATTCACGATTAGATATCTGAATTCTATTCATATGCTAGTTTAGGTTGCGATATATAATAATATTAATAATATGTTGCGGAGGAGTGCCGAAACGTGCCTGCGACCTCGTCCTATAGCCCTGAGGTGGCAATCGAGGGGTTTTAGTGGGTAAACCATGGGTCTCATTAGCCTATACGGGAGTCACACATAATCATCCCAGGGTGGCTAGCCGAATGGCACAATCGCTCACGAAACGCTCACGAAACGAAGCGCTAGTAGATATCTATCTCTATCGCGCTTAGTACTAGAGCCCACGACCAAAACCATGTCTCATAGCAATACGGCAAAAACCCTATAAAATCGTTAGATTGTATGATTCTGAACCCGACTAGGTGTGTAGTAACGGTCGAAAGTGTAGCAACTGCGTGGGAGGCCATTTCTGCTGTGTCAAAAAAAAAAAGGCAGTCGGTATTATAGCAATACGTCTGATAGTGAAAATGTACATAGATTTTATAATTGTATTACGAAAAAGTTTGTTTTCAGACATTTTGCGCGTAGCACATAGCCTGAGCGCATTTTTGAAAATGTCAACAAATTTAGCCGACCTGTATCATAGCAATACGGATAATTTTTTTTTTAACTTTTCGTATTGCTGCCATGATTTCCAAAAACCTGTTTTCAGACACTTTAAGTGTAGCATATACTCCCATGGATGGTATGAAGACGAGGGACGATTTCAGTTTTCGTGGTTCTCTGGCAACCAACTACCTGAGTTGAGCAACGTTATTTTGGACGACAAATCATCATCCACAACAGGTACAGTTTACATGGCTTTTGCTGTTAATTTCATAAATAAGTTCGTGATTTTTACTAACGATGTTTATTTTACAGAAGAGGACGTTAAAGATCTCCCGAGCGACGTCGAGAGTGATTTCGAAGACGACGATTCCGAATCCGACAGCGATTGAATACGAGAATATTTTGTAACATTGAATAAACCGTTTTTTTTTCAACTTCATCCCAGTTTCCTTTTGTGCGATTTATTTCAGTCCTTCAACTTCAATGTTACGGTTTCGGGTAAATTCTTTGTTAATTATCATCTAATAAATTCAGGGTCGCAACGTATTCATTGGTTTGTAACAGAGAATTCAAGATGCCTCAATACGATTTTTAAATGATATCTGAGTATCGAAAAGTTGTCTGATAGAGAAGGTGCTACACTTAATTTGTCTGATATAAATTTTTTGCACATGTGGACAACTTATTTTATCACGTCCAACAATTTTCAGACATATTGCTATGATACCGATCGGTAAAATTTGTTAACATTTTCAAAACGGTCTCAAAATTTAATGCGTTCACATTTCCGTCTGAAAATTGTTTTGTTCGCATCAAATAACCAAAATTTACTAATAAAAAAGATTTTCAGACGTATTGCTATGAGACTTTTTTTTTGTCTCATTTTTAATTTTTTTAAGTGATTTTACGGGTTTGCGCTACACCACTAACGTCTGAAAAATATGTTTCCGGTATCTCAGAACTATCATTCAACTACAGTCTGCAAATCAGACATATTGCTATGATGCAGTTCGGTAAAATTCTTTGACAATTTTGAAAATTCGGTCAGATCAAACGCTACGCGGAAAATGTCTGATATTGGTATTTTCGAGTTCAGGATAATCGTATCTATCGATTTGATGCGGTTTTGGCTGTATTGCTAAGTATGAGACAAAAATTTTGGTCGTGGGCTCTTATTCTAGCTTGCGTATTGGCGCGACAGAGCCAGCGGCGTATCGCTTTCGTTTGGCGTCGGAGAAATGCCATTCGGCTACGGGGCCAGGCCGGTCCCTGCGCCTGGGATTGTAAGCGTAAAACATTTCCCCTCGTTTAAAAAAAGAGGTTGCGATATACAGGGTGGCCCATTCAAATCGGTCAGTATGGGAAAGTCTGAAACTATAAGACATACGAAGATTTGTTCTTAGGAACCATGTCACCGATTTTGATAAAAAGAAAAACTGCATTCATACAATTAAAAAAAAAAGTGCACCCAGCTGGGGAATCGAACCCGGTTGTTTTGAAAAAATAAACTTACACTATTTCTATTCAGATATCGTTTGTGTAGGTCTTAAGCAGTAAATATGTCTAAGAAACATAATGTCTAAAATGAATAAAATGCATTTTTTTCACATACTTTAATTTATCATAGTAGGTGTTCAAAGTGACCACCGTCTTTTTCAATACAATATTCAACACGTCTAGGTAACGATCTTACTATTGCATTTTGTATCTCCTTTTTTTTTTTTTTAAATACTACGTCGGTGGCAAACAAGTATACGGCCCGCCTGATGTAAAGCGGTCACCGTAACCTATGGACGCCTGCAACTCAAACAGTGTCACATGCGCGTTGCCACCCCATTAGAAACTTCATGTGGTGAATCTGCGTTAAAGTTGACTCTATGGCTACTTTTAGGTCTTCAACGGTGTTATAGCTATTTTTGTACACTGTAGTAAAGATGAAGTGAACTTGCTAAATATTGTAACGGTGGTCACTTTTAACACCTACTATGATAAATTAAAGTATGTGAAAAAAATGCATTTTATTCATTTTAGACATTATGTTTCTTAGAGATATTTACTGCTTAAGACCTACACAAACGATATCTGAATAGAAATAGTGTAAGTTTATTTTTTCAAAACAACCGGGTTCGATTCCCCAGCTGGGTACACTTTTTTTTTTAATTGTGTGAATGCAGTTTTTCTTTTTATCAAAATCGGTGACATGGTTCCTAAGAACAAATCTTCGTATGTCTTACAGTTTCAGACTTTCCCATACTGACCGATTTGAATGGGCCACCCTGTATATTATCATTTATTATACATGTAGACAGTCGCGATGACACTCCTATAGTTTTTCATGCTTCAAAGATTCAAACAAGCGCATCAATTTAGAACAATTTATGCGAGGAAAGCTCGTACGGCTATTCGCTAAACAAAATAAATTACCTACGAGGGGTGATCCAAAAGTAATGATAATCAGTATGAAAGACACATAAAATGTTTAATAAAATAATTTATTTTTCTACGTAATCTCCTTCCAAGTCTACACACTTGGACCATCGTTTCTCCAGACTACGAATTCCTTTAAAAAAAAAATCTTTTTCTTGACCCTCCAAAAATGCCTCCACAGCGGCCATTACCTCGCCATCATTCAAAAATTTGTTGCCTCTAAGATCTTCCTTCAGCCGTGGAAAGAGATAAAAGTCGCTGGGGGCTAGGTCTGGCGAATATGGGGGGTGTTCCAGCAATTCGAACCCTGAATCACGGATGGCAGCCATCGCAACACCGGCCTTGTGGGGCGGTGCGTTGTCCTGGTGAAACAGGATGCCAGCTCGAAGTTTACCCCGCCGCTTTTCTTTGATTGCCTCTCTCAATCTGCGTATTTGGTCAGCGTAGTAGGAGCCCGTAATAGTGGTTCCCTTTTCCAGGTATTCGATCATTATGACTCCCTCAGCATCCCAAAACACTGAAGCCATGACCTTACCAGCGGAGCTTGCTACCTTGAATTTCTTCGGTGTAGGGGACGACGCTCGCTTCCAGGTCATGGATTGCTGTTTGGTCTCAGGATCGAAATGATGGATCCAAGACTCGTCCATGGTTACAAACCGACGCAAAAATGTTTCGGGATCAGTTTGAAATTTTTCAAGATTAGACTTCGAAATCTCACAACGTATTTTCTTTTGTTCAGCCGTTAACATTCTAGGCACCCAACGAGCGGAGACTTTTTTCATATGTAATTCATCAGTTAAGATTCTTTGAATGCTGCCATACGAGATGCCTGTGAGCTCAACTAGATGCCTGATAGTCATCCTTCTATCTGTTAAAACGAGATCATTAATTTTTTTTACGTTTTCTCCAGTAAGGGCGACAGATGGACGGCCTTCGCGGTGTTCATCTTGAGTGGATGTTCTTCCCAAGTTAAACTCCTTTGACCAGCGTGCCACTGTAGAATACGGCGGAGCGGACTCCCCAGTGTTCCCACTAATTCAGCGTATATATCTTTAGTACACATTTTTTTCAAACAGAAGTATTTAATAACCGCTCTCACCTCAGTTTTCTCCATTTTTGCGATATTGTTCCGACTGCTCGTGAAAAAACAAATGCAACTCTCTGACAGATACATATTTTTTATTTTTATTTTTTTTTATTTACTAAGGAGTCTTTGTGGACAGTAACGGCATACCTATTTATTTTAATCCGATGCAAAAAGTATTCAGTTATCATTACTTTTGGATCACCCCTCGTATACTTAGACTTATATTGACCGGGATATAGACCGTGATTACCTTTTTGATTTTTGTCGAGCTCCCGATATTTCGACGCAGTTGCATGCATCATGATCACGGAAAACTGTGAACCGTTTTCCGTGATCATGATGCATGCAACTGCGTCGAAATATCGGGAGCTCGACAAAAATCAAAAAGGTAATCACGGTCTATATCCCGGTCAATATAAGTCTAATGAAAATAACCGTGAATCATTCAAAACTCTTACCTATACTTACTCGAAAAAGGGATGTGTGGTCGCCCTAATCTCGTTTACTTTTCATGGTAGAATTAAACGAAATAAATCTCGTTCACTGCTGGATCGGCGGTATGGAGCTTTTATCTAATCAATTAACTCTCAACGTTCTATAATGCCGAAGATATGTGATTGTGCACGGGAAAACGTCCCACTTTGTCTATATAGGTTGTATATAGCTTGTAACTCTTTACCTAATTGATAAATAACATATTAGAAAAACATTCCTCCGTAAAATCAAGAAAATTCGTGCTCGTTGCATGCATGTTTACATGGCATCACAACTTTGGTTGATACTCGGTTCAATGGCGATACTGATGAGTTGCCAACCAAGGTTCTACTTACATTTTGATCCTGTGTCAAAAAATGGTTGTAAATGAACATGGATTTAAAATTTTCATACAACGAATCGTAATACCCCAAGATTTTAGCGTCACTTATCAAAAAAAAAATAACTACAATAAACAACAAAAAATAATACAATTTTTTTTAATGTGTAATTGTGTATTGACGTGATGTCATGATATTAAAGCATAAAAAATAAAAACACGCAAAAATATTTGGGGAAAATATGATTTTGGCCACTTCCAGGCTGCGAAACAGCGCCATCTAGTTTTAGCCTAAAAGGAATATACATTTCAGGGTAACCTATCGATGTTTCGAAAATCCTTTGTCCGATTATCACTTGTCCGAAAACGGTTGACAGAATTTTTATAATCCAAATACATTGTTTACCATATTTTTAAAATGACGCTATTTTGCTATGCCACATTATCGTTTTCCCGAAACCTCGGAGGAAATATAGACTGGAGTAGCCTTCATGTTGCGTCTACGTACAAATAATTCTGCCAAGATTCGCGGGAGGTGAGGAAATAACACATGTAAAGGAGTACTCACAAATGCAAAAGATATTATTGTCAATACACACGCACATTATGATAAAAAAATAACACATGCTCATTATGATGCACACAGACATATCACACATGGAAATACTTCGTAGAAACACAGTGTGTACGGACACTAAATGCGCACGTGTGTGTCTCAAACTATAGGGATGACTGGATGAGGCAGGCATCGATAACAGAAGTCGATAATAATTAATCAAGCAAATTATAATTTTAATGATGTCGTTGTTTTTTCTAGATCTGTTTAATGTTTGGCACTATTATAATCATATTAAGATTCACTAATGACAATCCTGGGTAGTAGGTATCACGCGGGTGGACTAGCGATGGATAATACGATTAGTAGGTAAAGAAATATTTGACATTTTGACAAAACATTAATTTATTTTTCCAGACTAACTAATCAACAACGTTTACTGCGGTTGGTGGTACTAAATCATTATAAATAAACTTGATTAAGTAAATAAATAAACTAAAAATGGTTTAGTCTTCATTAACTGTTATCAATAGGTACTGGTTCAAAGTGAAAAGTTTATTAAGTACATGTAATAAAACTCAAATCATTCTCTTTCGGAAAATTGCAAATATATTTCAAATGAATTGTGTGATCAAGGTTTGCAAATCATACTTTTTTATCGATATTTGGTATTTTATCGACCATGCCCACATCTCTAAGACAAGTCTCGGTCAAATGATTTTTCTAATTTTCAATTATCCTTGTCAATATTATTATATGCTCTATTCTAATTGCAATGAGGTTAATTCTTACAAAATATATAAATGAAGTCTCGTGGGGAGTGCGTCTTTTTATGAATAAATTGATATATAAATATCGACCCTATTTTAAACCACATTAGGTAACTTCTTAAACAGCAAAAAATCGAAGTCTCGTGGGGAGTGTTCGTGACGTAATTTCTACCCACCAACTAATTTCGAATCGATTGCATTCGATCACATAAATCGATATTCGATGACGTATGACAAAAATATTATCATTTAGATAATAAAAACAGTAATACAACAATATTAAAATTACTTACAAATGGAATATTATGCCATCTTTTTGCAAACTTGAGGTATTTGAGCGCTTGTTACAAGTGTTCACAGCACACGCGGGCATTTTTAATTACCAGTGATATGTGTCGTGGAGATTCTGTGAATGAGCATGAATCGATTGTGAAATTGTATTTACGTGACTTTATGAACATTTGTTCAAGTTTTTTGGCAGAGGGGTAAGTAACTGAAAGGCTACTCCAGTCTATATTTCCTCCGAGCCCGAAACTCTATAACCAGAAGAACGGTTGCCAACTTTATCATTTGACAACCAATTTGTTAACCACCTTTTCATAAATCCGATGCTACGTGACATCGAAATGTCATTTTCCCCAATATCATTTTATAAAAACTCAATAACCAGAAGAACGGTTGCCAATCTTATCATTTGACAACCGTTTCGTTAACCACCTTTTCATAAATTCGATGCTACGCGACATCGAAATGTCATGTTTCCTAATATTATTTTATAGAAACATTACAAAAAAAATAGGTTAGGTTAGAAATGCGACCCCCACGGAAACAAACTTGCTAAGAAAAGTGGGTTAGGTTAGGTTAGAACTGCGACCATACAGAAACAAACTTGTACTAGAGAAGTGGGTTAGGTTAGGTTAGAACTGCGACCCTCACAAAAACAAACATTAGCAAGAAAAGTGGGTTAGATTAGGTTAGAACTGCGACCATTCAGACACAAACTTGTGCTAGAAAAGTGGGTTAGGTTAGGTTAGAACTGCGACCATACAGAAACAAACTTGTTCTAGAAAAGTGGGTTAGGTTAGGTTAGAACTGCGACCCTCACAGAAACAAACATTTCTAAAAAAAGTGAGTTAGGTTAGGTTAGAACTGCGACCCTCACGGAAACAAACATTTGTAAGAAAAGTGGGTTAGGTTAGGTTAGAACTGCGACCCTACAGAAACAAACTTGTGCTAGAAAACTGGGTTAGGTTAGGTTAGAACTGCGACCCTCACAGAAACAAACATTTGTAAGAAAGTGGGTTAGGTGAGGTTAGAACTGCGACCCTACAGAAATAAACCTTTGCCACAAACTCTCATGGCAAGCACTCATAGGTCAAGTAAGAACTGCGACCGTGAGGGTCGGGAACAAACTTTTGTTAGAAAATTAAGGATTTATTGAACTTTTGATATAGCGGCTTAATAATATTTCGAATTATAAAACTATACGCCATACAAAATTGCTGTCAAATGATACTTAGGAATTTTAATAAGTGTTTATTCGAATTTCGAACTTTTGATATAGCGGTTAAATAATATTTCGGAATAAAAACATTACGCGACAAAAAGTAGTTGTCAAATGATTCTTAGGAATTTTAATAAGTGTTGATTCGAATCATAAGCGAAACAAAATTACAGCGAAATAAGAATCGGGAAAATAATAATAGGGGAAAAGTACTTTCGGGCAAAGAATACGTAGGCCAATTAATAAAATGGGAAGCGTTTTCGGGCTACTAATAATTGACATTACAATTTTCGACTTTTTGATAGGTAACCACATTTCAGGGGTAGGCTACACTTTTTTGTATGGGCTTTGTCTGATCCAGTATTTAATCGCCCTTGCTAATACAAATTTTACTTTGATAGTAAGTCTCTATAATAATCAATTTTCATTGATAATGGTCTGCCCTAGATAGATAATATGATTTGCCTCATGGAGTGCAAATATCGACTGCAGTTCTGAGAAAACGAAGTTAAGTCTGGAGTTATTGGAAATCAGAAAGCCACTTAAGCTGAAAGTTCCTTTCTTATGGGTAGGTAGTTGTTTTTTTAGAATAAATACAATCTTAGGAAAAGTATTAAGTACGTACGAAGAAAATATGACTAAGTACTTATTTATTTTTAAGTTATTTGTGCTACTGCTGCTTATTGAAATGTACCTAAGTGAGATTCTCGTTTTAATGCGTAATTATAATTATGCACCATCAGTTACTTAAATAATGTTATCTACTAGCAATAAAATAATAAAGCTGATGCTTTGCCGCGGATTCGTTATAGGCGTGATACATAAAAGTAAAAAAAAATCAAAAATCAAAATAATTTATTCAGCAAATAGGCCACAGGGGCACTTTTACACGTCACATGTACATAGGAACAATAGGTATTTAAAAAAATATTTAAAATTGAGTTGAAATTACAATTGATACTATTATATACTAATTCTAAGTTCTAACTAAAGTTAACTCTATACAATTAATTAGAGATGTAGAAGGTCTCTAAATGTCGAATTACAACCAAGAACTACACTAAATTTTAATATAAAAAGTACAAATACAAAAAAAAAAGTCTAAAATTACTTTAGAGGTGCAAATGACTCTAAATGTCACAACTAAAAATAAAATGTATATCTACTTAATCTAATTCTCCTTAGAGATGTATATGGTCTCCATGAGTCAAAATCATATATTTAAAATATTCACTAAAAGAAAGGAAACAAACGACAACCGAACAAAGTGTCCTAATTTAATAAAAATTAGAATTAAAGTTACTAAGTTATAACAGTATATTTTTAATCGGGGTAATTTTACTTATTACGAGAAAAAAGTATACGTACAGTCGACTACAAAGAGATGTATCCACTTTTTCACCTTATTGCATTGTAATAAGGTGAAAAAATGGATACATCTCTTTGTAGTCGACTGTACAAAAAATTGCACGAACAACTTCCTCTACCTACTAAGTACGGTCAGCCAAGAAAGTGGTTTACCACTTTTCGACTCTATGTCTAAACACATAAGGTTGAAAAGTGGTAAACCACTTTTTTAGCCGACTGTACCTACTCAGTTCAGTTTTTAAAATTAAATGGCTTCAGTCCATTGGGACTATTTCGCCAGTGTCAAGGTGATATGAGCTAATTATTCATAATTTTTGTACGGTAAGTACGACAGTGTACGGTAAGTTAGCACTTGTAAATTGATAGCTAGACAAGAACACGTGGACTACCGGCCGATGACGACAAAAAAGAGGCTAAACGCGTTTCGAGATTAATTAATTCTACAACATTAGTTTACTGCATAATAAGCTATCGATATTACACTTTAAACAATATTCATGAGTAAAAGAAAAATAAATTATTCACGACACCAAGCCGCTAAGATGCCGTTCGCACCGGAAGTCCTGTACCTACTCGTAATAGTCCCTACTGAATTTGGTCCAACAAGTTTGAACTAATCAATTGTCAAACCCGCCAATGATAGACCATTAAAACACTGAAAACAGTGACATAATACGCATTAACAGTATTGCCCAATAACACGCTTAATTAACTCGGACGATCGAAAATCCAGCTAAGTGAAAACGTAGCGTAACTGCCAGTTAACAGTTACGAGGGCTGCTAACCACGGCACTCTATTTTTATCACACCCCAGTCATAAACGTAGATTAAACCTTTATGTTACCTATTCGGGTCATATTGCATCAACTGGGCCAATCTTGACGAGGCAGTGACATCCCTAATGTGCTCGTAGGTATAGGTAGGTACCTAATCCATTAACATTACATCCCTAATATCATAATGCTGTAATATTAATTTTAAAAGTTCCCGGATAAATCGCTTATAAAAGACAATTATGTATATTAACGGCCCTATCCTAAATATCACATTCAAAAAATCTGTCACGCCTGGGATAAGATACCGTCTAATTTCATCATTCTATTTGGACTGGGAATTAAATCGGATAAAAGTAGGAGCGGAGAAATGTCTTCCTGAAATTCAATATACAGAAAATCAACAACAAAGTGTGTGTTTTCAACGTCTACACAATTAAATAATACATACGAGTAAGGTCGAGTATGTCATATAGCTTTGCTATGATTTTACCTTAAGTCTACAACTAGTAGGTAAGTACGTAGTCTATTTACAATAAAGGTCTATTGCATTGAATATTTTTGCCTAAGTATGAACAGGGGGCCGATTTTTGAGTCTCACTGTCACTTAAATACCGGTTGAAAACGGTGAATTGCCTATTATTTTCAGTGACAATATTCTGAATTCGAACGCCGTGAGACTCAAAAATCGGCCCCCTGGACAATAACTATGGTGTCGGTGAATTAATTATAGCAATCACCTACTTAAGTTTCAAAATTCGTTACGCCAATTAAATAAATGGGTAAAATAAAGCACATAAACACTTAACCATTTTGCTTAGCTATTCCAGTCGACAATCGGATTGTCCTGAAGGACATTAGCTACAGATACCAACTAAATATAAGCAGGTAAAGTAGATCGTCGAATAAAGAAAGTGGGACGCGCATAACAATAGTCCTTTCAATTGTTGTCCTTTAACGAAAATGCACGTGGCATATGTAGATACTTGCGTATGGTACCAACCCTGTATTCCTTGTAATAAAATTTTCCTTTTATCTCATAAACAAAACAGATACACAACAGAGAGAACAAACGATTACTTCAGCATATAATCATGGCTCATGCCTAGGTAGGTCACATGTCTGATGAACTATCAAAACAAGCGATCGTGGTAAATATTTTGATATAAATTTGTGATTGCCAGTATGGCGGCGGGTTAAGAATTATATCACCCCCTTTCCTTTCGTGGGTGTCGTAGAAGTCGACTGTGGGATATGGGTTGTATTGTGGCGTAGGCGAGAGGCTGGCAAACTTACTGCAATGTCACAGTTTTGTTTTTACTCCGTTAGTTGCTAAGAGCAGCACTGAAACTTGAGAACTTCAATGTGCTCTTAGTTATTTAATCGTATGGCAGATTATATCTAAAAGCAATCAAAGTGTAGCCTTGAGGTTGCTAAGCCAGGCAACCAGATCCGGTGTCACGATGTTCAGATCTTCAGCAGGCCCGGGGTATGAGTGGAGTGGGCAGCAGATATATAACGTGCTCTGATTTCCCTTTTTAGGGTTACGTACCAAAAAGGTACAAAAGGAACCCTTATGGTGCGACTCCGTCCGTCTGTCTGTCTGTCACTGTGTTATTTGAATATTAAATAGGCGTGAGTAATGTGTTTTTATTGAAATTATGTTACGATTTTGATCAAGGGTACAAATCTACCCTTTACATCCGACGAAAAGCCTTTAATTTGGCGTTTCCTTGACAAGCTTTACCCTATAATGTAAGTAAACAGCGGGATCGATCACGAACGCTGATGAAAACAAATTTACATTGAAGATAAAGTTGTTTGCGACGGACAAAGCTTAGTAATGAGTTATTATAATAAATTAATATTCGGTAGTCTGTTTGCATTTATAAATAGACCAGACCGTCTGGGAACTACGTCAGACTATAAAGTAAATACGAGTACGATATCTGTTGCCAGACTGACTGGGTTCAAAAAAGTGAAGTACCTACGAGTAGATATTAGGTGTTTTATCTACGGGAGGTGTTAATTTTATATTGTTAATACGAGTTGCTTAATGAATGCATTAACTGAGTTAGATCTTACAAATTTTACTTTTAGGATATTAAGAACAGGGTAGATCTATATATTCTTTTGAGATAGGAGCCAAACGAGTAGACAGATTGCCTGATGGTAAGCGATCACCTCCTCCCATACCGCACACCAGTGTGTTTAGCCGAATGCACAAACGCTCACGAAACGCTCTCGATAACATCTCTTCTCTCGTAGCTATCTATCTTTATCGCTCTTGCGCATTGGCGCGACAAAGCCAGACTAGGTACCTTTCCAGAAGGGTTGAAGTGCGGTGCTTTCATTTCAATATGTCCGGAATTACGGCAGGCGATAGTTCTTTCCATAGTTTAGCTGTGCAGGTAAGGAAACTTCTGTATGTTTATCCAGAAGCTTACACAGACGCGTTTGCACAGACTGTTACCTATTAAAGTGATGAAGATATTCAGAGCGTTATTACATTTCGGCGTCGGGCGAAATTAGGTATTTTACCAGCCGCGCGAGCCCAATATGCCGACCCTTTCTAGCACGTCTTTCCACTCGCTCGCACTACAATAATGGACAAAACAATCTTGATCCTTTCTATGGTCCTTCCTTCCTTCTTCCTTCCTTGTGGCGTAACAAACTTCGTATCATCCACGATAGTGCGGAGATTTGTCAGATTTAGGGCCGGTTGCATCAAACCGTCTGTCACCGTTAAAGCGTTCGTTAAATTTTATTGTATGGGAAATTCCATAGACGTCTGCTGATTGACGATGATGTGTCTGTCAAATGTGGTTGATGCAACTGGCCCTTAACCTATAATACTAAGCATGCCGCACGTTGTCGTAAACAGCTTACACGATCTATAAACAGCTTACATGTGTATTTATCTGAAAACAGCGTTAATCTATAAGTATGCATATCGTCTACCTACCGTATCTAATTTTAATAAGACACTGTATCTAATTTGAATTGTGCAGACTGATTTCGATTCCTATTTCGCTGAGAGGATGACATTAAAATTTATATTCCAAAATATCTATATTAATATACCTATACATATTTACATATACACTTTTTTGTTTTCCGTTAAATTCGACACGTCGTTAGGGACCACCTTATATTATCATTTTTAGTTAAATTTGCAACAATTTTTTTTTATTATTTTCATACACAATAAATGAATTTATTCGTGTGAATTAAGAATAACATTCAAGTTACTGTCATGTCATTGACGGCACATGTCAAAACAAATAACATTATAAATTGGTAAAGGCACACGTGTGCTGCAATTATCTTTATTATTTAATAACTTGATAACCGCAAGAGTTAAGACTCTAGTTTCTTAGAGAAATTAATTGTATTTTATGTAATGAATCTTCCCTTAAAGTTAACGGAATTCAATAAAAACAGAGTGTATAGTTTATATCAATACCATGAAATAGGGGTGGACAGCGTGTGAATGTGGCCGCGACGGTCAGTCATGAGCGCATGAGGAACCCAGAGAGATGATCACCACCAACAGTTGAGTTACCTTGTTAGCTTGTTCCATTAGCAGACTCCTAAGCTTCTCCTGCTGGGCTGTTTCCTCGGCCCGGATGTTCTGGGAGTAGTGTGCTCGAAGATAATCAATGTTGAATTTGATCTCCTGAAGGAACGCGATAGCTTCTTCCTTCGACATCTGGATAAATAAAACATTGTTACTTTTGTTTTCAAACGTACCAAACTGATTACAATCTACCTACTATTGACTTTGGCAGGTTATCTCTAAGAATCCCGTACTTATTATTTTCGATAAACGTTATGAGTATTTAAATTATTTAGAGGTACAGTCACCGACAAAAATAAGTGATGATTTCTGTACCTTGTCGCTTTTAATCATTTGACAACTTTCTATGACATTTCAAACAAGATGCTAATGTGACAAGGTACAGAAATCATCACTTATTTATGCCGGTGACGACATCCGTAACAATAAATATCTCAAAAATGTTTTCACGAACGTGAGGATGTTTAATCCTTTCTGATCTATTTACTTCCGTGGTGTAGGTATACAATGTATAAGTGATCCAGCATCACCAGCAACATCAGCATCATCAACTTTAAAAGCCAATAATCATTTCACCATTGCTCTTCAACTCTGATCAACCACTATAAGTTTTATTTGCATAGAAATCATGAAATCTAGTTATCGGCCCGAGAGGCACGTACTGTTGATCGCTAGTGCAAATATTTTGTGGCGTGCTAATTTGAGCTATTTTTGTAATTTCTACCAGATGTGGGACTAATAGTTCCCACTTGTGATTGCAGGCGTTACCTCCGCCAGCCGCGCAAATGTCTTGGCAGAGCCGTTACAGTGGTTACGTTTGGTGTTTGCCACAAACACCAACCAAGCACATGCCGAATATCACCGAACCCGAACACGGTATCACCACGCTTTGCGAACGTGCCTTGTCGGACATGCCTTTGATTAGAGTAAAAACCGGCCAAGAGCGTGTCGAGCCACGCTCAGTGTAGGGTTCCGTAGTTTTCCGTAGTTTTCTCAAAAACTACGGAACCTATCAAGTTCAAAACAATTTTCCTAGAAAGTCTTTATAAAGTTCTACTTTTGTGATTTTTTTCATATTTTTTAAACATATGGTTCAAAAGTTAGAGGGAGGGGGGGGGGGGACGCACTTTTTTTTTCCTTTAGGAGCGAATATTTCCGAAAATATTAATATTATCAAAAAACAATCTTTGTAAACCCTTATTCATTTTTACATACCTATCACACAATATATCACATGTTGGGGTTGGAATGAAAAAAAAAAAATGTCAGCTCCCACTTTACATGTAGGGGGGGGGTCCCCTATAATATTAAAACATTTTATTCCATTTTTTATTTTTGCACTTTGTCGGCGTGATTGATATACATATTGGTACCAAATTTTAGCTTTCTAGTGCTAACGGTTACTGAGATTATCCGCGGACGGACGGACGGACGGACGGACAGACAGACATGGCGAAACTATAAGGGTTCCTAGTTGACTATGGAACCCTAAAAAACCGACATCGATGCCGATCACTAGAAGCACCAAACAGAAAAGTCAAACAACTCTCCACACGCTCGTGTTTGTTTAGTTCAAGCTGTATGAATGCGCTCTTAGAATTACCATTCCCTCCTGTAGGAACTCCTCGATGGCCGCGGTGACTCCGCGCTCGTCACCAGTCCAGAACACGTACTCTGCCATGTCGAGAGGAGAGTACTGAACACCGGCGTACGAAGCGTAATGGTCAATCTAGAAAACAAGATAATCTCGTCAAAAAGGAGGCAATGTTTATACAATGAGTATATAAAGATTAGAAAGATTAAAATTAAAAACCGGCCAAGTGCGAGTCGGGCTCGCGCACAAAGGGTTCCGTAGCAGCAAATATAATAAACTTATTATGTCAATTTATACACCTGCCAAAATTACAGTTAAATCAACCTATCTCAAAAACTATAAGAGATACTTTGATCAAACCAAAAATCGTTGAAAGAGTTAATTAGCATGCATCACCTCTATTTTTTTTAGAATTTTATACCCCGTAGTTATAAAAATAGAGGGGGGGACATACTTTTTACGACTTTGAGAGCTGATATCTCAAAACCGTTCACTTTAAGAAAAATGTTTTTTAGAAAACTTTATATCATTTTAAAAGACCTTTCCATTGATACCCCACACGGGTATGTACATCGAAAAAAAAATTTTCATCCCTCAGTTACATGTATGGGGGCCCCACCCCCAATTCTTTTTACTATTTAGTGTCATAATTTTGTAGCGGTTCATACAACACATATTCCCATCAAATTTCATCACTGTAGTACTTATAGTTTCCGAGTAAATCGGCTGTGACAGACGGACAGACGGACAGACGGACAGACGGACAGACGGACATGACGAAACTATAAGGGTTCCGTTTTTGCCATTTTGGCTACGGAACCCTAAAAACTAGTCTGTGGCTAAGAGTAATAAGATTAATAAGCCCATTTGTAATAAAAAAACTAAAAACGTAACAAAATAAATATTTTTGTGGGGCTTCCATAGAACATAGGTACATGATTTGTTTTGCCGATTTTAACTACTAGTATAGACATATAGTAACCGTAACCTTAACCTTGATCCTAACCTTATGTACCTATATTGCACAAGTCCGATTCGCACTTGGCCATTAATAGTATAATTTAATATTAGCCCAACTCAATTAAGTCTCCAAGCACCAAGTCATGTTTATTTGCTCACCTACGTGTCCTCTCAATGTCATGAACTCGCAAAGCATTTGAACTGCAACGCGTAGGCATCTAATCTTTGTAGATAGAAACCGCAGTTATGAGTTGCTCCGACTTTGATCATTTTTTTCTATTCAATGAGCAATGAAATTATGAAAGCCACGAAATTACACCAATACACTGAATTTATTATAGTAGGTAAGGTTCTGTAAGTACTACTAGATTGTAGGATATTCTTATTATTTATATTCCTATTAGGAAAAGGAAAAATGCTAAAGAAGGAGATAAATAGTAAATTAATGAAAGCATTTTCCTGGCATTGGCAGCCCCTTTATCCACTTATAGGTCTTCGTCTAAGCTCGAGTGTCAAATAACCCTATCAAGTTTAAATTAAACGCTTACTGAACTCGAACAGCCAATTTAACTGTCGCAAAATGTCACCTACATGCCAAATGAAACGTGCACTAACACACTTACATACATTATGATTCCATTATTATTTTCATGTCTGAACTTACAAATTTAAACCTAGGCACTTTTAAACTGAAAGCAATGTCATATATAAAGAAAAAAAAACTGGTCAAGTGCGAGTCGGACTCGCTCACCGAGGGTTCCGTACAAACTTTCAATAGTTGAATCATCAAAATGTTATTCATAGAACTCTACAGATTTGACTAAATCCCTCAATACTCAATTTTCCACATAAAAAGTAATATTTTAATATACAATTTTATTGTTAGACAACGTCCAAATAAAATCAAGACTATTCGACTTCAATTGTTTACGACTTACGACGTGTCGCAAGGACGCTCCTGAACCGACCACATTGTATCAGGAAAACGCGATGTAGGAAATGAGCGTTCAACGTACAGCGACATCTATCGGCAAATTAAGTAAAAATTCCATAAATTTATGTTGGTAAACTTCGGAGATAAGGGGGGGGGCGGTATTTTTTTTACATTTTCCTTCAAAAAACATTTTTTTTCCACGACCAAAAAATTATAAAAAATAGTTTTGATATGTACAGTTTGAGCTCTATTTAACGATACCCCACTTGACCTAGTTACTTGAAATTTTCAGTTTGCCCCCCTTTCATTTTGGCCATTTTTGCAATTAATATTAATAAATTAAAAAAATACTTTCATTTTGTAGAGGTTAACAATGTTCATAAGTATTCAAAATTTCAAAGCGATAGCATAAGTAGTTCTCGAGATATTTAATAATGTGACAGACAGACAGACAGACAGACAGACAGAGCGGCGCCATAAGGGTTCCTTTTGTATCTTTTTGGTACGGAACCCTAAAAAACCAAGACGTCCATTCCTCCAAGCGTCTTTCGTTTGCCGGACTTACACCGCTTGGCCATCTGGTCACGGGGGCGACTTACGAAAATTTCCCAGATGCTTGTGGAACTTGTGATTACACCCTTGTGACAGACCCATAACTCAAATAATCGTTTAATGGAAAACTAAAAACAAATCTCTGCTATATTTTCTATTTTTCGAGCCGATTTCGTCCAATTATGTAATGCGACTTTGCAAGTACGGTCACGGTGAAATATAATAATAATTAACCAACATATTTCATTTTATTTTACTTAAACCAATAGTTTTTCGGTTTAAAATGCTTAAGTGACATTAATTTCAAGGACACTGGAAGCTGACAGCCTCTTAATCGCCGTGTTTGACCTACTACTGATGCCGTGGCGACTTTGACACAAATAACAAGGTCCTTATTAAGTATTGCTCTAATCCTTAAGGGAGGATAATCCTGATTAATGTTGAGCAATTTGTGGGTTTTCCTTGAATTCCAACACGTTCTGATACACGCCACGGAACGGCTATAAATTATCTAATTAAGTGTTTGTGATATTGCTTTACGCTTGATATTGCTGCCGATATTATATTATTGACTTGTATTTTTACTTGAAACTGTCAAAAAATATCGCATACGTAATTTAATGGTTTGTTTATTTATTTTACATTCACTCGATCGACAGTTTTCAGATAAAACTCATGCGTAAGTCTCCATTTTCACACGTTTTTATGTGCATAACGTCATGCACATAAATGTATGTATGTAGTGCACATGTTTGAAGAAATGTAATTTTTGACATCGACTTATATTATTTATTTTATCTAGAGTTAATTAATACTTTACGTATCACAAAGTAAAAATCGGTTTTGTTCAAACTACAGTCGTCCCGCATACTGTGAACTGATGTAGATAATTTTTAAGAAAAAAAAACCGCCGCCTTTAGGGTTCTGGTGAAAGCTACTTGCGAATTTTGGATTATGTAGAATGTAGGTAAATAAATCTCATAACAAATAAATGTCACTGTTCTGAACTCAAATGCATGCTGTTCTTATAAAAATACCAAAGTCACTATAAGTGTGCCGTTCAGATTTGAGGAGTTCGGTTCTGAGCATCATCAGCAGTTCCACTGCACAAAATGTCACTGTTCTGGACGTAAGTGCATGCTGTTCTTATAAAAAAACCAAAGTCACTGTAAGTGTGCCGTTCAGATTTGAGGAGTTCCGTTCTGACCATCATCAGGAGTTCCACTACCCCAAATGTTACTGTTACGTAATACGTACGTAAATGCATGCTGTTCCTTTAAAAAAACAACAATCAAGAAATCAAGGAAGAGAAGTCCTTGCACAACAGTGAGACACTCGAATAGGCTTGGAACAAGACAAGTCAGCTTACATTGTTCTTAGTTTCCTTTGTGATGTCGGCGTTGAAGGCACGCCTGATGGCGGTGTGGCCGTCCTTCTGGTTGGTGGCGGTACCCGGCTGTACTAGGCGAGCCGCTCCGTGGAACACCTGGGGAAGACATGACAGTTAACACTTTAGAGAATGTGATGCTATATCTTTAACAAACTTTGACTATGAACTTATGGATCTCGCTCATACAGACATATTAGTGCGAGCGAGTTGTGGTGACTTCTTCGCCAGCAGGCGTAGTCTCGTCAACCATACTGATATACGAGCCTTCTTGAACCATGCTGCGGTTGACGTCTTCAGACGGCACATCCAGTTTCGCCTGAACGTGGATCTAACTTTACCTCTCGACTAACCTTGGTAGTAACCTCTTCTCCAGCAGGCGTAGTCGCGTCAACCACACTGACATGCGAGCTCTCTTGAACCATGGTGCGATGGACGCCTTCGGACGGCACGTCCAGTTTCGCCCAAGCGCGTATTTGACTATGTAGTATGCAGTAATCTTATGACTGAATCTAAAGCGCGCGCGCGCGCTACCTTAGTGGTGACTTCCTCCCCAGCGGGCGTAGTTGCGTCAACCACGCTGACATGCGAACCCTCTTGCAACATGGTGCGGTGAACGCCTTCGGACGGGACGTCCAGTTTCGCCTGAGCGTGGACGACGGGCTTCTCACCCGGCGCCGCGTCTGCCGAGGCGTGTTGCTCTAGTCGAGAGATCAGTTCGCCGTTGGCTTTTACTGCATCTAAAAAAGAAATAATGTTTGCGTACTTAGACGTATTCAGTCTATTTTTTGAGCGTTTCAAATGCTTTGACTTCGGCAAGTTGGCAACTTTGTATATTTAAAGCAGAAGTCTCTGATTTCTAGAAATTAAGGCTCGGAGAAATGTCTATTAATATTTATCATATCATATAAAATATCCTAACAAATTTGTTGAATTTATTAAGTTTTGCTTTACGTGGGTATATATCTGAGAATGACTTATTGTGTAAAGTACAAAAGTGCCGGTAGGATACAGTTTGTGATATAAAGAGTTTATTTTTTATTTTTTATTATAAATGGACTTACTCTGATATAATACGACTAGCTTTTACCCGCGGCTTCGCCCGCGTAATAAAAGTATTCATTAAGATTTTCATTTGGATCCGTAGGTTTCTCTGTAGGTATATTTATCTGCGATTATTTCGATTGCACATAATACTTTTGCTTGCAATGATTGTAGAAATATTACACATCGACCACAGCGTAGGTAATTCTATATACGCTGGGGAAACCTTTATAAACATCCGTAATAGCCCGTATTTCGACACTATGATCGGTGGGTAAAAAGTACTTTTTTCTATTATCCCTTACAATTTTTTACATTTTGATTATACTTATCGCAAACCAATCGCAAACGTAATCTTCAAGCAAGCAAACAACGATCGTCTTAGAGCACATTGATTGTAAGAGACCGCCGAGCGATTATCCGTATCCCTCTAACGATACCCATATTATCCGTATCCGTATCCGTATCCCTATCGCTATCGCTATCGCTAACGCTATCGCTATCGCTATCGCTATCGCTATCCCTATCGCTATCCCTATCGCTATCGCTATCCCTATCGCTATCCCTATCCCTATCCCTTATCAAGATAACACTTTAAGTTCTCGCGCTTTGTACACATATTTAAAGTCACATACAGGCTGAACGCGATTAATTAACATTATTTTTACCTTTTTTCCCAACGTTTCGGCCAGGTTGCACTGGCCGTGGTCGCGGAAGACTGACGTCCCAGTAAAATGTCACCGGAGATGTAAACAACACAAAACTACCCGATATTAATATATATAAATGTTCGGGGTAGACAAATAAATATAATCTACCCGCTTTTAGTTAATGTTTATTTCCCACCGCACGACACACAAAAAAAAAAGAAAAAAGGTAAAAATAATGTTAATTAATCGCGTTCGACCTTATCAAGATGTTTAATGATTTCTTATCAAGTGCTAAAATATAAAGTTTCATGGTTTTATCTTTTAAAATTAAGAAATCCCATACAAACTTTCAACCTCTTTTTCAACCCCTTCATCCCTTTTTTCGAAATAAAAAGTAGCCTATGTTCTGTCTCAGGGTCTAAAGATTGTCTGTTCCAAATTTCATCAAAATCGGTTGCGTGGTTTAAGCGGGAAAGCGTAACAGACAGACAGACAGACAGACAGACAGACAGACAGACAGAGTTACTTTCGCATTTATAATATTATAGTATATAGTATATATAGTATATAGTATATATAGTATATAGTATAGTATAGTATAGTATAGTATAGTATAGTATAAGTATATAGTATAGTATATATAGTATATAGTATATATAGTATATAGTATGGATTTAAATAGAATGAAAGACTGCCTTTAAGGGCTTTAAGCGTTTAAAACTTTCAAAACGTGACTTCTAACAAGGCGCGTTCTAACAAGAATGTCAGAGGAAACTTATTTGCTATCGTAGCTAAAAATACTCAAACAAAATTTACGACGACTTTTTTGAAGACGATTTCAAAAGAAAACTAACTGGTAACAAAGTATTTTTCGAAGAAAAGTTTGGCTTCATTTATTGACAAGCAAATTTTAGATAAAAATAATGCTATGATAATTGTATGCTGTACAATACGACTTAGAGTGATTTAAATAAATTATAATCGAAGAAGTTAAATGTTTTCATATCACTTTAGGAATTAAAACAAATAACTTGAGTTACCACAGTATTTTATTCTCGATATAAACAATATTTCTACCGTTGGGATTTCAGACCAGACCGAATGCATAAAAATGCCGCTGGATTCTGTACCTCGTATCGTATTTCAAAAATAGGACTGCTATTTTCCATAGCTTTTAAAGCAATAAAATCGGAAATCAATCAATCAAGCATATACATATACATACTTATAATATAGTCAATATCTTTAAATTCGTAACGGCATATGTAGAACCCATCTGGAACCCAAGACGTATGAAGATTGGACCAACCAAGTTTGAAATGGCATTGGCACAGTTATTTAACAAGACATAATATAATCTGTTCAGGGTGCGTAGCCGAATGGCACAAACGCTCACGAAACGCTCACGAAACGAAACGCTAGTAGATATCTATCCCTATCGCTCTTGCGTATTGGCGCGACAGAGCCAGACTACGTTTCGTTTTCGTTTGGCGTCGGAGAAATGCCATTCGGCTACGGGGCCAGTTCGCATTGTCATTTGTTAGCAAGTTGAGGTGCTACTTAGAATTTTCATAATGAGCTGTTAGCCACACCTACTGCTGTCACAGTATAAGGATATATCAGTAGTTAATCTCCGGCAGCGGCGGCGCGGTCGTTACTACTGCGCAAGGTCACGCAGGGTTGTACAACGTTACTATAATCGACTTCGTACAATGTAAGTTGTTGTAAATCTAATAGGTACTATTAACTGTAAGTAGGTTTTAGTATAACAATACCACGTCATGACACCACATTAGTCAGTATTGAAGACACAAAAAATCATTATAAATATATTACTCTCATACGCGCAATAGTAGATTGTGTAACAATAATTGCAAAAGCGTTAATTTAAGTGTTCATTTTATATGTTTTCTCTAGAATACACCCAATCCATCACAATAAAAAAAGATTCGTTTGAACTAGAAACGTAGGTACCTACTGTCCTACTCGTATTAGTAACTGTGTATGGCGCTATGCTAGTACCAACGCTCTTTCTACCTTTTTATCTAATAAAGATTCAAGTACGTATTTGTTTCTTAAATACTGACGAAATCATATTTACATAAAATGTTTGAATAGATGTTTGCACAATATTTAAGTAGGTACCAAACTTTCGAGCTAGATAGATCGCAGCATCTACCTAAATGTCGTTACAGATAAATCCTTATTGATTTTAATGTGTCATTCTAGCTTTAAATCTCACTTTTACGCCATTTACGTAAGCAATAATGTACCTAACACTGCAAATATATAACAACCACTTACTTTTCTGGGTGTCTAGGAATTCTAAAGAATGACATTTCCGCATTTTGAGAACTTTCCATACACCCATAAACACTACAGTAACGAAAATATGTCTTCGGTGCTGACGTCATTTTCTCCCGAACTCAACACGTCAACACAGCGCGCAAACGCGGCCCCGACTGTCCAGCCCAATAATCACCAGTTTCGCATGTTTTCGCCGCATGCGAGGGGAGGGAGGGGGACACACCGCGCGGCGTGAAGTTTGTAAGAAGAGTTATTACTGGTTTTATACTGTGCTGCTGTGAAATTATCATATAATATCATATCATATCTATTTATTGCATCCAAGATGTTAAATTATAACCTGTATAGACATAGACATAGAATGGCTTTATTTAATATCACAATGTTACAATGTTAAAATTAAACTGCATAACTTTAAACTGCATAAAAGCAAAATATTTGTTATTGTAAGTTTGTGGGGTCTAATTATTTGAAAATATTGTTGTTGCAAGAGTAAACCGAAGAGTTAATAAAATCGATAAATCTGACTATTGACTCTACATAACAGTTTTCACCCACATTACTTACATATGCCTTATTAGACCGTACATACCTATTATACCTGTAAACCCAATGTTAACATAGTAGCCAGTGGGCGTCCTAACACATGCAAAGCCATTATCAGTGTTAGCATAACAACCTCGCTATAATGTGACATTATCAATCCTCGATCAAAGCCGCTAGCCAAGAGGACAATCGTTGTCGCTCCATGGCAAACGATACGCGATGGTCGCACCAATAAGGAAGAGTGCTAGAGAGACATGACTACGATACGACGTTACGGACCGGCAATGATTGTACACTTGACTAGGGGCTAAGTGTTCGCCCTGTTTCAATAAGTTGCGTAACTTGTTTTTCTCTGATAGATATAAAATTCGAAGCACGGGTAGACGATGTTAAAAACT
The DNA here is from genome assembly GCF_023078275.1 of Leguminivora glycinivorella. Taxonomy (NCBI): domain Eukaryota; kingdom Metazoa; phylum Arthropoda; class Insecta; order Lepidoptera; family Tortricidae; genus Leguminivora; species Leguminivora glycinivorella. Next base: position 18,699,148 of record NC_062973.1, read on the forward strand.
CGTCAGGGGCAATGTTACATAAATCTATAACTGTACTGTAAGTAAAATAGGCAGGTATACTATTTATGAAATTCGAGTTTCTGATTGACCCCGATATTGCCTTGCGAATGGCGGAGCCTTATTGTGCGAAAGCTTTTCACCAATGCTCATATATTCCCGGTTAGTCTTTATGCACTAATTTAATTTTTTAATTTATTGTTCAGAACACATACAGTCATATATCAAATAACATAGGTAGCAAACATGTATAAGGTATAAAAGACCTGGAGGTTCATAAATGTTTTAAAAAGTAGGGTATACATCAAAAACATGCAAATGCGTCTTTGCGAGGAGAAAAACATATGATAAATTTACTTTAACAACAAAAGTTTAGATCTAATAAGTCCTTTTAAAGCTGGAAGTGAATGCATAAATGGATCGATGTCATAGAAATACTCATTGTAATTTTTAGATACACGTTTGAAAAAAGTATGCCTAGAATAATTAGTACGTGCGAAACTCACATAAAACAAATTTCGAGGACGTAAGGAACGATGCGGTACATTAAACATAATATTTTGTAGTAGATTTGGGCTATTAATTTCATTTTTTAAGATTTTAAATAAAAACATTGTGTCTATAAAAAGTCTTCTATTACAAAGAGAAATTATGTTGAAATGCTTAGCTGACCTGGCTGATGACTCAAATAAAGTGCACTACTTCTCAGTTAAGTATTTTGAGGCTAAAAGTGAAAGTGACCACATAATATTATTATGAACTTACATTTGTATGACATCGGTTATCGGTTACCGTAAGATCTCATCTTATTGCTTAAATAGTTTGCATTAACCTCGCCTGGCTCTGTAGAAGCTGAAAATGGCGTGCCGGTATTTCGACTTTTATAAAGCCAGGCGAGTATAAGAAGATTTGTTTATACGAAACCGATAACCTTTCCACGTTACCAGTGTTCGGCGTTGCCGGAAAAACTATCAGCAAATAGCAGCAATCTCGATGAGCGGGTAATTTCAACATGGTAATAAATAGAAATATTTTGCATGTCTTACATCATTAACTACAGTTCCAATTGTGTCCACTAAAAACGCGTACCGTATATAAGTACAATATAAACATGTCCAGTCGAGATTGTCCCCTGTAGTGTATCGTACTGGTGAAATAACTTATGTAACAAGTAATTTAAAGCAAAATGTTTAATTCACTTCAAATTCCACTATAACTTCAGAATGATCAAGCAAAATGAAGAGATTAAAACTTGAGGCGAAGTTTCCGAACGCTATTCGTAACGACGTGGATGCCTGGGTGGCTAGCCGAATGGCACAAACGCTCACGAAACGCTCACGAAACGAAGCGCTAGTAGATATCTATCTCTATCGCGCTTGCGTATTGGCGCGACAGAGCCAGCGGCGTATCGCTTTCGTTTGGCGTCGGAGAAATGCCATTCGGCTACGGGGCCTGAGCACACATTAACTTCGTGCTAAAATAAATGAGTGTACGTGCGAGTAGTTTGCGAGTATACTGAGTGTTTCAACTCGGGTAAAAATCGTATTTAAACAATTCCCGTTAAGTTTGTACATTTGGATCACGTCTCCGATTTGGATAAAAATTGGTAGGCTGATAGAGTCTATGATGCTGAGCCAAATCCACTAGGTTTCCTAAAATGTCCTAGGTTGATTGTATGAAACTTTCCTTTTTTGTTACCGAAAATGTATAGAAATCTGGTAACAGAAAAGGAAGGTTTCATACAAACTACATAGGACATTTTGGGAAACCTAGTGGATCTTGCTCAGCATCATGAACTCTTATCAGCCTACTAATTTTTATCAAAATCGGAGACGTGATCCAAATGTACAAACTTAACGGGAATTGCACTTTTACAAGCTTTTATTCAACTTGCCTTGTTAGTATGTTAGTTTGGGTCAAAACGTATATAAGTAAGCTAAATTTGACCCACTTCCCGGTTTCCGATTGAGCTGAAATTTTGCACACATAATGTCAATAACGTGACAATGCAATATTATGGTATCATGGAGCTGATCCGATGATGGAGCAGAAAGGTGATCATAGGAACTCTGTTATGAAACTTCGTATCCCCACCGAGTAAGGGGTTCTTAGAAACGTCTCGAAGAGAAGTAGATGACCGTTGAAAGAAAGGTACAGCCGGCGATAAAAGCTTGTACCAAAAATGAAATTCTTGCAAAAAACTTATTTACCTATATATACTATTAGCCCTGTATGTGATTTAGGAATGCAATATAATATTTAGCGCTGGCTATATATGTTTGCGACTAAACCGATTTGTTGCGGCTTTTAACTATAAGTAAAATTATTGTTCGATGATTTTGAGCGAGATCTGGATGAAGCTGGGATAAATTGATAATACTTTACCTTAATTTAATATAGTTTTGGTCTTCACTGCATAGCCAATAGGTATATCAGCAGTTCTCGAAAAGTTTGTACAAAAATTAAGGAAAAAGTTAAATTTGTTTTTATTATTCCTATTTTGTTCCCAAGATTTTTTTGATGAATTGAGATTTTAGTAAGTTTTATTACGTCATTAAGGTTTTCTAGTATCTATATTTTCTGAATTACAACCATTATCCTGTATATATCTTAGGAAAGTCGACTTATATTACTAAAATGTTGGTAACAAAATAGGATCAATTAAAATTTGCTGACGTGGCTATGTCAGCAGTTCTCGAAAAGTTTGTACAAAAATTAAGGGAAAAGTTAAATTTGTTTTTATTAATTCCTATTTTGTTACCAAGATTTTGTTGATGAATTGAGATTTTATTAAGTTTTATTTCGACATTAAGGTTCTCTAGTATCTATATTTTCTTAATTATAACAATTATCCTGTATATATCTTATGAAAGTCGAATTATATTACTAAATGTTGGTAACAAAATAGGATCAATTAAAATTTGATGACGTGGCATTGTACAAAGTTGACGGGAATTGCTGATGTACAAAGTTGTCGGGAACTGCTCATATATATAACAAATATAATTTGTAAAATAAGTACCTAATGAGTAAAGGTCGTTTTTACGCCGCAATTACTGTAAAGGAGGCCAATTTTGATTTGTCAGACGGCTATTCAATTGCTTACATTAGTTTCCAATATGTTTGAATCAAAATGTTATTAGGAGAGATTTGTTACTTACCAAGACTGTGATATTCAATATGCGAAGATTGTTCCACCTTGCCGGGTTCAGCTGTAAAAGAAGAAAGATTTAAGTAAATAGTAAATTAGACTAAACGAGTACCAAGCCAATTCCGATACCATCTTGGAAAAATAAGAAAATATTAAGGATTGTAAAGAATCATTCACTTGCACCAACGTTATAATAGAATGATGGTTTTATTTACATACATTTTTAAAATATTAGAACAAAATTCTTAAGCTGAGAAGGTTTAGGTAATTAATGTAATGACATCCATGCTAATATTATAAATGGGAAAGTGCGTGTGTCTGTTTGTTTGTCCGTCTTTCACGGCAAAACGGAGCTACGAATTGTCGTGATTTTTTAAGTGGAGATAGTTGAAGGGATGGAGAGTGACATAGGCTACTTTTTGTCTCTTTATGACGCGAGCGAAGCCGCAGTCAAAATCTAGTAATTATATACAGGCGTATTCAATTAGCTAAATACTTATCCGAATATAACTAGGTATATCGCAGACAAAAGTGACGTTTTTGGCTTTCCTATATAGGTCACTTTTGACACATCACATCGGAATAAAATTGAAACAACATTGCAACAATCCGAATACATCGAGTTAAATGAAAATTGTACAAATTCCAAGTTCATACTCAACGTAAGATAATATTACGTTGTTCGTAATAAGTACGGTGATAAAACTTCTCTACCTACTATACTAATACAATTACAAGTTAATAAAACGCTGGCCATGCTGCCGCAATTTAATCTCTATGGTACTCACCAAGATTGGCATTTAGTGCATTTATTTGTGTGATGAACACAGATATTTGTTCCTGAGTCATGGATGTTTTCTGTGTATATAAGTATTTATATATTATATATATCGTTGTCTGAGTACCCACAAAACAAGCCTTCTTGAGCTTACAGTGGGCCTCAGTCAATCTGTGTAAGAATGTCCTATAATATTTATTTATTTTATAATATTGAAATATTCTACATAATAGTATAACATTTATTGAAATCGCATGAGTAGAGCCTGAGCAGCTAACAACTTTCGGAGCAACCCTCGTACCTATCGTCAAGAAAAGAGCGTCCTCCCATGATAATGATCGATAGCGTATTTACAACAATTACAACCCTCTGTTGTCAGGTCCATGGACCTGAGCCTCTGAAATATTGTTTACTCAACTACTCTTCAAGTTATCATATCTGTATAAAGGCTCAAGTAGTCACTTGCAGATGATTTTCCATTACATAAGTAGAAATTGTGGCGTAGACGAGAGGTTGGCATTGGCAACCTGTCACTGCAATGTCACAATTGCGTCTTCCTTCAACCCTTTAATTACCAAGTTAGTGTGATTGTCTGATTGCATATGTATGTATGTATGTATGTATGTATGTATTTATGAATGTATATATCGTCACTACTTTTAAAAAAACTTGTATCTTCGTCTGTCAATGAAAAGAAAATTGTAGTAAGTATGTATGGAATGCATATAGACTTACTGCGTTTTAACTTTGAGGAACAGCGTGAGATACGAGATTTTTTAAAAGTAGTGACGATATAGGTTATAAATTATCTAATTAAAACTGCGCTGAAACTTACACAGGTAGTTTGAGATCTTCTAACAACATAAGTACCTAATTATAATTAAAATTGTTTTCCCCTCACTAGCTCGGAAACACGTGTTTTGTCCTTTAATACCAGCGGGTAAAAACGCATTTTATCCACTAGTGGGTAAAGTAATTTGACCTTGAATAAAGTCAAATTAACTGCTTTAAAATTTATAAAAGTAGGTGAATATAGTAATAAAGATGATTTGCTGCGGAACTACTGGAAGCAGTGATAAACGCATTTTTTGCGTTGTAGTTTCCTCGCTATAGTGAGGGGAAAAGTTTTGTGTTACACTCGGGTGCAAATGTATTTTACTTCTCGTGTGTTAAAAAACTCGCAAGTTCAGGATTCTATTCTCGAACCACTCGCTTAGCTCGTGGTTCAACTATAGAATCTTTTCACTTGCTCGTTTTTCAATTCCACACTCGGCGTTAAAATACAACTTTGCCCCCTTGTATAACAAATAACTATTGTTGATTTACTCGTGTTGTTTAACAATGCGAACGCGTGGTTGTTTTAGTCAGATATTGAAGATAAATATTTTGTTCTTGTTTCGTTTCTTGTAAAATGTGGAACATTACTTACATAAGAATATTAATTTAATTATAACTTAACGTTACAAGTAAGGATTTTTATTATGGTTATAAAATCCAGTAAGATTTACAATAACGAACTTGTTTTCAGGTTTCGATGAAAAGAACTGTATAAAATGTTTTGATACCTACTTCTTTTGCGACAACTTCAGATGGTTCAGTCCTGGTAAATTTTATACAAAATATCGGAATGTTTTAAGACTACAAAACAATTTTCATATCCCAAATCCCAATAATTACTTATGACATTTATGACACACTATCAAAGCTTTATGGGCAAAAAAATATATAAAAAACCGGCCAAGAGCGTGTCGGGCCACGCTCAGTGTAGGGTTCCGTAGTTTTCCGTATTTTTCTCAAAAACTACTGAACCTATCAAGTTCAAAACAATTTTCCTAGAAAGTCTTTATAAAGTTATACTTTTGTGATTTTTTTCATATTTTTTAAACATATGGTTCAAAAGTTAGAGGGGGGGGACGCACTTTTTTTTCCTTTAGGAGCGATTATTTCCGAAAATATGAATATTATCAAAAAACGATCTTAGAAAACCCTTATTCATTTTTAAATACCTATCCAACAATATATCACACGTTGGGGTTAAAATGAAAAAAAATATCAGCCCCCACTTTACATGTAGGGGGGGTACCCTAATAAAACATTTTTTTCCATTTTTTATTTTTGCACTTTATTGGCGTGATTGATATACATATTGGTACCAAATTTCAGCTTTCTAGTGCTAACGGTTACTGAGATTATCCGCGGACGGACGGACGGACGGACGGACGGACGGACGGACGGACAGACAGACATGGCGAAACTATAAGGGTTCCTAGTTGACTACGGAACCCTAAAAAGAGACCAAGCGTGTACTCTATAAAATCTCAAAAGCACTTGTATGGTAAACAACCTGTGCACATTCCCCTTGAAGTACCCAGTTGTCCAGAAAATTATGTAAATGGGACACCTTGGACAAACTTACGACTTGTCTTATAATAGGTGCTTGAACTGCAGTTCAAGGTTACGAACTTTAATGGACTAATAGATCCACTGAAGTTTACCAATATCTAATTACGTAGGGACTTAGAGACATCGTGTCAAATTCTCGTATTCTCATTTTATCACTCCGACTTAGAATTTACGATGTCTTAGCCTTAATTTAAATTTTACTCAGTATATTATTTTATGACTTAGCTTTTTCATTAATATCCATCGTTATTCTTTAGCACATTTGTCAGACAGATACCCTACATTTTCAATGAAATTCTCTAAAGTTACCTGAGACAAATAGGTACCAAGTTGTCTATTTCAGCAGACCCCGAGTTATTCTCGTGTACAAACTTAGCAGCAACTTTGCTTCACTGTTAACTGTATCCAAAAAGTTGTTTTCCGTCTGCATTGGTAAGTTGGTAAATTACCAGGCCTGTTCAAACAGGCTAAGCTGTAAATATTTACTGCGGGGCTGTTGCAAAACGAGTTTGTCTTGAGTTCCAGAGGCAAATTTGAACAGGTATTTAAGGATGCTGGAGTCAGTTTATAAGTAAAGTAATATCTGATATTTTGAATAAAAGAGTTATTTTGCTCTTTTGAGAGAAAACGTAGCATTTGATATAGGCCTCCAGACATAGATTTTTAAAAATGTTTAGTGTCGTAAACTATGATATCATTTTTATGCATATTTTATGTGAATGTACACGACATTGTTGTTTGATTGTACAGATTATTTAAAAACTTTCGGTTTCCTTTTGTACATCGTGCTGATCGTGCACTAATACATCGAACTCAGAAGTGTTATAAGTATAACAATGTTGTTTTAAGAAAACACATACGGTCACATTACCGTGTGCGTACCCGAATGCACAAACACTCACGAAACGCTCATGATAATATCTCTTTCGTAGCTATCTATCTCTATCGCTCTTGCGCGAGAGAGCCAGACTAAATTTCTGCGGCGGCCATTCGACTACGGGGTCTGTTTACTTCAAGTACCTGTTGAAATTAAGATGATAAATATTAAAAAAGAAAAACTCACCAGCCTTTAATTTTTCTAGTTCTTCCACAGGCACATCCTGAAACAAAACAGTTATGTATGTTACTTTATATCGTACATACTTTTATGTTCTCGTAACCCTGGTATCTCTTGCAACAGGTTAAAGGTTAACTTTTAATTTTTCACACAAATTAAATATTAGCTTCAATGTACTCCAATCCATCATCGTTGTAATTGACGTTTTCGACATGACAAAATTCGCAAAAGAAAAAACTTGAAAGGGTGGTAAAAACCGAAATACAAGTAATTTTTTAAAAGTCTCCGAAACAATGTTGATCAGGGGAAAAGTATATAAGCTGCAGTTTAATTTATTGCTTCTGTTACATGAAACTGTATACTTCGTCTTCTTATCGTGTCGAAAGTTTCCGACTGTGCGGAATACTGCGGAACTTGACTGTAAGACATTTATGCTACACCTATAAATACTACCTCTACAGAGACGCTTCTTTTTTTGAATGATTGATTACGAAGAAACTAAAATGAGTCACCGGTTAGTACGTAAATATCTACAAATAGGAAACTACCGTGAACCGTGAGACAGTGACATTAAGTTTTAAACATATAAACCGGGTCAAGACGATTTCCCGCCCTCACATGAAGCCAGGACAGAACAGCTGCTGCGTTCGTCGAAAGTTCAGGGTGGCTAGCCGAATGGCACAATCGCTCACGAAACGCTCACGAAACGAAGCGCTAGTAGATATTTATCTCTGTCGCGCTTGCGTATTGGCGCGACAGAGCCAGCGGCGTATCGCTTTCGTTTGGCGTCGGAGAAATGCCATTCGGCTACGGGGCCAGGAGCCCTTAAGCAATCTAGGCGTGTATAAGATACCTTGTTCCTGTGGGTAGCTTATCCCACAGGAACATAGGAGAGACGGGCCAAAACATTGCCACTATTGTCCCAGAGCTGTAAGAACCTCTTTTTGACACATGACAGCGTCCACAAAACGTAAACTCGCGCAACCTAATGAAATTTTAAATAAAATCCTGTAATAATATTAAAAAAAATCAAGTACTAAAAAACAATATCTCGCTTACTTTAAAAATAATCTTACACATGTTACATTTTTGCGGATCTTCGTTAGTGAGTATTTTACGATATTAATTTATCACGCAGGATTTACTTATTATGTCATTTATCATTCATTTTTAGGGTTCCGTAGTCAACTAGGAACCCTTATAGTTTCGCCATGTCTGTCTATCCGTCCGTCCGTCCGTCCGTCCGCGGATAATCTCAGTAACCGTAAACACTAGAAAGCTGAAATTTGGTACCAATATGTATATCAATCACGCCAACAAAGTACAAAAATAAAAATTGGAAAAAAATGTTTTATTAGGGTACCCCCCCTACATGTAAAGTGGGGGCTGATATTTTTTTTCATTTGAACCCCAACGTGTGATATATTGTTGGATAGGTATTTAAAAATCAATAAGGGTTTACTAAGATTGTTTTTTGATAATATTAATATTTTCGGAAATAATCGCTCCTAAAGGAAAAAAAAGTGCGTCCCCCCCCCTCCAACTTTTGAACCATATGTTTAAAAAATATGAAAAAAATTACAAAAGTAGAACTTTACAAAGACTTTCTAGGAAAATTGTTTTGAACTTGATAGGTTCAGTAGTTTTTGAGAAAAATACGGAAAACTACGGAACCCTACACTGAGCGTGGCCCGACACGCTCTTGGCCGGTTTTTATTTTTAGACTAGTGCTGTGGCAGAGTCTGTCATTTTGATTCAAATGACATTTCAGTAAGTTGATAGAAATCGTATATTTGTTTAAGCGCCTCCTTGTACATAGGGCCTAATCGATTCAACCAATTCGAAATTAATCGTTAGATTTGGCAAACGATACGTCTTAGCCACATCGCAACATACTTCAAATCAAATGTCAAAAATGTGAAAGAAAAATTTGTGGTTCAAAGAAAGGTACCGGGTGGCCATTGAAATTAGTCTATTAACACGTAGTTTCGACTAATTACACGTGAGTGACCTAGTTTATATGTTTAATATGTCCGTATATTATTCTCAAATTAAGTAAAAAAATAATTTATCTTAAATTATACGAAAAATTATATCGCTCCGCTCCGGGCAGGTTCTGAACTTATTTGCGTTACATTTTTCCTTTAATTATAAAGTTTGTAAGGTTACGTGCAGCTGTCTTTGTTTAATAAGTAAATAGGTAGGTACAGTAAGCAAGCTGCACTTAGTATAATTATTTAACTCTGACGTTGACTGTACACAATGAAACTTTCAGCATGATTTCTTTACAATTAATCAAAAATAAATCTTGTACAATACTTATGGGAAACCAAACAAATCCCAATAAAGTTGCGGGCAAGAATTATAGCGGCTCACAAAGTTCGCCTTGTATATTTTTAGGCGCAGAGGATTTCAAGGCTTCTTTACATTTAGTACTTAATGTTTTAGAAGTTCGTCATGAAATACAAAAACAGTACCTACATAGATACTCGTAGAAAGCTATTGTTCGCGCTAAACGGAACGTATAAAGCCGACTCCCGAACGAGTAGAGCGACGTCACTGACCAAGTGTCAAAATTACTCCACATCATCGTACAAGTGTCAATACCTACTTGTCTCTACGAGAGCGAATAACGGAACTTTGCGTGTCATACAAATTTTGTACTTTTTTATATAGATTTAATTAAATAGTTGCAAGTTTAAACCACGACTTCTTTTTGTTTGTCTCATCTTGGACAAATTTGGCGACCGTTTACACGACGAGAACTACGAATAATCACTGCTTCGGACAAAGGAGAGCAGGAGGTCAAAGGGCGCTCACCACTAAAATACCAAATCGGTCTACAAAGGCGCAGTCTACCACCCTGCTCACCCTGGATATACGAGGAACGATCGAGCTACGAGCTATTTATCCACTTTTTTCAACTTCGGAGGACTACAAGGACTATTTGAAAGGACAACTTGGACTCACCGGGACCAGCCGGCCAGCAACGAGCTACCAGCACCGCAGCATTGGTTCACCTAGATAAAAAGTGAGCCCGTTCCATTTCTTTCCTTCCTTCTTACTATCGCTTCGATCTGACTAGAATCGAGAACCTACTTCTTTGTACTTGCTTTGGGCTATCAAATTTACTTTCAATCAATTAGCCACTTCATTTATATTTGCTAGCACTTTAGCTATCCATTTTAATCACTTTCACTTATACAAATTCACTATTTAACTAATATTTCTAGTATTAAACACGCAAAGTCAACTTTTACCGTTATACAACATAATAAACACTGCGCGCCTACATTGCTAATAAATACGCGTACAAACAATAATTAAGATCTCATTTGCTATAAACGATTGCACTATTATACTTTACACTATTGCACTTTATTATTTAATTTTGTTGCTTTTCGTTATACCTATATCTAATTTAAAGGTTAATTTCACGTAGTCACTCACTAAGCCTGCCTTTCGCACAAACTAAAGTACATAACGCTTCCTATATACTTATATATTTTCAACAATCTATTCCAGCATTTCCCTATTCCCGAGCGCTCGCGCAGCGTGCATCTGTCGTCGCCGGCCGCCTGCTACTAAGGGCCAGTTTCGCCTACCACAGCCAACTGCAGCATCAGCAGAACGAGGACCGAGCGTATGCCTATTACTTATAAGAAGTAAACAACTTTTTTGCACGTACTAATTTGCTAATTTGTTACTATGGGCGAGTTAAGGGAATTATTGGTAAAACGTAGTTCGATTAAAGGACGTTTAACTAAATTTAAGAACTACCTATCTACACTGCCACTAGACAGTACTATTTCGTCAGTGGAAATTGGCAAATTAACTTGCAAATTAAGTAATTTTGAAGCGTTATTTAAGGACTTTGAGGCTTTGCAAGATGATATCGAAGTATTAAATGAAGCCACATTAAACACAGAGTTAACCGAACGGGATTTAATAGAACAAGATTTCTACCATTGTATTGCCACGGCCCGCGATATTTTAGACAATTTTAAGCGAAATAACCCCGACCGCGAAAGTGAATATGACTCGACTACGACCAATCTTCATAATACTGACCGGGATCTTATGGGTTTTCGTCTCCCCGTTATTAAAATTCCCACTTTTGACGGGACTTATTATCGCTGGCTGGAATTCCGGGAAAGTTTTCACTCTTTGATACATAACAACGATAAAATTAAAAACATACATAAATTCTATTATTTAAATTCCTATTTAGAGGGAGAGGCAGCTCGAGTGATTTGTAATTTAGAAGTCTCTGATCAAAATTATCCCGAGGCGTGGAAATTGTTACGCGAACGATATGACAACAAACGCCAATTAGTCAACAACCATTTAAAATCATTATTTAATTTGGAACCTATCACGCGCGAGTCTGATAAGAGTCTTAGGTATATTGTTGACCACGTTTGCAAGAACCTGCGTGCTCTCAAGACATTAGGTCAGCCCGTAGACCAGTGGGACACCTTGATCATTTTTATGATGACGTCAAAATTGGATAGTACCACTAGTGTAAAATGGGAAGAGCACAAAAATTCTCTCGCGGACATGCCTACGCTGGATAACTTCCATTCTTTCCTAAAAGGTCGTGCAGATGTCCTTGAAACCGTTCAGCGGAATAAACAGGACAAGTCATTTAAGCGTCAATCGGACGCGCCTGTTTTACCGCAGCGGCCTAAACCTAGTCTGCCTAGCGTTAAAACCTTCATGGCTCAAACCAGTGAACCCTCAGGTTCCAAGCCACTTCAATGCGTGAGTTGTGGCGGCGAACATCGTATTTTTGACAGTGCGTCTTTCAAGGCCAAATCGTCTGAGGACAGACTCGCTCAGGCAAATACTCTAAAATTATGTCACAACTGTCTTAGACTAGGGCATGATGTTCGACGCTGCAGGTTGCCAGGCAGCTGTCGTTCATGTAAGCAGCGTCACAACACACTTTTGCATCAAGAAACTGGGCCTAGTGAAGATGCTATTCAAGTCAACCTTTCAAAGTTGAATCTGCCAACCCCGTCTAAGGGTCTACTTGCAACAGCTTTGGTGAACTTGGTAAATCCGACAACAAAGAAGGTAGTTACCGCGCGTTGCTTTCTTGACAACGGCTGTGAGTCGTCGTTCATCACTCAAGACATCAAACAACGGTTAGGCTTGACGTCTATTACACCTAACAATCTTACTCAGAACCTAGAGGGTGTATGTGACATTGAAGTTCGTATCAAGGTCGATCGTTGTATTCTAGAAATTCAGTCTCTTCGAAGTTCCTTCAGTGCCATCTTGACGTGCACAGTCTTGCCACAGATAACGAAACCTATACCAAAGGTCAGCTATGACGTCAGCCATCTCAACCTAGCTCCCTTCGAACTTGCAGATCCTAACTTTAACCAATCGTCCCCAATCGACATTCTCGTAGGTTCTGACCTCTTTTGGGACATATTAGGATCTCAACAACAATCTTTAGGTGATGGCAATCCTAAATTACGGAGCTCTAAATTAGGATGGATAGTAGTAGGACCCAACCAACAATTCATTCAATCTAATTCCACGATTCGTTGCAACCTTGCTCGCACAAGCGACCTTCATGACGAACTCGCTAAATTTTGGGAATTAGAGAGCCTACCTCATAAAAAACAAGCTTTTACCGAGCAAGAGCGTTTGTGCGAACAAAGTTTCATCGCTACTACCGAACGTTCAGATGACGGGCGCTTTATTGTCAAACTTCCCCTAAAGGACGAGCCCGACTGCTTGGGTGACTCATACACAGCAGCCAAGAAGCGATTTCTTCATCTAGAACGTCGTTTTAGGAAGCAGCCAGAAGTCAAGGAACGTTATTCCAAGTTCATTCACGAATATGAGGAACTTGGCCATCTTTCTCCTTCGACCATTCCGAGGCCTCCCAATGCGTTCTTTTTGCCCCACCATCCTGTCATCAAGGAGAAAAGTGAGTCTACTAAATTGCGGGTTGTCTTTGACGCGTCTGCGCGCACTTCCTCTGGACTCTCTGTAAATGACCTGCAGATGGTGGGAGCTACGATTCAAGACTCACTCTTCAACATTCTAATTCGATTTCGGCAATATCGCTATGTTCTTTCCGGAGACATTGAGAAAATGTACCGCCAAGTCTTGGTTCACGAGTCTCAACGCGATTTGCAGCTCATACTATGGCGTGATGATGAGTCTCAGCCTTTGCGGACTCTAAGACTTAATACAGTCACGTATGGGTTCGCTAGCGCTAGCTTCCTCAGCACTCGTTGCATCTGGCAGATTGGTGAAGAGTGTCAAGATCCTCTAGCCAAAACGATTATCCAGAAAGACTTCTACGTCGATGATCTTTTGACTGGACATGATGATGAAGAGCAACTTCGCTTTATTCAGAAGTCTGTCTCTCAAAGCTTAGCCGCAGGATGCTTTCCTTTAAGAAAGTATAGGTCTAATCTACCTTCTATACTCGCTGCGGAAGTCAACAATACCGAGGGCAATCTGATGCTCAGTTCTTCCACTGACACCCTTGGTCTTAACTGGGATCCATCAGTGGACATCCTACGTTTCTCCATTGAAATGAACCCAGTCGAAACTCTAACCAAGCGGAGTATACTTTCATCAACGTTTAAAATATTTGACCCGCTTGGTCTAGTCTCTCCTTGCACAATCATACCCAAACTTATCATTCAAAGTTTGTGGTCCTTGGGGCTAAATTGGGATGATCCTGCTCCTCAAGACATACAAACTACTTGGCAGAAGTTTGCTGACAATATCAAGAGCATCTCCGAGCTGTCGATCCCTAGGCGAGTATTGATTGACAACTATGTAACGGTAGAAATGCACGTCTTCTGCGACGCCTCTCAAAAGGCGTATGGATCAGCTGTTTACCTGCGATCTCTAGACGCTGAAGGTCGAGTCTTAGTGCGTCTTTTATGCGCTAAGAGCCGAGTTGCTCCAATAAAACCAGTGAGTATCCCGCGTCTAGAATTATGCGGCGCCCTTCTTGCAGCTCAATTGAGTGTCTCAGTGACTGGTGCCCTCCGTTGTCAAATATCGCGTCATGTCTATTGGACTGACTCTAGCGTCGTGTTATCGTGGCTAAACACAAGCTCAAACAAATTAAAAACATTTGTGGCTAACAGGGTTAGCGAGATAGGAGAACTAACTGATGTGACTGCTTGGCGCCACGTTCCTACTTTGGAAAACCCAGCAGATCTGCTATCTCGCGGCGTTGAACCAAACCGCATTGCCAGCTGCTCCGCTTGGTGGCAAGGACCTACTTTCTTGCAAGGCTCCGAAGAATCCTGGCCTTCGCTGAACTCCACCCCCAAGCAGGATCCGCAAGAGCTGCCAGAATTGAAGGTGAATACCGTCACAATCACGGAACCTTTCATTCCCTTCTCCAACTTTTCGAAACTGCGTCGATTGCAGAGAGCCTTAGCGTTCGTCTACAGGTTTATTAACAATTGCCGAGACCCTAACAACAAACTATCCGGTCCGCTCCAAGTTAGTGAACTAAACAAATCATTTGACGCTCTAGTCAAGTTCTCTCAAAATGAGTCTTTTGGTAATGACATAAAGCTATTAGAGAATAAACAAACCCTTAATCGAAAATCAAATATTCTCTCACTCGATCCCTTCCTTGATACTCAAGGTATCCTTAGAGTTGGTGGCCGCTTGGCAGGTGCTTCGGTGTACACCTTCGATAAAAAGCACCCTATAATTTTGCACGCGAACCACCACTTTACTAAGCTGCTCTTTCAACAAGAGCATCAGCTATTATTTCACGCTCCGCCACAGTTATTGCTAGGTGCCATAAAGGATCGCATATGGCCTATAGGCGGAAGAAACTTAGCTAGGCGTACTTATCACATTTGCTTCATTTGTAGGCGTTTTAGAGGTAAGACTCTTACCAATAAAATGGGCAATCTACCCGCTGAGAGAGTTACTCCCGACTACCCATTTTACACAACTGGCACTGACTTTGCTGGTCCATTCTTAATTACCGATCGTAAAGGCCGAGGATGCAGGATAACCAAAGCATATCTTTGTATTTTCATCTGCTTCCGTTATAAGTGCATCCATCTTGAAGCAGTGAGTCAACTTTCAAAAGACGCGTTCACTCTATGCCTCCAAAGGTTTATTTCCCGTCGCGGCAAACCTAAACAAATCTTCTGCGACAATGGTAGAAATTTCGTTGCAACCGCTAGAGAAATCAACGAATTTCTAAAACTTAATACGGATGGTATTGTCGATTTTGCGGCCGATAAGGGCATTGAATTTCGCTTCTCTCCAGCATACGCTCCTAACTTCGGTGGGCTGTGGGAGGCCGGTGTTAAATCGGCTAAATTTCATTTGAACAGGGTTTTAGGCAACGCCCACCTAACGTTCGAAGAACTATCTTCCTTATTCAGTCAGATCGAAGCCATCCTTAACAGCCGTCCCCTTTGTCCTTTGAGCTCATCACCCCAAGATTTCGCTCCTCTCACCCCGGGACACTTTTTGATAGGTAGGCCACTCACCGCGTTACCTTCGCCGTGCCTACTAGACTCCAACACAAATCGCCTCGACAGATTCCAGCGTCTCGAACAGATACGGCAACATTTTTGGAAACGCTGGAGCTCTGAATACGTCCCTGAACTGCAGCAGCGCACGAAGTGGAAGCTCAGGTGTAGGGACCTCAAACCAGACGACCTTGTCCTGCTAAAGGAAGATCTTACGCCTCCACTCAACTGGCGTCTCGGCAGGATTGCACGAATCTTCCCAGGCACTGATGGCATCCCTCGAGTCGCCGATATTTCCACAGCTCGAGGCACCGTTCGTCGAGCCATCAACCGCATCTGCTTACTCTCGTCCCCAGATGACGCAGAGTCTTGAAAGCTTCAGGAGCTTTCAAGGGCGGGGAGTATGTTCGCGCTAAACGGAACGTATAAAGCCGACTCCCGAACGAGTAGAGCGACGTCACTGACCAAGTGTCAAAATTACTCCACATCATCGTACAAGTGTCAATACCTACTTGTCTCTACGAGAGCGAATAACGGAACTTTGCGTGTCATACAAATTTTGTACTTTTTTATATAGATTTAATTAAATAGTTGCAAGTTTAAACCACGACTTCTTTTTGTTTGTCTCATCTTGGACAGCTATTATCCATGGCTATTATCAGTCAAGTCACAATCATCTAAAGTGACATATACTCTATTGGCGCTTAAGTCCCTTATGAAAATTTCTACAAATTGTTTTTTTTTCTATAAAGTCAATCGACAGAAAAAGAAATCATACTCATAAAGTTTGATTACGAGATATCACGAGAATCTGTTGAAAATTGTGACATTTGTCCAAGCACGAAATGCACGGAACGGAACAAAACTTGACTTTGTAACTTTGTCTTGGTTAGTTAGGAGCTCAACATATTATCCAAAGTCCTCGGCCGTACCCCTGAAGGCGCGGCGGACAGGGAGGGGGGGGGGGGGAGTCTCGTCCGTTCATTTCCTGACCTACACGTAGAGGTACACTGATTCAAACTTTCACGATTTTTACACATATTTAAAATTGCAAACGGGACTTAATCGCGTATTTACTATGTTTTAAACACTAACCTCCGACGTTTCAAGGACGGCATTGTCCCCGTGGTCTCGGAGCAGACTGGCTGAAGTTGACATCAACATCTTCTAGCTGTACGAGTTTTTCGAACTACCCGCACCTGGTCCTGACTACCCACTTGAACAGTTTGTGCACTAGGGATGTCACCTTGTCGACACACAACACTCACGACATTCGGTTTTTCAACCCGCGATATTTGTTTCTTCTTGCATTTACTAATGACCGGGTTCCATGTGGATGAGATATTAAAACCTTCGTCTCGATTGAAATTTTTATACTTCTTAATTTAAATGGCTTCACGTATTTTTCAACTATAATACCCACGATCTGTAGAGAGAATTTTAGGGTTGTGAAGCCTTACCAGTCACCTGGCGTTTATAAGATTGATTGCAGTTGTGGTAGTTCCTACATTGGTGAGACGAAACGTACCATAGCGGAAAGGGTCAAGGAACATATCGCAGCTGTCAAAAATCGCCAGGTGAACAAGTCTGCCGTTGCTGAGCACTTGCTACAGTCAGGGCCTAACCATTGGATTGAGCTTCACAACCCTAAAATTCTCTCTACAGATCGTGGGTATTATAGTAGAAAAATACGTGAAGCCATTGAAATTAAGTGACGATGATCGAGTGACGTCACGGACGGTAACACACACTGTTACGCTCGCGCTTTTTTGTTATCACAATAATAGTAATCTCACGATTTACCTTCATCTGCGCTGATCAATGTGTGCACTGGTGCCTCATTAGCCTGTGTTAGTGTGTGCGTTCTGCCGCGCACTGGGATAGTGCGTTTATAGTGCTTTTTATAGCTGTGTATCAAAGTGACATTTTACGTGTGGCGGGTAGATGTGAAATAACTTTATAAAATTTAAGACTCTGGTGCTACGGCTAGCGCCATATAGTAACTCATATTGGAACTGTTGTGGTTGACTTACGATAAAGCCCCCTATTCACGTAGTGAGCGAAATGGTTGTCTGCGCTGCGGCATGCGGCAAGCCCATGGGCACGACGGGTGTCGCCAAATGCAGCTGTGGGCTGACTTTCCACAAAGTCTGTGTGAACATGGGCCCAAATGCCCGCGTTCCTGTTACTTGGGCTTGCCCGACGTGCAAGTCGGCCAGCTGTCGGCGCGACAACTCCGACAATACGCCTGTGAAGCAGAGTGTTGCCGACGAGGATGATGCGCCAGCTGACCAACAGCTGGATGTTGCGGAGCAGCTGTCCTTGCTTCGTATTGAGTTTGGGGCTGTGCGGAGCGAACTTGCGGGTTTGCGTGTCGAAGTGGCCAGCCTACACAGCACCTTGGGTGGCATCAATAGCCGCCTAGATACTCTGGAGGACAGGGTCAGGTGCCTGGAGGAGCGGCCTGAGGGTTCCGCCGGCAGCGAGTCGGATGGCCAGTCGTCGGCAGGAGTAGCGGTGGAGCTTCAGCAGACGGTTGCGCGCCTGGAGCTGGAACTGAACGACCGCGATCAGGACGCGCTGCTCTCTGACCTCGATATTGGTCATATTCCGGAGGCAAAAGGGGAAAATGCTGTTCACACAGTTATCCTCGTCGCGGCCAAGTTAGGTGTCACATTGGAGCAACGGGACGTGGTGTTCGCCGAACGGGTTGGGGCAGTGAACAGGGGCGAGGAAGGAGCAGACTCTGGGGCTGGGGGCCGGCCGCGTCGTGTCGTCGTTAGGTTGGCGCAGCGACAACTGCGAGATGAATTGCTGCAGGCCGCCCGGGTGCGGCGCAATTTCACCTTTTCCGACGACAATTTTCCAAGCCCTCCGCGTCGCATCTTCATCAATGAGCGGCTCACCCGGACGAACCGCCTGCTATTCCATAAGGTTCGTGAGTCATGTAGGCAGCACCAGTGGAGGTTCTCATGGACAAGACGAGGCCGAATCTTTATTCGACAGGCAGAGGGAAAGTCCGCTCTTTCCATACGCTCCGAAGCAGACTTACATCGTGTTTTTGGTACGAGCTCTGTCTGAAGACTGGGCGGTTGAATGTAATTTCATTAAATCTAGTGTTGTACTGTGGCAAGGCAATGTTTTTTTGATTCGGTTATTTTTTCTTATGTTGGTAAATATGTTTTCACTTAATGCTCACTGTAATTGTCATACCTATTTTTGTAATCTGTGGTTTTTGTTGTCTACGTTAGGCTGGAATGTTATCTGTCAATGTCAAACTACTGTCATCTGTCAGGAAGATTCTTATCAAAAGTATGGGTAAAAAGAAAAAACTAAGAATAGGTTTGTACAATGCAGGTTCTCTCGGCACAAATCATGATGACTTTATAGCGGCTGCAGATAGGCAGGATGTTGACGTGCTTGCAATAAATGAATCGTGGTTAAGGGCGGGCGAGGAGGGGCGGGCTCCGGCACTTCCAGGATACAGTTTTCGGCATATTCCCAGACCGCAGGGTGACCGGTCGCGCGGTGGAGGCGTAGGTTTTTATGTTAAGCGAAATCTCAATGCTCGGACCTGGCCGCATCCTGTTGACCCACTGCATAGGTTGGTTGAACAGATGTGGATTACATTCACTCTAAATGGTAAGAAGCTAGTGGTTGGTACAGCATATAGACCACCTTGGATGAGTCTACAATTATTTTTTGATGCCATAACTGACTCGATTAGTTCACTTCGCACCTATGATAATCTGATTATACTTGGTGACTTCAATGTAAATATGTTGAACAGTACAGATACAAAAACCGCTCAGTTTAATAACTTTTTAACCAGTACAGGATTATCACAGTTGGTTTCTCAGCCTACGCATTTTACTGACACTAGCCAAACACTGATAGATGTTGTCTGCTCGGACATGCAGGCCAATAACACTACTGTTGCCCATGTTGGTTCCTTGTATGGTCACTGTCTTGTTGTGTGCGACTTTAATGTTAAGCGAGAGATGTCAAAGCCCTACTATATTACCTATAGGTCCTTCAATAGTATTTGCGACAAAGACTTTGATGCGGACTTGCGGTGCATGGGGTGGGACGTGATATTGAGCCTTGACAATCTGAATGATATGGTGGATGCTTTTATCCAACGGGTTCTTAGTTTATTTAATGTGCATGCCCCTGTTAAGACATCCCTGGTCAAAACTCAATCCTATCCTTGGATCACTGACACCATCAAACTCATGATGAAATTGCGGGACAGTGCTGCGGCAGAATATCACAAAAATCAAAGTGATGGTAAAAAGGCCTATTACAAAGACCTCAAGTCTGTGGTAAGCAAGGCTTTGCATTATGAAAAGGTAGCTTATTTCAGTCAAAATATAAATAACAGGTTAAATGAACCTAGAGCTTTGTGGAAAAACTTGAAGTCTACTGTATTACCTAAGAAGAATAATGATTTACCTCCTTCATTCAATAATCCTGATATTTTAAATAGGTATTTTCTGGAGCTACCAGGGACCACAGGGGTCACAATTTCACAACTGACCTATTTTGAGTTCCATAGGTACCATGACTCTGTTTTCCACCTAGAGACCATTAACTCTAATCATATTATTAAAATAGTAAAGGGTATAAAATCAAATGCTGAGGGTTTTGATGGTATAAATTTAAAGATGCTCATTTCAACTTTCCCTTACACTGTTGATATTATAACTAACTTAATAAATACCTCAATTCTTACTTCCACTGTCCCAGATATCTGGAAGTTGGCTCTAGTAAACCCTTTACCTAAAGTACCAAACCCATCTGATCTTAAAGACCTCAGACCGATAAGCATTCTGCCCTGTCTATCTAAAATTATGGAAAAAGTGGTCTGCTCTCAGTTAACCAGCTACCTGGAAACTAATCATATTTTGCCAGATGTCCAATCAGGATTCCGGAAGGGACGTAGCACGACGACTGCATTGCTTGATGTCACAGACAATATTTTAGACGCCCAAGATAAAGGGATGTGCACTCTCTTAGTGCTCCTAGATTTCTCTAGGGCCTTTGATTGTTTAAATATAAATCTGCTTTTGTCTAAATTAGCATACTATGGG
This sequence comes from Leguminivora glycinivorella, assembly GCF_023078275.1. NCBI lineage: Eukaryota > Metazoa > Arthropoda > Insecta > Lepidoptera > Tortricidae > Leguminivora > Leguminivora glycinivorella. The sequence goes on from NC_062973.1 coordinate 18,720,119, forward strand.
TTTGATCACAAGACAGTTATGTGGTTTGCTAGTTATCTGTGTAACCGCTCTCAAATTGTAAAGGTACGTCTCAATGATGGGTCTTTAGTTCAATCGGCAAAAGCTGAGTTGAATCGAGGAGTCCCGCAAGGCTCTGTTATTGGACCACTCTTATTTATATTGTATTCGGCTGATATTGTGTCTCGCATCATGCACTGCAAATACCATATTTATGCAGATGACATACAAGTATATATTTCCTGTAAGCCCTCAGATATCAACAGTACCATAGAGAAACTAAATCAGGATCTTGCCAGAATATCAGCATGGGCAACAGAAAACTGCTTGGTGCTTAACCCTAGCAAAACTAAATACCTTGTGTTTGGCAGCAAACATCAACTATCTAGTGTAAGTATTTCAGAGGATGTCATGCTGATGAATGTACCAGTTGACAGGGTGTATGAAGCGCGTAATCTGGGCCTCCTCATGGACAGTGGTTTACGATACGAGAAACATATTGCTGAGACTATTAGAAATTGCTTTTACAGACTCAAGGTGTTATACAAAATTCGACCATATTTATGTGAAAATCTGCGCATTCAATTGGTCGAGTCACTTATTCTATCAAAGTTCAATTACATGGATGTTGTTTTTGGGCCAAGGCTACTTGCGAAAACAAAAAGACTCATACAACGTGTTCAGAATGCATGTGCTCGCTTCTGCTTCAACATTCCTTTGAGAGCTCATGTAACCCCGTATCTGAATAGCCATACGATCCTTAAAATGCAACACCGTCGCAAACTACACTTGGCGTGTCTGCTTTTCGGTGTACTGAACTATAAAGCCCCTGCATATCTCTTCAATAAACTATCTTGCATAAAACTCCGTGAACGACGTGAGTGTAAGATTCAACTGTTAACGCCGCGTCATGCCACAGCCGCTTTCCGAGGCAGTTTCCGGTTTTCTGCATCGCGCTGCTGGAATGTGATCCCACCCCCATTGAGGAACCTGCAAAGTATTTACAGTTTCAAATTAAAGCTAAAACAGTATTTGCTCAATCACCAGCTTGACGAGGAATCCTGCGCACATGACACGAGTTGCCTATAGTCGATACTTTTTTCTACTTACCGTAATGTTTGTTCCTGCTTGGGAGTCATGTCAGCAAAGCTTGTCTTGCCGTCCATGATAATATAGACAATTTATTAATCTTGTATGGTGCTATTTTGTAATTAATATTTATTTCTTCACACATTGTAAATTTCGTTCTGTATCTGTCATTTGTCATTTAGTTTGTGTAGCGACCGTTGGCGCTAGTAACATGCGAACGCTTAATGTCAAACCACCCTGTGTCCGACCGGACTATTGCAGGTTCGATTGCCACATCTATTATTATTATTGTCAATGTTTTATTTATAACTTTTGTATGCTGTATGTTTCGTTATTTTTGTATTTTGTTCTTTATGCCTTGTGTTTCTTTAGTTTTGTCTGTTGCCTTCCGTGATTTTTCTCACTTAATGGTCTCACCGGAAGACCAGCGCTGGAAGTCGCCAGCAATATGCTGAGGTGAGGCCGTTTCGTGGCACTTTATTCTCCTATGTCATTCATAAATATTGTTTACTGTCTGTGTGTGTTTACGAATAAAACTTTTCTATTCTATTCTATTTAAGTGGGTAGTCAGGACCAGGTGCGGGTAGTTCGAAAAACTCGTACAGCTAGAAGATGTTGATGTCAACTTCAGCCAGTCTGCTCCGAGACCACGGGGACAATGCCGTCCTTGAAACGTCGGAGGTTAGTGTTTAAAACATAGTAAATACGCGATTAAGTCCCGTTTGCAATTTTAAATACGTAGAGGTACGTTGATGAGGTCCGGACATACGAAGAGCAAATTGAGTTGAACGGTAGACCTACGCTGTCGTCCCGGTCAATTAATGAGGAGCGTAATTCATGCTTACTAACGAATGGTGCTTCGCTGATTGTACTGTATAATTCCATGAATAAATTATCCTCGTTTTAGAACTCATGAATAAACCGCCGACGTTTATATTAATTTGGCCAAATTACTAATGACATGCAGCTTCAGTTTATCATATTGCAATACATTCAAGTTAAGTTGACATTGACACTTTTTAATATACATATTTAAAAAATCAGTTTTTACTAAATATACACCGTGTTTCACTTAACACTAAAAACCTGAAAACAGTTTGTTCAGAATCGAGAGTAGAATCGATTGAGCTATATCTTGATGGGGGTAATATTTTTATTTAAATTAGTATTATTAATTATTTTTTACGTGCCCATTCTATTGTACTCGTAATACAACATTGTGTATATCGCATTGCTAGAGGTTGTTTACCTTTTTTCAGTATTTAGGGGTATTAATACTGGCCGGTTACTTGGACGATTATTTTTTCCGCTACTAGTTTGACGTTGTTTGTCAGTTTAATCTTAATGTTTATCATAAGTCATAACAAATTGAACTCGTACCTAATTACAACCTTGTCATTTTGAATATTGAGTTTATTTGCTTACTGCGATTACCTGTCCAATTTGAAGTTTACTGTGACAAAGCTTTAAAGTGTTTTACAGTGACATCTTAGCTGTCTATTGGTAAACCTTATGTCGTTGCAGTAACGTACACAAATAAATAGTGTTATGGTTTATTATGGTAGTTAGCAATTATTTTATTGAGTGTAGAGCTAAAAGTCAAGTAGAGCTGTACAGAAAATTAAAAATTCAATTTAAAAAAAAGTAACGATCAGATAAAAAGATGAATACTCTAGATGAATTTAAAAAAATAAAAATCAGTTGGGGTGTCTGAGGTTTTGAGTGATACCGGAAACACCGTGTATACAGCGCGTAAACCTAATAAGGGCGATAAATGAAACCACGCATATAATTCAATATTTGTATCATTAATTAAGAGGTTTTTGAATTACTCTTAATTTTCACCCCATAATGAATTTTTGATAAAATTCCCAGCAGCAATGTACTGTAAACGTTGTTGCGATGACAATCAATGACAACTGTCAACGAGCGTTTAACGCGAGTGTGTTTGCATTACGTTGCGGGCCGAATTAATATGTATGGATAAAAAAAATATTTCAATTTTAAGTAAAAGTTATCTAATTCCATTTTTTATGTCCTATACTCACCACCGTTAAGAGGTTCGCCCGTATTAGGTTTACACCCTGTATATTTCAGTCATATCAAGATAAGTACACATTGATTTTGACAACTCTGCTGTGTTATTTTAATCGTCTGACTAATTAATCTTTATCTCATGTAGGTATATTAAAATATTATGATGTTTACTTAATCATACCTATCACAAATCTTTAAATAAATAAATATTGGGGACACCTTACACTGATCTACTTAGCCCCAAACTAAGCAAAGCTTGTACTATGGGTGCTAAGCGACGATATTTATTTATTTATTTATTTATTTATTTATTTATACAAGGAATTCCAACAGCTATGAATGATACAATATACATTTAGAATAGCAATACAGAGCCAATTATAGGAACTCACAAATTAGTAGAGCGGCGAGAGGGTCTCGGAAAAAGTTGATGTGACTGGAGAGTATACTGCTGACAAGTGATATAGTTGTGATCGGTAGACTTTACTGAGTACGAAATAATGACTTGTCGCATTCTCAGACTGTGGGGGGGTTAACTATGACGTCACAAAGATCGCGGTCTCGGGTTTAAATTTTTTGCCAATTTGTCTAGAACCCCTTATCCAATTTTGAAAAATGAGGTGTCGATTGAAAGCGTATAACATGCTGATTAAGATTTCTTATATGTGAAAAGTATAGTTTTGTTAGTTATTTTTTAATTAACAATAATGCAAAAAATACTTTTTTTTAACTCTCTTTTTTGATTTTTGTGACTCAAAAAGGCAATGAAAACGGCCACTTAGCTAAAAAATATAATATAAATCATTTAACTACATTATTAAGCTATCTGTTGCTTTTTAAATTTCTACGATCGGATAATAAATAAGCAAACTACAACCACATACCTGTAGGCGGGGAGTACCGCTTGACACGCGTTTCCATACATTCGGCGTCTACCAAATTACACCTCGCGCAAAATTCGTTTCAAGCAGATATACCTCTAATCTTATTCATCGTAACCTATCAATATTGGTATCATTTGAAATTACAATTAAAGTACTTTAAGAAACAATATCAATCATTTTCTTAAAATCAATAATCGCCAGTCTGCGGTGGTTACAAAGGAAAAAATTGGGTATGCAATTTGACTGGTTTCCTAGGTTTGATACCCTAGACGAGTTTAAAAGGGGAGGTAAAGGTGACATATGGGTTTTTCTCTGGCCTAAAAGCTATACAGAGGGTTAGGGGAGAAAAAACTAGGGTTTAAGTTTAGTTTTAAGTTATTTTTTCTTTTATTTGTTGATTTTATTGTGTTTAATTTTTTTGGAATTTTATCAAGGATACACGTTGGTTTCTTTTGCTGAAAATTCCCTTTTTTATGAGAAATGTTATGAATTTTATGGCATTTTCCGATAGAGACTAAAATTAACTTTCAAATAAGGCCACATAGTCATACTTTTACTTATATAATATTAAGGGTAATAGCCCCGGCGAAGTACCTAGTGCAAGCGGGACAGCAGTGTAGCAATCCATATACCTGACTTCACTGGTTCCTCAGTGCCACACATAGTCTTACGAGGCGGCCTGCGTGCCCTGGGTGGCTAGCCGAATGGCACAATCGCTCACGAAACGCTCACGAAACGAAGCGCTAGTAGATATCTATCTCTATCGCGCTTGCGTATTGGCGCGACAGAGCCAGCGGCGTATCGCTTTCGTTTGGCGTCGGAGAAATGCCATTCGGCTACGGGGCCTGCTCTCTAATATGTGGGTCAATACTGCTTCAACGCAAAACGATTGTGATGTGTGATTTTTTTGACACTGAGTGTATTTGCAGGAGCTGCATGTACTTAACAAGTGTACCTCAACAACTATTTCATATTTCTAACGCATTATTAATAATAAATATGCTCTTAATGTTATCTTGACTTCTGTTGAATAATTATGTTTTGAGAAAAGTGGCTAAAAGTGAGGATTATAATTACTAAAACACTATAGGTAACTTCATTTTAGTGATTTAATGTGTATAACGACCGAAGCCCAATCGTTTTGATTTTACGATTACTTTTTAATACCTACTGGGTCAAAAACCGCACCTCTAAGTCGTTTGAGTTCAAACGGAATTACTTGGTATTACCCTTAATATTATATAAGTATCAGTATGACTATGGGGCCTTCTTTGAAAGTTAATTTTAGTCTCTATCGGAAAATGCCATGACATTCATAACATTTCTCATAAAAAAGGGAATTTTCAGCAAAAGAAACCAACGTGTATCCTTGATAAAATTACAAAAAAATTAAACACAATAAAATCAACAAATAAAAGAAAAAATAACTTAAAACTAAACTTAAACCCTATTTTTTTCTCCCCTGACCCTCTGTATAGCTTTTAGGCCAGAGAACAACCCATATGTCACCTTTACCTCCCCTTTTAAACTCGTCTAGGGTATCAAACCTAGGAAACCAGTCAAATTGCATACCCACTTTTTTCCTTTGTAACCACCGCAGACTGGCGATTATTGATTTTAAGAAAATGATTGACATTGTTTCTTAAAGTACTTTAATTGTACTTTCAAATGATACCAATATTGATAGGTTACGATGAATAAGATTAGAGGTATATCTGCTTGAAACGAATTTTGCGCGAGGTGTAATTTGGTAGACGCCGAATCTATGGAAACTCGTGTCAAGCGGTACTCCCCGCCTACAGGTATGTGGTTGTAGTTTGCTTATTTATTATCCGATCGTAGAAATTTAAAAAGCAACAGATAGCTTAATAATGTAGTTAAATGATTTATATAACATATTTTTTAGCTAAGTGGCCGTTTTCATTGCCTTTTTGAGTCACAAAAATCAAAAAAGAGAGTAAAAAAAAAAAGTATTTTTGGCATTATTGTTAATTAAAAAATAACTAACAAAACTATACTTTTCACATATAATAAATCTTAATCAGCATATTATACGATTTCAATCGACATCTCATTTTTTAAAATTGGATAAGGGGTTCTAGACAAATTGGCAAAAAATTGAAACCCGGGACCGCGATCTTTGTGACGTCATAGTTAACCCCCCCACAGTCTGAGAATGCGACAAGTCATTATTTCGTACTTAGTAAAGTCTACCGATCACAACGATACCACTTGTCAGCAGTATACTCTCCAGTCACATCAACTTCAAAACTAGACGACTTTTTTCAATTCCGCCGCCTTACTAAATAGAGACTGGATGGATAGTTTTTACACAGTAATTTAAATTATGATACACAATACACATGCACATGTGATCGAGATACCTAGTACATTGGATATCCTAAGTGGTATTAAGTAACTCGAAGTAAGAAACAAGATGGTTATAATGAATGAATACCTATTTGATACCAAGGTATTAAGTATACATTATGTTGACATAATTGGGTAGAACATTATAAGTAAGACAATTATCAGTTGAATGAACAACGTGGACCACACACAAAGTATTACAAATTACAGATTAATACTCCAAGGCATCAACAACCTGGCACACCACTACCTGCAGCATGCTGTTTAGAAGCAACGATTGACTACATACTTAAATAGATAAATACATACATATATACATATAAAACATCCATGACTCAGGAACAAATATCTGTGCTCATCACACAAATAAATGCCCTTACCGGGATTTGAACCCAGGACCGCGGCTTAGCAGGCAGGGTCACTACCGACTGAGCCAGACCGGTCGTCAAAAAATCATACTAGTAATCTTTGTCAAGTTACCTCGGTATAGACATGTTACCGATGACTATGATGAACACGCACAGATCAAATACATAACATTCGCGTTTATTAAAATTATAATTATGTCTGTCATTATATTCACAACTAGCGACCCGCCCCGGCTTCGCACGGGTACTATACCTACATGTAAACCTTCCTCTGAAATCACTCTATCTATTAAAAAAAACCGCATCAAAATCCGCTGCGTAGTTTTAAAGATTTAAGCATCCATAGGGACATAGGGACAGAGAAAGCGACTTTGTTTTATACTATGTAGTGATGCCTGGGCATACATAATGATTCGACCGAAAATTTTCCTTAATAACAATATATTCCTCCGTGAATACAGGAAATATACCCACTTTATCTGTCGCTTAATTTATTCAGATTCCAATTAATCTTCTTTGTTCACCGTACCTACAGATATCAATATCAATTAGCATAAATTAAAACATGTATCGCGTCCATAATTATATTTTCATTTTAATTGTAAATAATTTTAATATATAATGTAGGTATCGAGTTAGCCAATTTACATAAAAAGTATCCAGTTAATTTCTCGTGGGACATTGGTCTGGGGAATTAAAATTATAATAAGCTTATGTAAAATTCTGGTTTGCTAAAACATTTGTTACTGGCCCCACTCTGTATGTTCTACCCAATTATGTCAACATAATGTATACTTAATACGGGGCCACAGGCCAGCGGCGTATCGCTTTCGTTTGGCGTCGGAGAAATGCCATTCGGCTACGGGGCCTGCAATGAAAGTTATTTGATTAAATTCGTTTAATAGTTAACATTTAGTCTAAAAAAACCATATAAAAGTATTAACAGCTTTGCAAATTTAGACTCTAGACTTAACAGAATTCACAATACATTACCTCTTAGAAAAAACTTTCAAGGGTGATAAAAATCAAACATTTGTTGAGAGTTGTACAATGAAGTAGGTAAGGAATTAACTCGAGTTTTTACCCAAACTCCGGGAAACTGACTGGTATGAAATAGGTGTGGCTACCATGCTTATTAAATCAGCAGTTCTCGAAAAGCTTGTACAAAAATTAAGGAAAAAGTTAAATTTGTTTTTATTATTCCTATTTTGTTACCAAGATTTGTTTGATGAATTGAGATTTTAGTAAGTTTTATTTCGTCATTAAGGTTTTCTAGTACCTATATTTTCTTAATTACAACAATTATCCTGTATATATCTTACGAAAGTCGACTTATATTACTAAATGTTGGTAACAAAATAGGATCAATTAAAATTTGCTGACGTGGTACAAAGTCGGGAACTGGTCAAATACGCTACTCCATAGCATAAATGTCACGGAAAATGACATCCCACCAAAAACATTCCGTAAAAAACTAGCCAAGTCTCGATGGAGCTGGCTATTGTTTGTCTCTAAAAAGTAATGAAATCTAGACAAATTCGTGCCAAGTCTAAGATTGCGATTTCTTTATTATTATAGTTAATGTTGTGTGACTTCACTTGGTCGTTGAAGGATTGGTGCAATGGTGTCATGGAGCACCTGGTTTTGTACCCTTGTGTACCCTTCAACGGCAAGTCACACAATATTTACTATAATAATAAACAAATCGCAGTAAGGAACCTTAGACTTGGCACGACTAGACTAGAGCCATGGTAGATGCTCAGTTTTTCACTGACACAAACGCGGGCGTGTGCGGAATTTACTTTCGATGCTTCTCACTAGTACTTGCGTATTAGTGTACGCTAACTGCTGGACGAATTCGCCAATTAAGAGTTGCGCAAAGAGCGATGGAGCGCGCGATGCTCGGTATTTCATTGCGAGACAGAATCAGAAATGAGGATATTCACCAACGCACGAAAGTTACCGACATGGCTAAGAGGATTGCGCAACTCAAGTGGGAATTGGCCGGTCATATTTGTCGCAGGGATGACTCATACAAGCATGGTACGCGAGTAACATTCAGTATACAAACGTTTATTGGGGAATTCCAGATGCGGCGTGCAGCGTGGAGAGGTGGTGGTGTTGCCAACAGTAAATAGTGATAACTACCAACTACAGATTTCGTAAATGTTACTTTTATAAGACCAGGCCCCGTATCTGTACCGTCAATCTGTGTAAGAATGTCCTATAATATTTATTTATTTATTTATTTATTTGCAAATATTAATCTGCTAGCTTTTAAATCATATAGGCGTATTCTTAAGACGTATTTATCTTATTACTTTCAGACCAACACTCATCAGAAAGCGACGCGAGCAGCCAATTTACCGTCTAGATAAAGGTGGCAGAATGAGAATATTCAATCTAAGCTCATAAGGTCTCTCACATCATACTCCATAGGTTATATAGACAATGTAGGTAGGATATCGTAAAAAATAGCATATGATAATAAATTTATTGTTTTTGATACCACGTCAGCAAATTTTAATTGATCCTATTTTGTTACCAACATTTAGTAATATAAGTCGACTTTCGTAAGATATATACAGGATAATTGTTGTAATTAAGAAGAAGAAGAAGAAGAATTAAGAAGAAGAAGAAGAACAAATTTAACTTTTTCCTTAATTTTTGTACAAGCTTTTCGAGAACTGCTGATTTAATAAGCATGGTAGCCACACCTATTTCATACCAGTCAGTTTCCCGGAGTTTGGGTAAAAACTCGAGTTAATTCCTTACCTACTTCATTGTACAACTCTCAACAAATGTTTGATTTTTATCACCCTTGAAAGTTTTTTCTAAGAGGTAATGTATTGTGAATTCTGTTAAGTCTAAAGTGTGACAGACAACGTCAATGACAACAATAATGGCGTACATTGAAGCTAATATTTATTTTGTATGAAAAATTAAAAATTTGAAGACTTCATAATTTTTAAAAGTCACTGAACAAATGTTGATCAGTATAAGGAGAATAGCCTACAGTTCAATTCTTCGCCTTTGTTACTGGCCCCACTCTGTATGTTCTACCCAATTATGTCAACATAATGTATACTTAATACGGGGCCACAGGCCAGCGGCGTATCGCTTTCGTTTGGCGTCGGAGAAATGCCATTCGGCTACGGGGCCTGCAATGAAAGTTATTTGATTAAATTCGTTTAATAGTTAACATTTAGTCTAAAAAAACCATATAAAAGTATTAACAGCTTTGCAAATTTTGAGATTTCGTACATTAGAAAAAAAACATACTCCAGAAAAAAAAACTGTTTTTTTTTTTCATGTTTTTTTTTTTCAAGCCAGAAAAAAAAACCGTTTTTTTGGAACCCTATGTACGCTTATATTGGGCGTGCGGCGTGCACGTCAAACAATTGCAGCTCATACAACTCATACAAGTGTCATAAGTCAAGTTAATGCGCACGGTCGCCCGCCCCGCTGCACGCCACGCCGAACGGTCCGCTCCGAGTGTTCACTCAGGCCTGCGAGCGAGATATAATAGCCCAGCCACGACATTGGTCTAAGCGCGGCAGCGGCGAGCGGCAGCCATACGTGCGAATGAAAAGTCCCATCGCTGTGTCTCGCTTCAATGTATGGCCGCCGCTCGCCGCTGTCGCGCTTAGACCAATGTCGTGGCTGAGCCGTAATAAATAATAAATATTGGGGGATAGGTACCTTACACAAATCAACCTAGCCCCAAACTAAGCAAAGCTTGTATTATGGGTGCTAGGCGACGATATACATACTTATACAGAGTGGGGCCTGTAACCAAGGTGAAGAATTGAACTGTAGGCTATTCTCCTTATACTGATCAACATTTGTTCGGCGACTTTTAAAAATAACTTTTATTTTGATTTTTATTACCCTTGAAAGTTTTTTCTAAGAGGTAATGTATTGCGAATTCTGTTAAGTCTAAAGTGTGACAGACAACGTCAATGACAACAATAATGGCGTACATTGAAGCTAATATTTATTTTGTATGAAAAATTAAAAATTTAAAGACTTCATAATTTTTAAAAGTCACTGAACAAATGTTGATCAGTATAAGGAGAATAGCCTACAGTTCAATTCTTCACCTTGGTTACAGGCCCCACTCTGTATACATAGAAAACATCCATGACTCAGGAACAAATATCTGTATTCGTCACACAAATAAATGCACTTACCGGGATTCGAACCTGGGACCGCGGCTTAGCAGGCAGGGTCACTACCAACTGCGCCAGACCGGTCGTCATGTGTATGGAAAGTAAGTTTAAGTAGAAATAAATATGTCAGACACTAAAATTCATATCTAATTTCAATTCCTGAATATGCCTTCACTGTTTAAGTTCTTTGTATTCAGATGGTGGATCAGAAGCGCTAAATATGCAAATTCTATTACTTTGACGTTGGCTTGCGCGATTATTTAAAATGTTTTTACTCTCTAATAAATGTTTATTTAGTCACTGTAAAGTGCTTGGATAATAGTTGAACAGCTGCCTCTGCCATGCAAGTGCTTGATTATAAATTCAATTTGAAAGCGTTGAATGAAAATTTCTAAGGCAAAAAAAATATGCAGTTCATTTTATGAAATAAAAGTATAATTCAACATAATTTGCTTATTTGTTAAACAATCAACGTTCTTACGGAAGAAGATTACTTTTTAAGGGAGTTTTGAAGTTAAATAACTGTTAGGGTCCTACTGGGACTTATAAATAATAACGCGGACTCGCCCGCCGCCCGCGCGTCTCCTCCCGTGCGTATGTCGAGTACTCAACATAACGGTTAACATATGTTCAACACAACCACTATAATAAAAAGTTGGACGTAAGTCGTAAACTCACAGAGTTTGGCAGTTTCTGAAACTTATATTGAAGCTATATTAGACAGGAATGTTGGCAACAGGTCGTATATTATTATTACCGTCGAGCGAGGGCGAACCATGACCTTCATCAAACCAGGGTATCGTGACCGCGATTATGACAGGATACATATACTGTACAAGGTATAAACAGGAGCACACATAGAGCTATAGAGATTGTTATGATTTTCTTTATTGCACGCTATTAGCACAGTATAATAAAGAGTACTATCGTACAGTATGGCCACTCCCGCTCCCCGCTGAAACTGCCGCCCACCCCCTCTCGGTTACCTCACAGTTACCGCCTGTCAAAAATGCGAACTTATTGGGTAAAGGCCTCCTCCAGCTTTCTCCAGTCTTCTCTATTTTGGGCCTTGTCTATCCAGTCTCTGCCTGCGGTTTTTTGGATCTCGTTTATCCATTTTCAGACTTATAAGCATTAAAAAAAATAACAATTATTATTTTTCAGAACAAAACACTGTTTTGATGGCGATGGTGCCGTTATCGGACATAATCTAACTATCCTCGTTGATAGATATCAAAAGGTAACCAGTGACTCATTTCAAAACAGTATTTTTTTAGAAAAATATTGTAATTTTTTATTTTAAGTGCCAGTTTTACGAATATCATTTACTTTTTATGTGAAAATACATAAAAAAAACTAAAAAAAAAATTTTTTTTGGCGAAATTTGCAAGACGTCATTTTATCTTTATTTTGCTTCAGAAATGCGTAGTTAACATTTTTCGGTTTCTTCATGTTACACCGTGTATAAGTGTGTCTGACCGAGATCCCTGTGTCCAAAAAAATCTATCATAATCAGGGATAGGACAACTGGGCGTCAACTTAAGGTTCATTATCCCGAAAACGTCATACAAATGACGCCCAACTGTTCGATCTGGACCACAATAAAATTATATGAATCCCGTAAGAAAATCGATATGAAAACTATCTTTAATATAAACTGTTCAAGACATTTAGGGCTGAAGACGTATCGTAAAAGGATTTAACATCAGAAGATTGCAACAGACCCACTGCTGTTTTATTCAAAGGTAGACCTATATTTAGATATCCAGTGCCAAAAGGGTCCCGTTGTGTCAAAAGTGAAGTTTCTTCAAACGAAAACGTAATTTCTGACACTGACATATCCCGTCAAAATTATATCTCGATTTATTATAAATTTGAAACTTTACCAATATAGTCATATCGAACTCTGTTTGCCAAAATAAAAGGTAGGTATAATGCTCTTACCATAGATATCGCTACGCCATGAGTTGAAGTCACACCCAGGGCAGTATTTACCACTTTTAAATGTATTCTAAGCTTAGTGGCACCGATTGTAGACATTTCTGCTTGGCCAATCAAATTTAATATTTGAAGTATATGTATATTACGAGTACAAAGTTGGAATAGCGCCGTTATCCTTTGATCACGTTCACTGGTTTCACCATGGACGTAACCAATATTTACTTGGCAGTAAAGTTAGCGGATTAGTTCCGGCGTAGGTATGTATTACGTAGATTTATTAGTTTAGTGAGAATTAGGTCAATTAGCTGTAAACGAAACTTCTTGGTTATGCTCGTAAATTTTATTACTCTTCTTCTTATACTGTAAGTAGTAATATAGTATACTCGTACCTATATGTATACTGTTAAATTTGTAAGGGTTTTATTTGTTGTCGATATCGAATGTGTTATTTTATATTTTTGTGTAAGTATATTTTATGAATGGTGACAAACGTCAAATTTTTCCTGGTCCGAGAAATAAAGTAAAATCAAAGCATACGCATGCACGCATAAATTACAAAATGTATATATTGTATTCTTAACAAAAGCTACGAAATTTAATATGCTTCTTGAACAAAGTTTTGAGCCCAGTAAGCACTTATATGTTTTTTTTTTCACATAAAATTAGCAATTGTCCTTTGTTAGCATTGGTCTTATAAAAAGGCTAGTTTTATTATATATCAGTTTGATTTAGAAATAATATTTGTTCGCAAATATGCGTGGGCGGGGTAGGAACTCCCTCTATGAATTTCACGCCTATTTGCTTTGCTATTAGCGATCTTTCAATGGGATACCTTACGAATACATTATGTATACAGATCAAAGATGTTATGCGATTTTTGTGTCTGTCTAATAAAGGTATTTAGAAATACATTTGTGGCATAGATTCATAAGTAGTTAAAATAAATATTCAAAGAGAAAGGCAAAATATCGGGGTCTCGGACCCCAATACCACTTTATGGCAGTTGGCGTCGAGACCATGGGCCACCTTGGGCCCTTGGGCCATGGGGTCCAAGCGCCCATGTAATTTTTAAAGAGCTGAGCGCAAAGCTCATAGAAACTGCCGGTGACCAGAGAGCTGGCAGCTTTCTCTCGCAACGCATAAGCATTGCTATTCAGCGAGGGAATGCTGCCAGTACCTTTGCCACAATGCCCTATTTAGGTGTATTTTAGTTTAGATTCGTTTTTAATTTAATTTTAAGTTGTTTTATTATTTTAGAGCTAGCTTATTATTTATTTGTTATTTAAGTTTTATTACCTTAATAAGAGAAAGAATTAAAAAAAATAGAATATAGATTCTTACAGAAAGAAATAAGAGAAAGGAGAAAGACAAAGATAGAGAAACCGCGATAGTTACTCATGAAATAAAATCCGTTTCCATAGTTTTAAAGATAGAAAAAGATATGTTGAGATAGTTTGAAGTGACTTGGGATCTTGGAAAGAATTACTGAAAGAAGGTTGACAAAGAGAGTCTAAGAGGGAGAAGTAGAAGTCGGCGACAACTTCAACTCGACAATTCGCAATGTAACTAAAATTAAGAAAACCAAATGGGCCTTTATTGTACTAACATTCGTAATGACTAGGTAATTAAAGAAATAAAATGTAATTATATATAATTACTTGTTATTTCCTTAATTAGCACGAAACGAGGTCTGTAACTCACCGGTTTCATTTCCCGCGCACCATCTGAAACAAACAATAAAACTTATTAACGGTTACAAATGAAATACATTTCAGAGAATAAATAAATACATCACAGAATTAGATTTAGATAGAAGAAACGAGTTCATTTATTTGTATGGCGGCCGAGCGTGTCAGATTTTGTACTGAAGTTGTTACTTGCCTGTGATTTTAAATATGTCTCAGGCCCTTGAGTGTTGATAAGTTTTATGTTGTTGCAATTAAATATCATGTAACGAGGCATTTTTAATGTTTTTGTTGACTTCAACTTACAAAAATTGACGCCCGAAAGCTGCAAGCTGCGATTAAAGACGGACAACTCAGTGGATTTCACTGAGTTCATTTGACACGCTAAGTAGATACGTTTGCTTGATCTATGGTTTATATGACATCTGTGAAATACATACTATCTCCGCAGGTCAATTGTAGTTGTATTTTTATTCCTTTGTTTTTTAGGTACATTTATTTAGATCTATAATTTAAATAGTAGTTTGACCGTTTCACATAGCATTAATTAAAATATGTTTATATATACATACATTCTTGAAGTACTTGCTTATATGAAACGCTACGAATGAGGCTACGATTGAAACGCTACGATGCTTGTATTGAATGCTACGAACGCCCGCAGCGTAGCGGCTACTGGGAGGCCTACGGCGTAGCGGCACGTACTACAAATATTTCCCTAGGATGATAAATTAGACAAACGCACGATTTGAACGTTTATAAGTAGGTACATCAAACATAATCCTGGGCATTTTTGATTGAAATAAAAAAAAAACTTCATTTGATGACACTGACTTCTGTCTAAGATATCATTCGTAGAGCTACCATATTTGACGTATAAAATTTCAAATCAGTCGAATTAGTTCGAATTCTTCGTTCCTTTCGAACTGACTTCTCTGTAATTATGATGAATTCCCGCGCGAATAACAGTTGTGGATCCTGTAATTCCCGAAGGCGCGCACATTAACTAATCCGTGTGTCCTTTAAAAAAATCAAGTACATTTTCAGAACAAATTTTCAGTTGTGGTTTAGGTGCTTTAATTGTGTGGTAAGAGAACAAGTATAGGTAGGTACATAAAATGAAAAACATAGTACAAATTCATTTACCATTTGAGCTTTCTAAAAATAAGGACCCGTGTCAAAAATGTAAAGAGATTAAAGGATCCCTCGGGTTTAAGCTAATTTACGTTTTTTAATTATTACTTGAAGGTATTAATTAGCTTTTAGTTAAGGTTGAAAAGACGGACGTATTGTATAACAAAAGCTTTTAATTTTTCCCGTCTGAGTGAGAAAGAGGGTTATTTTAATAGAACGTACAGTCAGACGGTACGTAGCCGAATGGCACAAACGCTCATGAACCGCCCACGAAACGAAACGCTCGTAGATATCTATCTCTATCGCTCTTACGTATTGGCGCGACAGAGCCAGACTACCTTTCGCGGTGTTTCGTTTTCGTTTCGCGTCGCAGAAATTTGGCTACGGCACCAGATGTAGAAATTACAAAGTTAACCGGCACAAGTCAGCTGACGCTTTAATGCTGCACAACCCCACCCACACACACACAATCGCACACATTATCGCCGTCTTTCAGACCAACTCAAACGTACAGTCAAGTAAGTGATGATTTTTGTACTTTGTCGCTTTAAATCGTTTGACAGTTTCGTATGACATTTCAGACACGACGTTAAAGTGACAAGGTACAGAAATCATCACTTATTTATGCCGGTGAACGTACATGTGTACTGACGTCATAAAGATATCCGTATGGTTTCATTCAATCATCGCGTGTCTCTCTCGCACAAATACAGCAAGCAAGAGCGAACTGCACAAAAGCCGAATTACTTCCTTAAGAATACTGATAACACTGTAACTTGTGATTGACCTGTTTATCATTTCCCTTGGATATCAAAAGCCGACATTACGTACATGGCTGATTTCAGTGTCACACGGACCGTCCGCGCGGACCGATCCGCACGACCAAATGGTATGAAGTTTATGTTGTACCGGGACCGCGACCGATCAGTGTGCACGGTCTTCGTGACGTAGCTTCGGCTGACCAAAACATCCAGCCAGCGAGCCAGATTTCGATCGGACGCCCGTGCGCTCAAGGCCTCATCCACGACCGACGACCGATAGTTTGCACGGTTAAGTGTATATTCATTGTCTAAATCCGCGTCCACGATCGCGCGACGGCGGACGTCCGCGTAGTATGTTCCTAGCTTAAAACGCTCCCTGTACTTTACATATTGGTCCGGTGCGGATCGCTCCGAGCGGCCGGTCTGCGTGACATTAAAACCAGCCTGTTTCAAAAGTTGTCCGTGAAAGCTTAGTCATAGCAACAGGAGACGAGAACAAATAGATTAACCCATTTATATGGCAAGTTACTCCTTCACTTGAAATAGCGGAATAAAGGGTGGAAGCAATTTACTGGACTAATAAAGTAGCGAATTTAATTTAGTACTTTTACGACTTGATGATAAAATGAACTAACAGCACCCGAGCGGATCAAGCTCAGACTTTTAAAGTGGGTTTTGTTACTAAATAAAATAATGAAAATAACTTAGAGAACAATGTATACAAAACTATAATGATACAGTTTGAGACTACCGGACTTATCCTTCTATGGCCTAATTCGATAAAATTTAAATCATATCAAATTGGAACAGATTTGCATTTGTTTTGTTTTGTTCGATTTTCAAACTTGAAGTAAGATATACTTTAAATTCTGCATATTTATTTAGTCAGTGTTTCATTTCGTCCTTGAGAGTAAGTGCGTTTTCACATTATACGATCCGACGTCGAATGTAGGACCGATATATCCCATTCATTTAAGCCGCCATCTTTGATTTTTACCTTTGAAATCCTTCCGACATCCGATATCGGATCGGATAATGTGAAACTGAAAACGCACTAAAGTTCGCGGTGAGCCACGAGATCATTTAATTAGTGACCCGCGTGTATGGCGTAGTACCTATATCTTGTTTCGTTACTAACAGAGAGCGGAATGAGGTACTGCAGCCCGTTGATGCTGGTTTAAATAGATTATGAACATAATACGCCCCTATTCCGAATACTCTTTTCAAGGGAATTTAAACGAATTATTATTTCCTTTATTTATTTTAAGTCTTAAGTTAGGTTGTCTATAATATTAATATAAAAGTAAAATGCAAAAAACACATACAAAACAATATAAAAAACATATAAACACACTATAAAAAACCTAACCTAGGATGCCGCCAGCAGCGGGGCAGGGCACAAGCTGCCGGTGGTTAGGGCTGCAGAGAGAGGAACCGCCGGACTATCCGCGCTGTGTCCAAGATGATTATTATTATCATTATTCAGAGCCTTCTGTGTTCCGCTGATGTGCAAAGGCTTCCCCCCTCTTTTTCCAATCTTCTAGTGCTACTTCAAATTGACCAAAAACATCATAGGGACATTATTATGTTAATTAACTAGTCACGGTAAGCTCTAGAATTGCTCATAATATTTATGTTGTGGTTACCTAGACAACTATATACATCCATAATTCAAGAACAAAATATTTGTGCTCATCACCTCACACATATACGAGTACTTAAATGATGCCGAGATTCGAACCAAGACCATCGGCTTTGCAGGCAGGGTCGACCCACTAGGCCAGAACAGTCACCAAATCCTTACTTTATATATTTTAATAAATTTACTTATTTTTGATTCGGTTTTATTAACCAGGCTTGTGTAGGCGGAGGACAGGACAGGTTCGTTAGTTCCATATCCTTAGTCCAACCAGCAACATGGTCTCTGTTCACTCGCTTCTGTTTTATTTTTGAGGTTATATTTATGGTGGTCCTGTACGATCAAACACTCGCCTGTACTCTCTCTGTGTTTGGAATAACGAGCTATTTGCATACGCAGGACACAGAGTTGATTAGAGGAAAACTGGGGGATTGCGTCCTTTGTACAAGGCCATATAAATTCAAGTCCGAAATTTGTTGTCCACAGAGGACAAAAAGTTTCAATTTCAATAACACGTTTTTTCTTTTTGCGTAGAAAATATTTTGTTGGAAAGCAGGATAAATGTTAATCCGATTTGTGGTTTCAATTCAGTTTTTCTATCGAGAACATTGCTTTTGAGGGCAATGTATTATATTTATATCAAATGGTACGGTTGGCAAAAAAAAACAAATACTTACAATTATACTTTAAATACATATTCACTTTGTTCTTAACTACAAAATAAATGCTTTCCTTTTTAGGATTACACCTCTACGGTACAGTCAAGTGCAAAAATACGTATCGAAATAATCGTCTCATAAATATGGTACTACGCTCTTATTACACCGGACTAAGATGCTATAGGACATATTTTTGAGTAAGATGTGTATACCCATATTTTTACACTTGACTGTACAAAGCTTTTTCCAACCAACTATATATTTTTAAAACAAAATACATCAAATTATATCGTAAAAATACATTACGCGAAGTGTATAATATTATTTTAATCCAAATAATCAAATGCACTCTAGATACGACTATCTAGAATTGTTATTCAAGTAGTTCAAGTCAAAAGTAATGCGCGAAGCCAAATCTGTTGAACAAACTTTAGTTATTTATTCAATGTAATTTAGATAAGTCATTATAAATATGTATATATTTCATAATTTGTTAAGTATATGGGCCATTTTTATTTTCAAAGTTGTCCACCCCACTTTTTTTTGGATTTGGAAATTTGTATGTGGTTTTCACTTAGAATCGCTCTTTCAATTCTAATAGGAGAAAAAAAGTGTCCCCAGATTTTTTTTCCATTCCGTTACCATTTTTTCATACATTTTGTATGGCGGTAACGGAAAGGAAGGTTCGAAAAAATGTATGGAAATCTTGGGACATTTTTTTTTTCTCCTATCAGGATCGAAAGAGCTTGCGATTCTGAGTATTAATCGCGTAAAAAATACCCATGTTACAAAATAAGTGGGGTGGACAACTTTGAAAAAAAAAATGGCCCATATAATGTTTTAAATACTTGTGTATTTGTTTTTTTGTCAACCATACACTGCCACCGATACAGCACGCTGATAACGATCTTTATTTATATCTCAGACGATTTAATAAATGGAGTGAATTTACTAAACATATAGAAATTAGGCGTTGGCTTGCGCAAAGTTCAGTATAAATAAACAATTTTAAAGATTTTCATTGTAACATTGTAAACCACGTTTATAACAAGGTAATTGCTTTACAGGAAAAACGTAATTATACTCTAGCCAACACGCAAAAAATATAGCACTAACCTCGCATAACAAGTTCTTTGTAGAACATATTTTCCCTGTAAAGTATAATTGCTCAGAGCCCACGCTTCGGAGTAATGAATGGATTATGGAAAAAGTTAATTAGAACGCGGCAGGAAAGGTCGTCAGTACTCGACTGGAGAATAAGAGGATGTTCAGATTATGATCCGGTCTCCTAATTATGTAATTCATGAGGAGGTGCAGTCAGTGCCGGCCCGTGCACTCGATCAGGGTAGAGCGAGTTTGAGTTTGGGCGCCCTTGGCAGGAAGTTTTACAACGGAGAGATTTTTTTTTTCATATTTAGTAATGGCATAATGTGAAGATTAGCGCAATACAAAATTTATGGATTTCATCACACAGAGTAGGAAAGGGACAATATGTGCGCGCCTTCGCAATGTATAATTTTTTGTATGGATTTTTCCACATTCTCGATTTTGGCGCCCCCCTACCATGTGGCGCCTAGAGCGGCCGCTCCACTCGCTCTACCCTTAATCCGGCCCTGGGTGCAGACACCGGCATAAATAAGTGATGATTTTTGTACTTTGTCGCTTTAAATCGTTTGACAGTTGCGTATGACATTTCAGACACGACGTTAAAATGACAAGGTACAAAAATCATCACTTATTTATGCCGGTGACTGTGCAACAGGTGCGCGAATAATACAGACGGTTAGATGCGACAGGGAACTTTGTCTTATACGTGTAGGTAAGTTGTAATAGGTAACAGATGGTAATAAGTACACGTATCTGCCGGCATTATCGAAATGACATTCGTTGACGCTAGACGCCAATCGAAATGCAATTCGCAGTCGCAATCGAATCGCGCCAATACAGAAGAGCGATACACTGAGAGAAATTTGCATTGTGAATTTAACAAGTTCGATTTGTTGCGGTTTATCCGTTTGAATCAGCCAAACGTATGTTTAAAACAATATGTGTCAGGTTGTTTTTATAAAATCGACTTGTTGATTCAAATATATTGCCGATTCAAATGACAAGTAGCTTGTTGTTTGAACCAAAGAGCACGTAGGCGCTATTTTAACCAAAAAACTTGTTGAATGAACATGAAAACTGGTTGTTGTATTTTCTCTCAGTGTAGAGATACATCCATAACGATTCTCGTAAGCGTTTGTGTATTTGAGTACCCTGCGTACTCTAAAATGGACACGTATACATAGTTTCAAAGTTTCTAGATGTTCTTGATAATATTATAATTCCTTACGTAGTGTGGTCATTATATTAACTAACTAGCTACCTATTGGCTAATCTAGAATCTCGGAATCATTCACATACTTACATACACTTGAAATTTTCAGCGAGAGCTCATGCCGAGACGGAGTGCGTGCCTTATCAAGGCTTTAGCTTAAAACCAACGTGCCTAAAAAATATACTTATTTGGATGTCAGTAGGAAATTACGGTTTCTAGTATGACGACCGTATTGTACCTAGTCTGCTAAAAATGGCAATATCAACAATAAGTAATTCTTAATTGGTACATTATTTCAGTATCGATGAAGCCACTGTGAAGCTTTACGTCAGAAATGTTATTATTTTCCCATGTAACTAGCTCCCATTAGTTAAATAATTGTAATAAAATTCATGAAAGCTCTGAAGTGTACTGTATCTTATTTCAATGTGTGACCTCTTGAAACAAAATTATTTTATAAGCAATATGTATTTTCTTCACAATAATTGTTTTAGGTATGTAAAATTAATAAAATCGAAAAAGCTAAAAAATTACACACTAAAATTTATTATATCAAGTTCTCTGCAATTTCGAATAGTGTAGCTAAAAAGCGTCTAAAAGTGGACCCTGCCAAGCGTGAGATCACAGCACGGACGCCGAACGGAATTTTTCAATAAATCTTTGCGTGGGAGTACGTGAGTATGCGGGTCACGCCAGCCAAAATCTAGCCACTGTCAGCGACACAAAGCCTCACACTATGCTATATATTCGGTGAAAACTAATTTTGGCAAACTGACGTGTTTGCGTTGAAATTGATGCAGCAACGAGGGCACGAGATTTGCATGTGTAATGAGGTGGGTAAAAGCGAAGCGAGTTAGGGTCGGTTGCACCAAACCGTCCGGGCGTTACCGAATTTAGTGTTCTTAACATTTTGGTATGGGAATTTCCATATTCTGCTGCCTAAGGTCCTAAGAAAACATTACGAGTCTACAATATTGCCACTTTAACTTCTTCTTCACTTATCATTTTTAGAATTTTATTAATTGATGGACTTGATGTACATGTATTTATTTATTTTTTATTTTATTGGTATTCAGGATAAC
The DNA here is from genome assembly GCF_023078275.1 of Leguminivora glycinivorella. Lineage (NCBI taxonomy): Eukaryota > Metazoa > Arthropoda > Insecta > Lepidoptera > Tortricidae > Leguminivora > Leguminivora glycinivorella. The sequence continues at coordinate 18,742,257 of NC_062973.1, forward strand.
AACAGCCGTAAATATAACTAAGACATACTACTGCTTACGTATAAGAAGGCCAATAACAGTCATCCATTAAATTACATTTTGTAAGAATTAAATTAACTAAATGTTATATAAACAATCAAAATGTGCAATACACACAAATACTCCAACGGCTAAAGTACATACAGGTTGTTAAGTATTCTTATAATTACGTAACTTAAGGCTTCAATAACTATCCACCTACTTAATTCATTAGAATACTAGTATTAATACACATAAATACTGATAAGTCAGACATCGACAAAACTTACGTCAAGAATTTACGCACTATGTACATTATGCTCCAATGATTATTGAATTTCCGCAAAAACAGCCTGCAATAGTTATCTATCCATACCACAGCTAATTCAATTACCACCAAATGACACTCGCAGATCCTAAAATTTGCTCAAAAATCGCCGACATAAATAAATTCCTTTACTTTTTCGCAATCGAAATATTGGTGTCGAGAAATATCACTGAAGAGTCTTCCCCCTTAAATTGGTGATTCGATAAAATAGAAATCGAATTACGAACTGAAATCAAATTATTTTGACGAACAACTAAGTCCCTAAGGGATTTCTTGACGTTATATTAAGTCTGATTAATTAAGAACATGATTTTGTAAGACAAAGTATTTAATAACAAAGTATTAATGGATTAGGTACTTACTTAACAACTCGAAATACGTCCAGAAAGTTTATTTTTAGAACTAAGATGGATTAGCATGTTATTATATTGTTTGGTAGGTACTTATAGTACCGCACCGACTGTTAAAGGCTTACTCGAAAAGAGACAGCAAAATTATATTTTATCCACAAGAGTGCAAAGTAATTTCATACAAAATTTTTAACTTGATGTCTTAAGCTGGCTTGTAGAATTAACCTATGAATGATTATTTCGATTGAATAGATTGATGGATTTGATTTAAGTAGTTTGATGTTTTATAGTCAGTTTTTTCCTCGCTACGCTTGTGGTTCAATATTGTAATCTTTCGCTTGCTCGGGTATCTCGGTATAAATATTGACACGTGCGGTAAAACAACAACTTTGCCCCATTGTAAGACAAACCATTGATAGAACCGCAAATTAAAATGAGACATTTCAAGTACCTGGGCCGAAAAAGGCTGTTGTAAAAAGTGAAAAAGTGTGAAAGAATAGTACATTACATCAGAGGCCGGGAAAATGAGGATTTCCGGCCAAGTGGATATATACGGCCGAGCGAGCGTGCGAGCGAGGCCGGATAGGGATACGAGGCCGGGAATCCGTTTTCACGCCGAGGCATGTATAGTGCTTTTCTCAAACATACAATGAAATAAAAAAAAATGCTCTAAAGGACAATATTTTATAAAAAAAAGTTACTTTGCAGGCCTAGGCCTGAAAAATAATATGAAATCCCTTTACAGTCCTCTCGAGTTGTTGCGCCCAAAAAGCGATACTTCCCAGCCCATTTTAAGGAACGTAAAGACAATATTTCATTGCATGTTTGAGAAATAGTACATTACATCAGAGGCCGGGAAAATGAGGATTTCCGGCCAAGTGGGTATATGCGGCCGAGCGAGCGTGCGAGCGAGGCCAGATAGGGATACGAGGCCGGGAATCCGTTTTCACGCCGAGGCATGTATAGTGCTTTTCTCAAACATACAATGAAATAAAAAAAAATGCTCTAAAGGACAATATTTTATAAAAAAAGGCCTGAAAAATAATATGAAATCCCTTTACAGTCCTCTCGAGTTGTTGCGCCCAAAAAGCGATACTTCCCAGCCTTAAGGAACGTAAAGACAATATTTCATTGCATGTTTGAGAAAACATAATTATCGACCGGTAGGCTAATGTATGAAGCACAGTGACACTGCATAAAAAAATGTTAATTCAAGCTTAAACAACAAAGTACGAGGATGAGTAACACATAGCGTGCTTAATTAAATTATTCTACAATGAAAAATTTTAATGATATTTTTAATTTAACATGAAAATTAATAGATTAGTGGTATTCTATACACGTTGTGGGTATATAATTTATTTAGCCAATATTATCGATTGGAACAATCCTAAGAAAATATATAAGTAACTTTAACATTTTATACACAATAAGCTTCTAATTTGATTCTAGGTGTTGGACATTCAAGTAGCTTGTGTCTTGTGTGGTGTACAATGTTTATAAGAACCCTTAACTAAAAAAAGCCACATATTCTATATACTAACATCATGTACTTAACCATTTCTATAAATATAATATACTAGCTTTTTCCCGCGGCTTCGCTCGCGTTAAATTCGAAAATCGCGGAATGCTCCATACAAACTTCCACCCCCATTTCAAGCAAGTGGGGGGTTAGAAAGAGACAAATAGTATCCTATGTCACTTTCCATCCCTTCAACTATATCCACTTAAAAAATCACGTCAATTCGTCGCTCCGTTTTGCCGTGAAAGACGGTCAAACAAACAGACACACATACTTTCCCATTTATAATATTAGTATGTATAGTATGTATTTGATCCACTTTTTATTACAGTAAGATAGTTCCATAATTTTTGTTATGAATGGCAGGCACGTGTCTCCAAACAGCGGCAGCGCCTCGAAGAATTATGGTACAAATTATGACAAGACAATAAATGTCAACGAGGGATTTTACGCTATACTTCTTAGAGGATAATTTCGTATTTGATTACTTTTAGACTTGCTTTGACGTCAAGATTATTTATAGGCGTTAATCATAATTGTGGAACATGTAATGATTTTTTATTTACATTATTAGATTTTTACTATACTTCGTTTTTTTTAGCATTAGAGAGACCTTAGACTTATATTGACCGGGATATAGACCGTGATTACCTTTTTGATTTTTGTCGAGCTCCCGATATTTCGACGCAGTTGCATGCATCATGATCACGGAAAACTGACGAAGGCGGGTGGGTCAATATAAGTCTAATGAAAATAACCGTGAATCATTCAAAACTCTTATTAGAGAGACCTGTCAAGAACGAGATATAAGGTTTGTTATCGAGCACATTCTGCGGATCGAACAGTGAATACGAGTTAATAAATATCGTTGTAAACAGGCCCCGTAGCCGAATGGCATTTCTCCGACGCCAAACGAAAGCGATACGCCGCTGGCTCTGTCGAGCCAATACGCAAGCGCGATAGAGATAGATATCTACTAGCGCTTCGTTTCGTGAGCGTTTCGTGAGCGATTGTGCCATTCGGCTAGCCACCCAGATAAGAAACATAACTTTGCTTAATTTATATTCTAAGATGAAAAGCTAAGAATTTTAATAAATTGTGTTTGCAATTTTTCATGGAAAGGTTGTACCTACATTAAAAAACCTTAAGAGGCAGAGTTCTCACACTATAATCTATGTATTTTAAACGTCACTGTCACTATCTACACACTAGCTACACTATCTACATAAGTTCCGAGAAATCAGTGGTATCGGCCGAACCGAAATCGAAGAAGAAAGGTTTACGACCACTGCTTCTTCGTTTACCCGTTTGACAGATAATTCTAATCTTAACAGAAACGGAGTATACAGTCAGGATCAATAGTTGTGAATATAACAATGCATCAGAAGTATTTCACATCATGAATAACTTTTCTAAATGTAGATAAATCTGTACAATTCGCGATCGCGGTCAGAATTATTAAAACTTAAATATTATTTCGACGTTTAGACACACATCTCTTTTTGTTTAGCGGTTACAGAATGGTACTTTTGATGCTGACTGTACAATGTACATCCTTTACAACCAACATACTGTACAACCTTTTAGCTCGAAATATTTTTCACTCTTTGTTACGTCGTCTATTTCACAAAAACTAAGTACAATTTTTAATAGCTCAGCCCACGTTACGTGACTTTACTGTGCAGTATGAAGTTTTTTCACCCGCAAGCAAAACAAAGTATTTAAAAAACATCCCATTGGAAATTTAAACACGTGAAACAATTCATCCGAGGAATCCTTGTGACAGCATGTTTGCATAAAATGGAAATTCTGGGACTGAAATTTAAGAACTTAGAGCATTTGTGGAGAAATGCTAAGCAGAAATGCAATTCATGTGATGTATTTTAGTTACCTACTGTACAGTCAACCAATTGGAACCCTAGGCCACTGTAAAACTATGTCATAGTGACTTTATACATCAGATTGTAAGAACTCTCTTACTGTTTGTCATTTTGACATGGTTGTAGAGTGGTCTAGGGTTCCAATTGGTTGACTGTACACACGACACGTACATAATATCGTTATCGCTAGCTGTCTCTCGCTCTTAAATATTGGCGTTACAGAGCCAGATTGTATTTCGATCGGCATCTAGCGTCAACGACTGTAATAGGGATGAAGACTACATAAAAAACCGGCCAAGAGCGTGTCGGGCCACGCTCAGTGTAGGGTTCCGTAGTTTTCCTTATTTTTCTCAAAAACTACTAAACCTATCAAGTTCAAAACAATTTTCCTAGAAATTCTTTATAAAGTTCTACTTTTGTGATTTTTTCATATTTTTTAAACATATGGTTCAAAAGTTAGGGGGGGGGGACGCACTTTTTTTTCCTTTAGGAGCGATTATTTCCGAAAATATTAATATTATCAAAAAACGATCTTATCAAACCCTTATTCATTTTTTAATACCTATCCAACAATATATCACACGTTGGGGTTGAAATGAAAAATAATATCAGCCCCCACTTTACATGTAGGGGGGGTACCCTAATAAAACATTTTTTTCCATTTTTTATTTTTGCTATTTGTTGGCGTGATTGATATGCATATTGGTACCAAATTTCAGCTTTGTAGTGCTTACGGTTACTGAGATTATCCGCGGACGGACGGACGGACGGACGGACGGACGGACGGACGGACGGGCGGACGGACGGACGGACAGACAGACATGGAGAAACTATAAGGGTTCCTAGTTGACTACGGAACCCTAAAAATGGCAGTCCGTCAGTTAGATCGTCCAAAAATACTAAACACATATTTTTCGCAATACAAAGATATAGAGCATCAAAGACGACCGGGCTGGCCTAACGCGTAGTGACCCTGCCTGCTAAGCCGCGGTCCTGGGTTCGAATTCCGGTAAGGGTATTTATTTGTGTGATGAGCGCAGATATTTGTTCCTGAGTCATGGATGTTTTCTATGTATATAAGTATTTACATTGTATATTATATGTATCGTGGTCTGAGTACCTACCCGCAACACAAGCCTTCTTGGGCTTACCGTGGGACTCAGTCAATCTGTGTAACAATGTCCTATAATATTTATTTATTTAAAGTTCCGGAGTGGGAGATTGCGACGTCACGTCTAAGTACAAATTTTACCGTCACGCGAAACTTCAACGTACTGTACCGTCGTCATTTTTCGTTTACGAGAAAAAAGAAAAAATACGTGTCTAAAATTGTTTGAAAATCTGACGGAATAATTAGTTTTTTTTAGTCGTCTCGCCTATTATCTAAATGACTGACTGTATGCACATTGCACATAATATATGATCGATTGATCGACGATACACCTACCGAGTGAGAATTATTGACAATATTTGGCTTACAACAACTTATACAAACTGAGGACTCTTGAGAGTGCGATTTGAATTTTAATGTTTTCTTCTAAGACGTCGATCTTGCAATAGCATCCTGATTGGAACTAAGTCAAGCGTATACTGTTTTAAATACATCCAAGGTGCTTTGCAAAGCTGTTTTCACTTCGATGGTTTTCTAAAATTGTAGCTCTTAAAGCAAAAGTTTGCTATTCAGTACATTATAGTTCGAGTCTAACTTATACGAAAGAAAACAGCAAACTCTTATTTAATATTCTTGAGGTGCAAATAAAAGCAAAGATCTCGCAGGAAGGAAACTATCGTAAATTTTGATTTTCCTCCATAGTTATGCGCATATTTTCTCTTTGAAAATGTTCAAAGCAACATTTAAAATTTGAAAGAAGTACCCTGCAAATATTCTTATTAAGTACATTTACTTTACAGTTTACTTACTAATATACTTAGTTTATAGTTTACTTAGCAACAAAATATGTATCTTTAAAGATTATATTATCGCATATACATATTGTTATAGTAACATTTGTTTACAATGAAATATCAATTTAAGTGATTCCAGAGCAAAGCATACGCCTGCATACTCTTTGCATTTCCTTTATATCTTAAACACTGACATAAGTATGTGTTATTCTATGCCCAAAGGGCCCGTTTATACGAAGAAAGGACGACTTACTGTTGGAATTTCAGATAAATGTCCTCGGCATAGTCAAGTTCACAATAATTAAAAAAGGGTGTACAAATGTTGCTCAACAATATGTCCCATACATAGCTCATTTCCTCCTCATAAGATCTGTGGCAGATATTTTTTTCTGAGCAAATTTTGTAATATATTTTTACACTTCTAAAAGCATTAGTCACAGCAATGTCACAGCTTTGTTTTCATTCAACCCCTTATTTGCCAAGAATGGCACTGAAACTAAAGTAGTTTCATGTGCTCTGCCTACCCCTTTATGGGATACCGGCGTGATTGTATGTATGTAGAAGCATTAGGACCAGAACGCCACATACCGACATCACCAAAAACGTCGAGTTTGTCATGAGCAAAGCTCGCGCCGGAAGTGAGCTCGGTAATCAGCCGACAGCCATTCGCCTGCCATTTCCGGCGTGGCAAGGGAAAGGACTTCCGGTTTACCTTCGGCTGTGTGTCGAAGGAGGAAATGACTGTCATGTTGTTGTGACGTCGCTGCGCATTCAATTTAAGGAAAATCTGCCAATTGCGAGTCGGACTCGCACGCCGAGAGTTCTGTATAAAGACTGTTTTTATTGGCTATATTTTTCAAAAATTATAGTATTAGGGTCCCCCCACATCTAGCGTCTCGCGAGCGTCGCCTCGGGCCAACTGTATGGAAAAAGACGGCGCGTCGACGTCGCGTCGACGCGGCGTCAGGCTTTGCCCATACAGTTGGCCCGACGCGACGCTCGCGATGTCTTCCTGTTTGTGTAGTAAAAGAAGATATTATTTCACAAAAATTGTATAGTTATAGATAGGAGGAGAGGCGGACGGACAAACAGTTATCCTGTAAAGGTTCTGTTTTTCATTTGGAGGTACGGAATCCTGAAAATTTACGTACGTTTACGTTTATAGTGCGCCGCCATAACATAGTCATACCATAGTTATATCATACGTCATATCTTCAATCAACCTTTATAAAAAATTACTTTAATAGCCTCAATTAATAATGTTTTAGCAGTTTCTAAAAAAAACAATGAACCAAATGACAGACTAAGTAAACGAAACGATTACCTACTAAAAGTAGCAGCTTTTAATGCATTTATAAATAACATAATTGTAGCTTTTCTATTATATTTCGTTGGTTTTCTGTTCGTCCTTTATGAACGTAAGGCGACAGTATTCTGAGTTATGTATGACAGCGAGGTAATTTACTCGCCACTTTTATTCTGGCAACCCAACCGCAGTAGTTTTCCCAGGGGAATGCAGTATGATGTTCATTAGCTAAATTTAACAATGTTGGTAAATTTTACTTATCTACTATGCTGTAATATTATTGACAATGTGTGCTTAGGGATAAGTTCGCCTTTTGTACTTCCTCCTTCTTCTTTCTTTTATATTTGATGATGTATAAGAGATGAATAAAAATAATGCAGTTTTTTTGAAGGTCAACAACATATGTGTGCGGCCTGTAGGTACAGTTGCCGGCAAAAATAAGTGATGATTTCAGCACCTTGTCACTTTTAATCATTTGACAACTTCGTATAACATTTCAAACAAGATGTGATTGTGAAAAGGTACACAAATCGAGTGGTTATGACCGCATTCAGTGGAGACACGCTACTTGTGGTCACGATTCTCAGCATTGAGGGAACGAGGAAGAAGAAGAAGAGATCAAGAGAACACTTGTGATACCTAAAACCGATCACCATCTAATAGCCTCTGCCATGAGTATTTGACGTTTTAGAAAACTAATCGAAAGCGTAAATATGACAGGTAATGTACGTAAATCGTTGGTTATACTTAAGTACATAGTAAATAACAGTTTGGAGGACCTGTTCGATTTCTTTCCCAGTTCACTCTCGAGTAACGGTACCTATTCAAAATCTCATGGTGGAAGTCCCCTCAATATGGAAAAGCCCACAAAATGAGGGCAGCACTAGTCTTGCGCGAATACTCTTGGTTACCATTTTGTAATATTATACAATACCTACCTACCGAGGTATTTCGTATCAGCTTGTATCCATCCATCCGCAAGAACAAAGAACTCGGATATCTATTATTGCGTTCGGTTTTCCATGTAGATGATCAATTCATCAGGTTTATCAATTACTTTTACTTATACGTAAAATGAGCAATACATTTTTTGATTTGAAATAAGGAGTAGCTGATGGATGGAAAAGGTTTCAGGGAAAATGGAGATTACTCGGTATTGAGTAGCAAAAAAGTCATCAAAAGTAATGGCAGTGTACATTTAGAAATAATAGGGCCACGAACGTGACGCCCAATTTCTTTTTATACTACGTCGCTGGTGGCCTATAGCCGTAAGAACGTGCGACTTTCGATCCGGAGGTCGCGAACCCGGCTCGTACCAATGAGCTTTTCTGAACTTAAGTGCGAAATGCCATTTGACATTTGCCAGTCGCTTTTCGGTGAAGGAAAACATAGTGAGGAAACTAACCGGACTAATTCCAATAAGGCCTAGTTACCCTTCGGGTTGGAAGGTCAGATGGCAGTCGCTTTCGTAAAACTAGTGCCAAATCTTGGGATTAGTTGTCAAAGCGGACCCCAGGCCCCCATGAGCCGTGGCAAATGCTGGGATAACGCAAGGAAGATGATGACTACGTCGGTGGCAAACAAGCACACGGTCCGCCTGATGGAAAGCGGTCACCGTAACCTATGGACGCCTGCAACTCAAGGAGTGTCACATGCGCGTTGCCAACCCATTAGAAACTTGTACACTCCTAACGTAGGTATGCACAATATGAGATTAGTATTTTTTTACTTTAATTACTTTTGCATCAATACCCTATAGGGGTAGGAGTTTTGTGAATGCCTAAAATTTTCCGAAACAACTGACAATATTTCAACTTCAACTTATCCATTTTATTAGAAAGAAAATAAAAAAACCGGCACGATTTTTTTCTTTGTCGCGATAGTTCAAAAATTGTCATTGCAAAACAAAAACGATTTATAAAATTACTTTAAGAACCTTTATATAACTGTCTTATTTAATTTATCAGCTATCACTTTATTATCTAAAATCAGATTTATTGTAAAACGTATTGAAATCGAAATTGAAATAAACGTATCTAAGAAATCTGACAGTCATTGTTTCAAAATGCGTCGAGAAAATGTAATAGCCCTTTTCATCGCCCCTCCGGAGGAATGGCAAAAAAAATTGTATTTAAGTAATTCAATTACTTTTATATGACAATCAGAACCTTTTACGAGTCCACGTCAACCGTATTATATCTACCTTAACCTTTTTATTCATAAAACTTTACAATCCTCAATTACGGATACCATGACTTTTTAGCGCGTTACTCAGTAATGGTAATAAAATAATAAATTGATACTAATAGGCGATACAATTATAATTAAATGATATTTAAAATAATTACATAAAAGTACAATTAATAAAAATACAATATAATCGAACTTTCGAAAAATATCGGAACAAGCCTCAAGACGTTAGAGTGACGATACTTGTGAGTGTTTTGGCAGCTCCGATATAATTATTTGATGGCGACTGTACCTAAAAGACGCGGAAAATTACATTAATAATATCGAGAAAGTAGACTCTAAGCAGGGTACATAGCCGAATGGCACAAACGCTCACAAAACGCTCACGAAACGAAACGCTCGTAGATATCTATCTCTATCGCTCTTGCGTATTGGCGTGACAGAGGCAGACTACCTTTCGCGGTGTTTCGTGTCGCGTCGTAGAAATGCCATTCGGCTACGGGGCCAGCGCCTCGAACGCTTACTAGTAGTACCAAAATTCACATACATCTTTTGTGACTTTTAAATACACTAGACCCTACTCATAGTGTTGTGTTCCTGTCGGTGAGTAAGGCTGCCAGAGCTCAGCGAGGGTGCGGTGTGCTGATGACGGGAGGACTTACGGAACTAACTTGTTCCGTCTATTGTCCTTTGAGTCGTCGGCAACCCGAACCCTCCTAGGAGCTTGTACACTCCTTTTTGCTGTGTACTTAACACAGCAAAAGGGAGTGTACAAGTTTCTAATGGGGTGGCAACGCGCATGTGACACTGTTTGAGTTGCAGGCGTCCATAGGTTACGGTGACCGCTTTACATCAGGCGGGCCGTATGCTTGTTTGCCACCGACGTAGTATTAAAAAAAAAATGTAAATTAGTGTCTCAGTACCTGTGGGGCTGCATAAAGACGTTGCTTTATCAGAAAATTGAAAAATTCAGTACAATTCGAGTCTCTCTCTATACTTAGCAATCCCTATTTCTAGTGATACCGACCTCAGTGTATAAAAATATCGTAAAACGTGCGTTTTATTGTTGTCAAGTGTACCATCCGGCCGTCTAAGAGAATATTATAGTCGAGTGAACTCTGAAAGGGTTGAACGGTGCAAAACGATTTAACGAAGCTTTCTACCTTAAAATGATCATAAAAACCTTTGAACTGCTATTAATAAAAACTATGAACAAACCAGCTGCTGAAATTTACACTGTACAGCAGTGGCGGCGCGTGAAAATTTTCGTTGGTAAAGCCGGAGGGGTTTTTGGCATCTGTTTTGTATGGACTTCTACAGATACTAGAGAATTTTAGGGAACCCGTTGGGAATCGAGTTGTATCGACGCTCCGCCACTGCTGTACAGTCAAGGACACTCACACTTCTATGACGTGTCCGGGATAAAATGAGCTAGGAGTGGATCAATAATTAAAGTTAGGAGATAAACAAATCAAACCGCACCAAATTCAGAGCTGTTATAAATCGAATATTAGTAATAAAACTTAGTTGATGAGTTTTGGTTGTACGAAATCAATATTCTTATATTTAATAGAATCAACATTAGATTAAATCGAGTGTTTATCTGACGTGGATGTGAAATCTGAAAGTTGTACATGTCAAATAAGGCCTCTGAATACAGGAAAATGTGAAGAAAATAGTAAATAACAAAAAGTAAGGAGCGTAAATATGTCAAAATAATACGGTTATGAGATCCCGCGGGACACGATAAGCTGATTGCAAGCTCTTTCTTTTCGTCATGCGAGTGACAAGATTAGCTTTATTTTAGCTGCGTGTTTGACTACCTTTCAGAAATAACTACGTACTAAGTAGAACATTTCAAAGATAATTTTTAAGAAAAAAAAACTGCCGCTTTTGGGGTTCTGGTGAAAGGTACTAGTTTGCGAATGTTGGATTATGTAGAAATGAGTAGGTATTTTTTTAAACTGCTTTTAATGTAAATCTTTGATTATTTGATGAAAACACAAATGAATATACGTATACCGTTAAGGTTTGAAGAGTTTCCTCAATTCCTCATGAATCCGATATCCGATTATAAGAAATTGAGCTTGACAAAATTAGAAAACTCAATATGTAAGCATAACAAAGAGACAAATCCCCTAACAAATAAATGTGACTGTTCTGAACTTAAATGCATGCTGTTCCTATAAAAATACGAAAGTCACTATAAGTGTGCCGTTCAGATTTAAGGAGTTCCGTTTTGATCATCATCAGAAGTTCCACTGCACCAAATGTCACTGTTCTGAACGTAAACAAAAGCTGTTCTTATAGAAATACCAAAGTCATTATAAGCGCGCCGTTCAGATTTAAAGAGTTCCGTTCTGATCTTCATGAGCAGTTCCACTGCACCAAATGTCACTGTTCTGGATAGGGTTGCCAACCGTACTATATAATATAGTACTGTACTATATTTTGGCCCAGCGTACTATATTCTAGATGAAGCATATATAGTACGCAAAAGTACTATATTTTTGGGGTCCATGCCAGTGGCGAATTTACACTAGGGTCAAACCGCCAGGAGCGGCGTTTTGATAATGAAAAAAATTTTGCGCTCGCTCCGCCCGCGCTTTTATTCATATTTAACCTTCACTGTACATTTCATTACTTCGTTCTGTCCTGCAAATATTGCAGTTACGTATAAAGCCACCGTTGTTTGCAAACATTTGTATTTTTTTCCATGATATATTAAATAACGACATTTCTTAAGGGGATTCTCGACTCCAATGAGCTTCGATTTGAATCCATTGCTATTATGAATATTACGATAGTTTCTGAAGCATATCATATTAACAGAATCGTCTTTAAACAAACTAGCATCCCATAATTAGGTACCTACTTCACAGCTCATTGATTCTGTGATATTTAGCATCAAAGTTGAACTATTTTAGGACCGAAACTGGTTCTTTGGTCAAAATTTTTGCCTTAATTAGTTTAAAATTAAAATCGCTTTTGCATTTTTATAAAAGTCTAGATTTCATTGAAGTAAAAATGTTTTTAAAACAATGTCAAATTTCATAAAAATTATAAGTACTTAAAAATTATAATATGGGTATTTTTTTTAAATATGGGTTTTGTAAAAAAAGTAAGTAGGTAACTATTGAAATTAAAAGAATACATATTAATAGGTACGTAAGTAAAAATTGCACACCTGTCAATACATTTAGAAAGTGATAGAAGACTCAATATTGCATATTTTTCGAAATACGCCATATATATTGTTGGTGTTCAATAAAACATTTGGTACATTACATACAATAAATAAACTAGTTATATATTACGCTAAGTAAAACATTCGACAAAATGAAAGTTTGCTTTTTTAAAAAAGGTCAAATGTTAAGTTGGTAAATGTGAGCTTGGCAAATAAAACAATAAGTTGGGAAATGAACATTCGGCGGAATAAAATTGCGCGAAACGTGAGTTGGGAAGTGATATTCGGCCATACAACTTTCGACGATACTTAAATAAGAGAACCAATGCAACACAAAACTTGCCAAAAATCGATGAAAACCGAATGGAGCCCCTTAAGAGTGGACAGAAAGAACGATCTCTACGACTTGGTTATCGATTATGTGTACCGTACTATATTTTATTTCGGTGTACTATATTTTTTAGATGGAATTTTCTAAAATACTATATTTCCCTAAAAAAAAGTTGGCAACCCTAGTTCTGGACGTAAGTGCATGCTGTTCTTATAAAAATACCAAAGTCCCTATAAGTGTGCCGTTCAGATTTGAGGAGTTCCGTTTTGATCTTCATCAGCAGTTCCACTGCACCAAATGTCACTGTTCTGGGCGAAAGTGCATTCTGTTCTTATAAAAATACCAAAGTCACTATTAGTGTGCCGTTCAGATTTGAGGAGTTCCGTTCTGACCATCATCAGCAGTTCCACTGCACCAAATGTCACTGTTCCGGACGTAAGTGAATGCTGTTCTTATAAAAATACCAAAGTCACTGTTCCGGATGTAAATGCCTGCTGTTCCACTGCACTATATGTATGCCTTTCAGATTTGAGGAGTTCCCTCGATTTCTCCAGGATCCCATCATCAGAACTGGGTTCTGATAAAAATGGGACCAATCTGTATGCATAATACATTCAATCAAAAAAAAAATTCAAAGTATGTCCAGTAACGGCGGAGATATCGTGGAACGAACATAAAAAAAATACAGACGAATTGAGAACTACCTTCCTTGAGATTTAAGGGCGGCGGTTAAAAATGGGCAGCTTTTACCAAAAGCTTGATCGTTTTTATTTAAATTTCTTCGGAAAAAGAATACTTATATGATTTCAATATTATTGTGCACCTTAATACAAAAAATGGGAATTTCGCATCTCAAATATGTGGGTCTTCCCTAAAACATAATTTCTACCGGTAGCAAAAATCTACAGATTTTATATTATTTCAGTGGGTATTCCTCGAACTGAAGAATCATATAGCTTTACTCAAACAATCTACACGTGTAAATTCCTGTAATATATGTCACAAACAAATCTATATTTAGATGACGAAAATATTTCATATCCAAAGTTTCCTGGAAACATTTAGGAAAGAAAAAGGTCGAGCCAGATGCGGCATATGAAATGGATGACTACGCAATATCGGACGCTTATTGAAACTTGGTCGAGGAGGTCCATTCGAATTCAAAAGTAGATAAATTAGAAAAAAAGAATATATGATGTACCTTAGGGTGGAGCGAAAAAACACTTTTCTGGAATTAGCAAACCTAATAGTTATCAATCAATGCCCCTTAGTCTATGAAGCTTTTGTGCAAATTTTCAGCTTTTTAAATCAACATCTTCTGCCTCCGCACTAGGTTTGAAATTTTGAAAATCTCATACAAACCTAAAAATTCAACTTTTATATAAAAAATGTTTTTCGGCAGTATTATGTTCAGTATACATTATTGATACATATTATTACAAGAAACTACCAAAAATTGCGAAAATAGCGTTAAAAATCGCCAATTTTCAGTATTTTAGCGGCTATTTTGGCGAATGTACTGAAACTAGACAAACTTTGGCGATTCATGACGCTATTTTCGCAACTTTTTGTAGTTTCTCATAATGATATGTAATAACATATACTAAACATAATACTGTCGAATTTTTTTTTTTATCTGAAAGTTGAATTTTTAGGTTTGTATGAGATTTTCAAAATTTCAGCCCTAATGCGGAGGCAGAAGATGTTGATTTAAAAAGCTGAAAATTTGCACAAAGGCTTCATAGACTAAGGGGCATTGATTGATAACTATTAGGTTTGCTAATTCCAGAAAAGTGTTTTTTCGCTCCACCCTAATGTACCTATACTGCGCAAAACTTGCATTTGGGTACCTATTTTTAACCGACTTCAAAAAAAAGGAGGAGGTTCTCAATTCGACTGAATGTTTTTTTTTTTTATTGATTGCATCCCTATTTTTTGGCGATATACATATCTCTAATAATACCCAATTTTATTTTATTATTTTACAAAACAATGGTAAAAAATGATCTATTTCATTTTGGTTGTTTATATTATCAACAATACTACTACTACTACTTTCTTTAATGTCATACTTCACAATAGCTATGTGCGAATTTGCGCGTACATTTTATATATTGTCCATTCAAATTCTATCTGTGAATACCTGTAATTGGCTTTGTGTTATTATTTAAATTAGCATAATGTTATTTATAGCTGTTGGTGTTCCGAAAATAAATAAATAAATAAATAAATAAATAAATAAATAAATAAATAAATACAAATATCAAAAAAAATCAACATCTACAGTGTAAGATAAAAGTACCTACCAACGCCTAACACGCTACTGCCCAATAAATGATACCCTTCTGTCACATTTATTGACAATTACTTAAGATTGTTAGTAGCATTTACTACGACACTGTCGAGAACTGATTATTTTACCTTACTCTCGGATATTTAAATGAATGAAATAAAGCACGTGCCTCATTAACAGTTTCACACGATCCCATGCCGTTCACCGGCCTACCTCCGCCAGCCCCTTGGGAGGCATAAAGATCGTAAAACGCTACGAATGGGTACTTACATGCGAATTTATATGAAGAAATATGTGATCAAAGTTGAAAGTAGTGAAACATTTTGGTGGTTAACCAATAATCGTTGTGAATGTGGCTGGGACCGCTGGGTTTTTAACCATTAAGTATAGGTTCAGCAGGCCTAGCACATGATTGCCGCGAGAGTATGTCGCCGCGAGATAGATGACACATCTTCTCCTAACTGTATTAATGACATAAGGACGGATAGTCTATCTCGCGGCAACATACTCTCGCGGCAATCATGTGCTAATCCTGCAGCAGATGCTATTCTCAGTTAGTCGTGAACATAATCACAAAAAAACGCAATACACCGTACAGGGAGAACACTTCCTACAAATCGAACTATCCCTTTCGACTCTTTAGGGTTGTAAAAAAACAAGCAACGATTTGTCGAAAAACAAACAATTGATTATGTGGACTAGTACCTTAATCACGCATAAAATTACACTGATAAGCTTTAAAAGACCAAAATAAAAACTCACCGTAACCACTGTCTGTTGTATCTAACGCCTCTCTCTTCCTAAATTACCACAACCCTTTTCAAAGTAACGGTCCTTCGAGCCGGATATGACTGGCGTGATATATCGCGCTGCGACACGAGAGCTTAAAAGCTTTCAAACTGAGCATTGAAACTAGATGACGTTGGCAACCCATAATGAGAACTACGCTTATACCCTTTCTAAACTCGCAAGGCAATATTGTGCAGGAATGTAATCCCATCGCTTACAGGACAGGATGCGTACACAGTAGCAAATCGTTCATCCATAACATATCGTAGTTACCTCTCTCTATCGCTCGCTCGCAATGGTGCGAAAGATGCAGTTAGTTCTTCAGTGAACGTTAACGATTATGCATATAAAAATATGACTGGTCCAGTCACCGGCAATAACATGGCATAAAACGGAGGCCGCAGAAATATTTTACAGTCTTTTTGTGCAATGTTTCATTTCATTTCATTTCATTTCAATAATTGTAGCCGTCGATCGTTCATTATTTGGCAATCTCTGTATATGTACATAATATATATAAGGTCCTAATTTATTAGATGCTGATATTTTTACAGCTGATAGTACTCGGTCTCTGGAGTATATTAAACCGTGAAACATTATAGCTTTTACGATGTTTTTTTGGAGAAAACGGAAAGACAAATTTGCTACGTAAAAACACCCTGTTTATGTGATTATTAAATGAAAACTCATTGAACAGATTCTAGTACCTCTTTTACGTACCACTTAACTGTAACTGACCACTTCAATGACATGTGCAGTTTTCCCGCCGAACCTTTACGACATTTACAACAAACAATTGTTGACATGACAGACAGTGTTATTGTGACATGTGATAATGCACATGATGTTTTTTTTTTAGATGAAATTATAATTAATTTTTTTGTTAGGAAAATTAAATCAAAAAAGTTACATGAAAAGATTTCTTAATTTATATTTAAAGTTAACTATTTTAATGTAAAGTATCATGTGTTAAAATATCTGCAACTAATAAATTAGGACCTTATATAATAGCATTAATAGCACATGATTACTATGGACAAATGGACATCAAGGTCACATTTCTACTGGATTTTTATACTGTAAATTTCAACGCTCCCGCGCTGTGTAAGCATTAATAACACATTACCTAGCACGACGGCTCTAGAGCTTGAGGTGAAGCAGGTAGCATTATGATTTGAGTGTACATAAGAGCTGTTTGCACTAAGATAAGTGCTGGCTAATATTGGACGCCGTCAGGAGTTCACGTGGAGCGCTTTGAGTTCAAAGAACTAGAAATTGAATTCTCTGTGAGTTTTAATCTAGCGTTCTTGCCAGTCAGCATAAAATAGTACCTAAATAGGTAGACACAATATAAGACTTTTGCTTGCATAAGTGATCAAATATTTAACAACTAATTTGATAGCAGTTTCCCACTTTTCTACTTGCATGCTTAGCTATATTGAATACGTAAATATTATACTCGATAGCGTACACGCCACTGAAAATATAATATATATACTTTGGTTCTCATAAATAACCCCTCCTATTTCAGGCTTGTATTGTATAGGTACTTTTATGTCATCCTTTGGCTCGACGACATCCCGAAAATTGCGGGTCACAACTGGATGAGGCTAGCCCAAGACCGGGAGAAGTACTACTAGAAAAGAAGAGAGGCCTATGCTCAGCAGTGGGCGATAAAGAGCTGACAATACATGATGCTGATGGTACTTCTATGAATAAGGGTAGTAAACAAAGTACGGTGGACATGAACGTATAAAAAACTCATGGCTGTAACACAAAGTGAAAGTACCAAACGTAGGAGAGTGCCAATTTATTCACAGCCAGCAGCACGTATGCTCATTTGTTGCCGAACTCGCACGAGTTGCTAACAGCATCCATCACTTACGAGCCTGTGGGCCGGAACTCATTCAATTTCAGTTCACGACGTTCACGTTTCTGCAAACTCCCAGAGAGTTCTTGCCTCGGTTCACTGTGCACTGAACATCGACAGTCTTAGGATACAATACATCCTAGGGGAATATAGTCGCTAACAACCCATAATAACCTCACGATCACATGTATTTGTGTTCGACACGTCAATGCCCAGTAAATGACAACCTTCTGTCGCATTGATTGGCAATGACTGAAAATTGAAAGTGACAGTGTATCTGTATCTACTGGGACACTGCACTGGTACTTAAACTTATCTCGTATCTACTCAAAACTTCTTCATGTTTCTTCATTTCCGTCAGAGTTAGGTTACTTAAACTTATGTATGTAGGTACGGAAGTTTAATCGTGTATTCGTATGTCAGCAATTCCCGTCAACTTGGTACAATGCCACGTCAGCAAATTTTAATTGATCCTATTTTGTTACCAACATTTAGTAATATAATTCGACTTTCGTAAGATATATACAGGATAATTGTTATAATTAAGAAAATATAGATACTAGAGAACCTTAATGACGAAATAAAACTTAATAAAATCTCAATTCATCAACAAAATCTTGGTAACAAAATAGGAATTATTAAAAACAAATTTAACTTTTCCCTTAATTTTTGTACAAAGTTGACGGAAATTGCTGATGTTTAATTCAAGAATCGTAGATTCTCTCGTTAATGGAATCACGAATTTGCGTTTTGATCATCTTCCGTTTAGTTTACTTAACATAACTCATTTAATTTATCTTTTAGAATATAAACACATTGTTATATCTGTTATTTATGGGTCTTTTATGATGGTGAGAGACACTGATGATGTGCCGACGGCGCGAAAATTTTCAAAATTATGACATTTTTAAGGAAAACTTCTATAAATTTTCCGATGCATAAATTTAATTTCTTACAAAAAATTTCAAGAACTATTAATTTATTTTTGGAAAGTTAACGCAATTTGCCAATCATTAGTTAGAGATACTTAACCTCTTTAACGTTAACAAGGAGTCGTATCATTTCAAGATTCATCTATTTGTTTTTCATTTAATGCTTATAAGCGTATTTCAGTTAATTTAGACTGTTTTGAAGTCTTTTGTTTCTTACGTTTTCAATCATCCTGAAGTTTACTCTAACGGAAAATATCTTTGTTTAATTTTACGAGTATTATCACAGGATAAACTGTTTCACAAGTCCCATTGGATCTAAACAGCATACTCGTATTCACGAGTGTATAAACACTACTGGTGCTAAAGATTGCAACCGTCTGAGCGTATTCCATTTAGGATTTAGGACACCAGAGAGCGGTCTAGACGGCAATACACATTTTGTACAATAGCGCGGCGAACTTACTTCAACCATATCTGAATACGGGGTTTTATGGGTTTCAACACTTTCAACACAGCGCATTATTATTTTAGCGCTCCCATGTATTACCTAATATTTATTTGTAAAAGTGGAAGCCTTTTGCCTTTTTATTGTAATGAGTATTAGCCTGACGATCTCCTGATGACGAGTAGGTCTACTTAATACTGCAGGCAGTTACCTGGCATAGTGGGTAGTACCCTGCCTTCTAATCCGATGCTGTGTTCGAATTCAGAGGGCATTTATTTATGCGACGAGCATAATATTTTGTTTAACTGTTAGGATTCAATATTTTCCGCGTTCATCGCAACTCTTTACGATAGGTGTAATTTTACCTTGAGAGCTCAATTCGTACGGAATGCGTCACATTTTTCCATAAGACACTCGTAAGTAACTAGCTTTGCACGGTGATTCCGCTCCCATACAAGGGCGGCCATAAATACTTACATCGCGAAATACTGGTTTTTATCTATTAAAAACGTTATAAAACCATGACAGTAATATAAATTGATAAAATTTATTAATTTTTTTTAATATATTAATCACATAGGTCTGTAATATATGTAAAAAGGTCGTTAAAATAATTTTATGAAACATTGACTAGTAAGATTGTGGTATTAATGTTTTTTGTTTATAATAAACATCAAATAAAACAAAAAAATAAAAATAAAAACAGTATAATTTGTTATAAAAATGTATATTTGTAAACTTATATTTCGCCGTGACCAGTACTGCCATCGAAACCCCATTTGCTTATTAAAGATATTTTATCTAGATATTGACTTGGCACCCTAGCTAAAACATCTTTTTGAGACTTAAGAATCCGAGTGGCAGTGTGGTCTAACAAACTTTGAAGTTCGACTTCGGCGGACGATTCAGTAACAGTTATAAGTGAAGGATAACACTCTTTTTTAGCTTTAACAATATTTTGGTAGGAAGGCATACAATCTTTTGATATCTTAGTATCTATAAAATTCTTTATCAATAAATATTGGTGTCTAGTCAACTTAGCTTCTGCAATAAGCGACAAAACTTCGCATTCGTCGATTTTTGTAGAGCTTGAGTTGGCATCAGCGGAAGTATTGAGCAACGCATTAACAGCAGAAGTATCTAAGTTGGATATTTCAGCAAGTCTTCTCCTTTTACTACGTTTACTACAGTCATTAAAATCTTTTTTCGGACGGCCACGCGAACAGGAAGGCAACGAATCGACGTTATCATTCTGCTGCAAAATACGCGGCTCAATACTTTGAATTACGTCGATATACCTACTCCATCACAGCAAGCCAATCTGCATATTTTTCTATGAGTTTAATCTGACTACAATAAGTCTTCTTCCAATAACACGAAAATCGTTTGCATAAATTGCGAATTTTGATACTTAAAATCTTCATATCTATATTTTCAATGTTCAAGAGATAGAGGTGCCATTTCAGTCAAAGTATCCAGAACATGTTGAGATTTTTCGTTTTCTGTGCCTTGTTTGGAGTGCCATATATCAAATATAGTACGCCTTGAAATAGCACATCTCGTAATATTACCTATAACAAAGATATTAATATGTTAGAAAAAATCTTATTTTTCTTGGCTTTCTCCACTTATACGTCAGTACCCATGTAACTCGAACAGACGACAACAGACGACGATGAAACTTACAGCCTTTATTAAGAACAGATTGAGCTTTTAAATGAGGTATGTCTCGACCGCGGCACAGGTCGGCGTAAAAGTATAACTCAAATTGTTTTTTTACTTAAGAATATTTTTTACAAAAAGATAGACCTCTCGTAGAAAATATATATAAAATTCAAACACACATATATATGCATAAAATATATTAGGAAATAAGGTACATACCTTCTTCTTGCAATTCCATGTTTTCACCACGTGTTAATAAACAAATAATAATAATAATACACGATAACAAACTGATTAAGTTACGGCGTCAGAAGTGCACTGCTAATGAGGTTTTAGATGTTATCACTTTCGTTGCACAAATGCAAATGATAACTGCAATGTATTATTGTGACATTTATAGTTTTCGATAGATCCTCTATTAGTTAATCATTCTACTTACCTTTTAGACCGGGATTAGCTCATGACTTTTTTCGATTAATGGCCTACGGCGGAATCACAGTGCTTTGCTTAGTTTGGGACTAAGTTGATCTGTGTAAGGTGTCATCAATATTTAATTATTTATTTATTTATTATTTAAGTACCATTCAGGCTGCAGCGTGGGAGTTCACAAATAGGTCAATTCAAACGTGGATACCGACAGCCAAATGTAATCCGAAAGACATCATTCAGCCATCATGCATCTCGTTCGCGCCAATACAGGTACGGGCAAGCGCGAGCGGAATACGCGATATTCGAATGATATCCTTCAGAATGTTCTAACGATCTAAGTGTAAGTTAAAATTGGCCTGAGGGTTTCTACACGGTGTTTCCGGTATCACTCAAAACCTCAGACACCCCAACTGATTTTTATTTTTTTAAACTCATCTAGAGTATTCATCTTTTAATCTGATCGTTACTTTTTTTTTATTGAATTTTTAATTTTCTGTACAGCTCTACTTGACTTTTAGCTCTACACTCAATAAAGTAATTGCTAACTACCATCATAAACCATAACACTATTTATTTGTGTACGTTACTGCAACGACATAAGGTTTACCAATAGACAGCTAAGATGTCACTGTAAAACACTTTAAAGCTTTGTCACAGTAAACTTCAAATTGGACAGGTAATCGCAGTAAGCAAATAAACTCAATATTCAAAATGACAAGGTTGTAATTAGGTACGAGTTCAATTTGTTATGACTTATGATAAACATTAAGATTAAACTGACAAACAACGTCAAACTAGTAGCGGAAAAAAATCGTCCAAGTAACCAGCCAGTATTAATACCCCTAAATACTGAAAAAAGGTAAACAACCTCTTAGCAATGCGATATACACAATGTTGTATTACGAGTACAATAGAATGGGCACGTAAAAAATAATTAATAATACTAATTTAAATAAAAATATTACCCCCATCAAGATATAGCTCAATCGATTCTACTCTCGATTCTGAACAAACTGTTTTCAGGTTTTTAGTGTTAAGTGAAACACGGTGTATAAATAGTTAAACCTGACGAAAATTCCTCGTTACTTAGGTATGTCGGTAAGAACACAAAACAGGACTGAGACGACCCTTTTAGACAAATTATTCCATTAATCTAAATGGAGGTTTGTCGTTTAAAGGATCCATTTGTTTTGTCACAGAAAACTATGACCATCTGATAGTTTAACACAAAAAGAGAGATGAAAACGTTTGTTTACATCTATTCATGTTTTAGAGTAAGTTTGAAAGTTCGGCGTAGGTACTCATTTCAATCTGCGTCTTAAAAACTTAAAACGTATTAATATCGTTGCGTCAAAAGTAGTCAAAACCCCATTTATTTTTTAGATAAGTATGTTTGTATTGTATTGTAAAACTATTGCATTCTATTTTATTAGTCATAAATATTATGACAGAACTTATTAGCCGACTATTATATTAAAATACGTGAATCAGGCCGTATATACTCAGCCGTATTACATGCTCAGTGTACAGTTTATAAACTTTATTTATTTCGTTTATTTCTAATATCATCTTACCTGCGTATTGCGTTCAACCTGTCCAACATAAATTTAAATTACACGAGAAGACGCTATCTAAAACATAAATTAAAGTTACACATAATTTGAGCGTCTGCGGCATTATACAATGCAAACACTGGAACTTAAAATAACTCATCGTAGAAGTCAGACTTGTTTCATAGCGACGAAAAAGAATCATGGACATTTGTTGGTGGACATCTTACATTGAGCATGATTTATAATTTGCCTTTCCAATTAATTTATTATGACTCCTGAGAAAAATCTGTTGTCATAGCCAACATACCATTCGTTCACTGCTCACGGATCATTTTAATATTTGTTTACGGCTGCCGGCTACGGCTACGGAGCATAAACATGTGGGATCTTGGCTAGGCATACATTTTGTGTGGATACCATGACACAGAATACGTTACTCGATGGTTCTAGAACGTAACCGTATTAGACTGTTCTTTAGTTTAATTCTAGTTCAAATTTTTCGTGACGTACGCTATCGGTAGCTAGTGTAGCTATTACACTGATCAGTTTGAAGACATTTTATTTTTGATAACTGTACCGAAGTAAACAAAAACATAAGAGCAATATACACCCGTAATTTTCTTTCCCGAATAGATGCCGGTGAAAGTCGCTTCAGTCTCTCAGAATTATCTAGGGAAAACAACTGAAAGGCGGGTGGCGGCTATTCCCAAATGTGACAATACTTCATCTACACTAAAGAGGATTGGAACAAAGTAAATGACAATAGTATAAATCAGAAACATAGGCATAGCTGTTGCTGACTTCAATCCCGTGGATTTATTTCCCAGAATGAATTACTTTCCCTGTATGAAATTAAAAAAATCAATAAAAATTGATCACCATTAGATAAGATAAGATAAGATATCGTTTATTCAAGTAGGATTTTACAACCTCTTTCGAATCGTCAAAATTATATTAAAATTAAATTAAAAAATAAATAACAAATTTACAGAAACAATATAACTTAACAATTAACCTATGAAATTTGCTTCTAATATATTATAAATATTATCATTCATTATTAATTCATTAAGTTTTAGTTATAGAAGGCCATGCATTTTCTTGAACAAACAAACAAACTTTCATCCCCTTTTTAACCCTGTCACCCACTTTTGCAGCACCATAGACTATAGTAACTGCTTACCACCAGGCGGGTCGTTTATCGTTTGGTACCTATTTAAAAAAAACTATGTTTATCAGTGAGCGCTTTTTATTCACATTAAATTATTGCCGATGTTAACATTAAACAAGCTGCTGTATTTCAAGGTAAATTGGTAACTCCATTGCCTGTTATTATTGCAGCAAATATTTGGATCATCCATGAATTGGGTCAGGGTATGCAATACACAATACATTTCGGAACGTATACTCGTAAACGTTTGAATGCATGCGGTTTGCGGTTGAAGTCAGTTATTTGATTCGTGTCCGGGATTGTGGACTAAACTGGGATAGATAGCTACAAGGGAGAGCTGAACCAAACAACCAGTTTGCAGCAAATATTTATGACATGTTTTTTTAAATAAGTAGGTACTTTAACATATAAAGCTATCGTTTGTCTACAACTATAATTTATGCATTCCATTATGTAAAGTTCGTGATATTGGTGGACGTTGCTGTACAAAGTACAAAAGTTTTATTAAATAGAAATAAGATTATAACAATTTAAACTCTGTAGCGTAAATGTCACGGAAAATGATGTTAATTTTGACGCAAAAAAAATTGACGAGGCAAAAGTGTTATGTATGTAGGTACCTAGTAACTCGAGAGTTAAAATTGACTCATTTTAATTAGACAGAGTACCTACGCTATGCTACCAGACTCCATCAAATATATCAATAATACTGTCAAATCCTTACTTATATTTTAATAAATATTAACATCAGAGAAAAATAAACTGCTGGAATAAATATTTACGTTACCTTAAAGACTTTTCCGGGAATCGCGAATCTTGCTCCACTCCGGAGACATTTGTAATTATATTTGAGTTCGAGAGACAGATACGAGGCGACTGGCGAAAAGTGTCACTCGTCTCATTACTTATTTAGGTCAGCAACTGAGTTCGTTTTTAACGGAGAGAGGCCTGAAAGTGTTGTGTAAACATCAATTTGGTATTGCAACATGAGAATATGGCCACTTTAGTATCTTTCGTTTTTTATATCGTTAACCCTTTCGCTGACAGTGCTCCGCCTGTCGACGTACTGTCACTGAAAATACGTAAATACGGGTATGTCCTTTCTGCGGCAGTAGTCCGGCTGTCGACGTAGTGTCAGCGAATGGGTTAATCATACATTCGCATTGTAACATAACACTATCTAGTGAGGCTATCATGAGCGACAACGTCATTCAAAGTGTATAAATGTAATTTTTTTGATAAGACACTTTTTGGGGGCGCAGTTCACTTTCTCCAAATTCTCTTTATGTACAGTCAACTAATTAGAATCCTAGGCCACTATAGAACCCCGTCGTATTGACACCTTGCTTTATTTTCTGTAGAAGTCAGTTTGACTTTTACTGTGAAAGGGTTCTACAGTGGCCTAGGATTGAGATTGGTTGACTGTACAATAAATGTCATTTTTCGTGAGGTTCTCGATATTGTATTAAGAAAGAACTCGTGGCAGCTACACAGGTGTTGAATACTGATAGGAACAAAATGCCAAACATCTTTAGTTGTGTTTACATGTTTTTAGCTCTTTTTTTGTTTCGATATTTACGTCAATGTTACGCTTTGTGTTAGAATACAAACACAACTTTGACAAATTTTAATCGATGTAAACAATTAATATTATTTAGTAGATACCTACTCGTGCTATATTTACAAAATACCAGGATTGAGAGATGTTTCAAATAAAGTTTAATTTACATACTTTGTTTAACAATGTTTAAATTGTTGTTAATATTTATTCAAATTTCATTTTACCATGTCGACTTTAGTTCGTAATATGTGAGAACAATATAGTGTTTGCGCAGTGTTGTTCACTAAAAGCAATTTGTGCCGGGTACTAGGTACCCTTTCATTGAGATTTAAATCTCCTTTAATCCTAAATTGCGTCGTTGTTCAATTAGTCCACTATTATTATATTCTAATATCATGCAAATAAATGTACATACATAACCTCACACCTGTATTCCCAAAAGGAAGGTTGTATATTCAACTCATCTGAATCCTAGGCCACTGTAGAACCCTTACACAATAAGATTCAAATTGACTTATGCAGCAAAATAAACCACGGTGTCAATACGACAGGGTTCTAGAGTGGCCTAGTATTCTAATTGGTTGACTGTACATACATATATACGAATCCTGCCGGTGTCAGAGTTACGTTAGATAATATTATAGAGTGAATAGGCTATTACTGAATGGTGAGCTCCATCTTAGACTCTGTCTTAAGTTTCCATCAGGGTGTGACTAGGGTCAATCGCCGATCAGTCCACAATAAAAAAAAAAAAATAGTATTTCCATACTCCCCATGCTGACTCAACAACCTATTTGAAACTATTAATTCCAGCGTGTTTCCTACACAGAATCAGTGTGGATTGTGATGGTTCGGTCAAGCGTATAAGCTAGGGATAAGCCACGGATTTCTCATTAAGGACCACGTGCGTGGTTATACGACCTTTGTCCTAATAGACTTAATGGAGTAGGATGTTTTAGTGCAGTCAGCTTAGGAAAGTAGGGCATATCGTTAGAAAAATAGGTCGCGAGCGCGCGAGATTCTCGTCACTAATCATTGGAGCAGAATCATAAATTCGTTTTACAGTTATATAAATAACGTTAACGTTTCGTTGTAGGTACATGTAGGTATTATGTATATAAGTAGCTGTTTATGTAAGTATATCTTATAGAGTATATGTGTAAGTTCATCCCCTCAGTATAGTATTTAATGATAATAGTTTTAATTTGTAAATTGTAGAATAGAAAGTGATATCTGATTATTGTTTTCTGTCACGATGGCTGCACGTACCAAATGTTTCTTTTTAACCCACTGGTAGAGAATGCCTTAAGGCATTATGTCCACCATTTGTACTTATTTTTTTATGTGCAATAAAGAATAAATAAATAAATAAATAAATAAATGAAAGGGTTCCTAGTTGACTAAAGAGTTGTAAAAAGTGTTGACAATAGATTGGAGAATATTTTATTAGACTAAGGGCCAGCTGCATCAACCACATTTGACAGACACATCGTCACGCAGCAGATGTCTACGGAACTTCCTATACAATAAAATTTAACAAACGCTTTAAGGCTGCTTTCAAAAAAAACGTCAAAATAATGTAAAATTGATAGTTTTAGTCGGTGAAATACTACACTTTCCGTTATCTAATAAGACATAATTATTTAATTAAAGTTTCAATTAGAGAATCTTATTATCTTGATTCTTATAAGACGGGATTTTCGAAAACTAACTCACTAAATTATTTATGATTTTTTTTCTGATGCACGTTTAGGAAAACCCGCGTATAGCGTTGAATTAGTCGATCTTATTTGTAAAACTTGGACAATTTTGAATACTGAAACAGGTAAATTTATAATACTAAGCGCTCGTTTGCGATTTCACTATTTTTCACATGAAAGCCCTCTTTACGGTGACAGACGGTTTGATGACTTTGATTCAACCGGCTCTAATACTACCTAATACTTGTGAGTTTCGCGTGACTCGCGCGAAAACTCTACTTTTGCTAACTGCCGGCCTAGATGAAACGCGAAGACTTGAAACGCAGTCTAGCTCTGTCGCACCAAAACGCAACTGCAATAGAGATAGCTACGACGATATTATCGTAAGAGTTTGTGTATTAAACATGTAAAATCGGGTAACTCACGTAATATTGTCGAAGGTCGCTCGACATGTTTCGCTCCGTAACATGTCGAGCGACTTTCGACAATTTTACGTGAGTTACCCAATTTTACATGTTTAATATGTCAGTGTCTCACGATAGTTTTATTATTAGTTTGTGTATTGTTTACACTACCCTGGTGGAACTTCCATAGCCACGAGTTCAATCGTTCATGCACTGTTATGTAGCTTATCGTAGTTATTTCTTTCTATGGTTTTTCCATTTTGGCATAAGAGCTCCTTTGTAACAATTATGTGACACAACACATGATGTGATAACATTTTAAAATATGAACGTTACTTAACTATGCAGTCGCATTATAGTAATTGATTTTTAACACATGGATAGACCAATGTGAGTGATAAAATTCACGACAGTAATAAAAATACGGGTACTCGTATCTAGGTCACACGATTTCAATACAAATATTTATCAAAGAAGCAAAGTTCTGCGATTGAATCTATGTAATTCATTTTGAATTCCAACTTTTATTAGAGTTTAATGCAAAGAGAAGATACTTATTTAAAAAAAAAACCGGCCAAGTGCGTGTCGGGCCACGCTCGGTGTAGGGTTCCGTAGTTTCCCGTATTTTTCTGAAAAACCACTGAACCTATCATGTTCAAAACAATTTTCCTAGAAATTTTTTATAAAGTTCTATTTTCGTGATTTTTTTCATATTTTTTAAACATATGGTTCAATATATGGCCCCGGCAAGGCCAAAGGTCGCAGGTTCGAGTCCTGCCGGAGGTGTGAATTTTTCCATTTTTCCTTTAATTTAAAAATATGTAATATCTCTCGCAGACGTTTCTGCATGATAAAGAAAACAAAATTTAATATGGTTCAATAGTTAGAGGAAGGGGGGCACACTTTGTCGGCGTGATTGATATACATATTGGTACCAAATTTCAGCTTTCTAGTGCTAACGGTCACTAAGATTATCCGCGTACGGACGGACGGACGGACAGACATGGCGAAACTATAAGGGTTCTAGTCGACTACGGAACCCTAATGAGGAAATTCACTAAAAAATAAGAGAGGTGATACGATAAATATTTATGTACGGATCGATCAGGAAGCGTATTCTGATTCTAAAGGGGCCCGTTGACTATCTATTCGGACCATAGAAGTAAGATGTCAATAAACAGGAACTTTACTATCAAATATCATAAGTGCGACCAAAACTTGAACAATTTTAAGTGTCATTGAGAATACAAAAAAAAAATCAATAACTAAATATAACATTTACATATCCATGCTGGCTACCCTTTGTAAACTAAGTATACAAGTAAGTATTATGAAACCGCTCTTCCACAAAAGTTATTAACAATATCAATTAAAGATTATACATACTACATGACAAAATTATACTAAAATTCAGAATTTATTTAAGATTACGTGAATAGTTTGTTTTTCTGATTAATCGAAATGTAAATCACCTACTGTACAACATACAACAACATCAACTGTCATGAACTATCTAAATCAAACATTTTGTACTGAAAAGTCAGATGATCTGTTAAACTTACATTTAGATGGACGCAAGCGGCCGCTATTGAGCTCATAAATGGTCACGTTTTCTGATTTGTAGTCTGCCTCTTTTGCACTCATGGGATCTTCACATACGAGACAGTTTCTCTTTCGCACACTTCAGCATAAGGGAAATTAGATGTCTGTGGTTCGTACGGTAACGGCCGGCCTGTCTGTTATTCGGTGCTGTCACTTTTTAATTATAATTGACAGGCCGTTACCGGAGAACTAAAAATATTCTTTCGACCAGAAACATCATGTATTATTATTACTATTAGGTATTATTTTTTCCACAACAGCACTTTTGATAACCGTGTCACACCGATCTGTGTCTCATTCGCGAAATGCGTCGTCACGAGACCCACGTCATTTTTGACACGTGTCCTGTACTTGGTAGATAAGCCACTGCGTAAAAGTCCGCAGGTTGCCCAAACGTTTGGTTAGTGTAGGGTTGCGGAAAATATCAAATATTTACTTTTCACTGCAAACATATTTAGTACAAGGGCTTTTTCCATACCTTTACATTATTGCTTATGGTTACATGATATCGGGACAAGTATCCATCAGGACGCATGACGTACCTATAACAAAAAGAATATCATTAGATTATTCGATGTTTTTTCATTTCTACAAAGAGCATGTCTTAGTACTAAGTATCTTACATTTAATATTAAAAGAAAAGTGGATCAGTGAGGCCACTACCAGATCGGTCTTAGAAGGCATTCCCTCGATTTTAACACTTTCGCTACCAAGAACCCGACTGTCGGGCACACCGCTCGTAGAAGCGTAGCCGATTACATGGGTTTCCCCGTATGTAGCGAAAATGTCGTAGCGCCGCGTAGAGCCCGGTTTCGAAAGTGTTAAATTAATGAAGACTGACGAATATATTTTGGGTAATAAACATGCAGCGTGCTGTGGAAGGAAAAGGTCATCATTCCTATTAAAAACTTGTATGGGACCAAAAACTCCGGCTAAGAAAGCTACTGAGCGAGAAAATCGTTTGCTAAACCGTTTGAATGAAAATTATAACGTTTAGATTAGATTAGATGATTTATTTCAGGGAAAAAAATACAATATAAGTTTGCGTTTCTGTACAGAAATATAAGAATTCCCATCATGATCCTCATAAAATTAAAAACTTAGGGATAACAGGAATAATATTAATAAATCATCATATTGTGTCACCCAATAAGGATCGTCATTTTACAAAATTTTACAATAAAAACAAATTAATAATAATACAAATTCAAATTAACATAAGTATGTAAATACTTACAAATCAAAATACAAATCGATTATTAAAGGAATGTCACACACAAAGATAAAAGATACTATTTTAACATGCTATTTTTATAAATATGACCGATATACCTAATATGAAAATAATCAATCAAACAATTTGACCGTGACAACCCTACGCTGCGTTCCATTTAGGGAAGTGTTCACACTCTTCTATAGTTACGAGTGGTATGCCTAATAGTCGCGCCACTCGGTATATGGATGGACCTGGGAAGGCTTTTAGGGAAATGTGTAATGAAATATCATTGCTTGTTCATACTTGTAATATGTTAACATTGTTAACCCACAAAATAAAGTGATTCTGTCCTTCGTGCTGACCTTTCGTGTAAGTTGGAAACGTAAATTAACACCAATTTGGTTTGGCTTCCAGATCCTGACGCATTAAAAGTCCAGTAGGAAGTAAAATAAATATTTTAAAGGTGTTTAATCTTTGATTCTTTTGACGCTTTGTTTGAAATGCATGACAGCGGAAAAACCGACTTAATTCCTTTCTACCCATTGTTATTTTTTATTTGACGGAAGGAATGTGTATTTTCATTACACAGTTATTTCACTCGCAACCTACGAATTAATTGATGACTTTCATTATTACACCCACCAAAGTTCAGTTCTTTTCTTACATAAAAGTAACAAGGCTGCTTCACGCCTGCCCCATTCACTCAATCACTATGGGTTAATAGAACTTAACGACTCCTACCTGTTGCGCGCATTGCTGATCTTATTAATCAAGAGGTTACGATCTCGATAAGCTGGGGGACTTAACTCTTTACAAATAAATGTCACGAGCTTTACAAAAATACTAAATTGTCGGCTTGTTTAATTAAAACAGTCACTGTTTGCTGAATCGTAGCTAGCTTTCTCTATCGCTCTTCCTATCCGTGTTGGCCCGACATAACTAGCTGTCAGTCTCACTTCGGCTAGGCCCACAAAGGTGTTTCACGCGCGTTGCCGATCTTAATACACAAAAACCCACCACTTTAGTTGAACTCTGGCCTTAATGGCCTTAACCGCTAGCTGACACGTTATGTGCAAAATCTATTTTTAACCCCCGACGCAAAAACGACGGGGTGTTATAAGTTTGACGTGTCTGTCTGTTTGTCTGTGGCATCGTAGCTCGCGAACGGATGAACCGATTTTTATTTAGTTTTTGTTTTGTTTGAAAGCTGAATTAGTCGGGAGTGTTCTTAGCCATGTTTCATGAAAATCGGTCCACTATGTCTGTTTTTTTTTTATTTAAATTTTGTGGTTAGATTATTATTTGGCTCTTGTTTTCTGTAAGGTACCAAACGTTCCAGTCCCTGCAATCCAATCATGGTAGACATTTGTAATCAGTTCTTGATACTTATGTTATCCTGTCACGGCATTTCATAAACGTCTGTCAAATTAAACACACCATGGCAAACCAAGAGCAAACGGGCCTCCCGCTCGTTTTTGCCCAGAACGTGCAAGTTGTGGAATGAGCTACCTTCTGAGGTGTTTCCCTTGCGCTATGACATGGGGTTCTTCAAGAAGCAGGTATTTAGGGTTCTCAAAGGTCGGCAACGCATAAGTGGCTCCCCTGATGTTGCTTATGTCCATGGGCGGCGATGACTGCTTACCATCAGGCGGCTCGTCTGCTCGTTTGCTGCCTATTTCATAAAAAAAAATCGTCATAATATCTTACAGAGCTTGTAAGAGGCCATTTATGAACATGGCCGTCTTTATACTCTTAGCAGAGACAAAAGCCTGGGGTTTTAAGTACAGTTGTAAATACAACTAGCTGTCGTAAGTGTCGTAACTCGTAATAACACCTCATAACTACGCATAACATATTATAGGCCTAACAACCACCATATTATGACTATGTCAACAACATTAGTAACCATTTCTGAATGGTCCCTTGAAATTATTATGTACTAAAGTATTTAAGGGGATTAACTGAAGTATGTTTAGTTGGGATATTTGAATGTTATCACTCAACACTGACACATGGCAAAGCCGGCGTCGTCTAGGCGGGGTCATATCAAAATATTTATCCTGCAATCCGAACAGGGGTGTATTACATACATATTGTATGACGAAACCGCAGAACTCGTAAAGCTTTGAGCCGTGATATGTTGCGAGGAAGACGGTTGCTATTTTTAGCTACGGTACAGCCCACAAAGTGAAGTGGTATCGTTTACACGTCTGCATTATCATTAGTGTGAATGTTCTGTATAACGGGTTAGCACTGATTGACTAATACGTTATCTATGTATTAGCGGATTAGAAATAGTTATTTGTTTTACAAGGGGGCAAAGTAATTGTTTAGCCGCACGTGCCAATATTGATACCCGAGCAAGCGAAAGATTCCAATATTGAACCGCGAGGGTAGCGAGTGGTTCAAAAAAGTGAAATCTTGAGCGTTGCGAGGGTTTCAAGGCACGAAGGTTAAACAAACTTTGCCACCGAGTGAAACATAAAATTTTTCACCACACCAACCCGAACAAAATACTAAAAAACTCAAAACATCAAATTAAATCAAATCCATCAATTTATTTAATATTTATGATTCATAATCATCATTTATAGGTTAATTCTACCAGCCAGCTTAAGACATCAAGTTAAAATTTGTATGAAATTACTTTGCACTCTTGTGGATAAAATGCAATTTTGCTATCTGTTTTCGAATAGCAAAGTAAGCCTTTAACAGTTGGTGTGGTGAAAAGTAATTTTCTAGGTTTTCATTATCATGGATCATACCGGAAAGTAACGCCTCTTTCCATCGATTATCCAATTATAAAATAATTAGAAGAAGAAAATTGAAAAACTTCCAGATAATAATCCGGGAAATGGTAAATTGAATGAGGTCGGGTTAGCCTTACAACCTACACCGAGAACAAAAAGTACAAAGAGAAAAATGCAGATGAAATGCAAACGAATAATAAATTGAGCTCGTTTAGTTTATTGTGCAGTTGTACATAAAAAAATGCGAGCATTTAGGTTACATCTCCAGTTGTGATTGTGTACCATGAGTTTTTCAAACGTTATTAGATAATCAATGATCAATCAACGTCAATGAAAATTGTTATATGGAGAAAGAGAACTGCGATCCCAAACGATTACTTTACCAGTGTCAAATACTTCAAAACTCATGTTTTCTAACTGTGCATATCAGTACTACAGAAATGATGGAGTTATATGTACAAAGTTTTATAACTAATATAAATTTGAACTTGGAAAATTATTCCATCCTCATATTTTCATCCAACTCAGTCAACACAAGTATTTTCCTGCTGTCTCGGTTTAATGACTTTCAACGAGTAGTTTCGGATTGCATTGGTCGTAAATTCAAAACAACATTTTTAGTACCACCAAACATATATCTACAGCTTTTCTTAGCAGAAAACTCTACCTAAGTGTTCAAATCATTTGAGGATTTGCTTATTAAAAATAACTGTTTGAGACATTTGGGTAAGTATTTTGTAACCGTATTTCTAAAAAAAGGTTTGTTATTGCACTAATTTAAAGCAAACAAATGCTGGCCACAAATTAATATTTTATGTAGTCGATCAAAGTTGCGAAATGATTCTCACGCAAGAAGCGTGTGTTTCTCGTGGGACTTCAACTGAAATATATTATTTGTCACATGACTTTTAATTAAACCTCAATTTTTTTACTTGGAGGAAACCTCACTTCGAAACATAAATGTTACGTAAATGATGGGATAACGTCTCTGGTTCGGAAATTTTAGGGAAAACGAGCTTACCCGTCTACTTCCCTTTTAAAGATTTCTACATTCTTTCTTTTAACATTTTTTAAGTTTATTTTTTCATACAAAATAACATATTTGAACATGAAGCATTACAGTTTCAGTAGGTGCATAGTAGGAAAATTAACTTTAAGTTAATTTACATACATACATACATACAATCACGCCTGTATTCCATAAAGGTGTAGGCAGAGCACATGAACTACTCAAGTTTCAGTGCCACTCTTGGCAAAAAGGGGTTGAAAAAAACGAAATTGTGCCTCTCGCCTACGCCACAATTTAACCCATATCCCTCCAGTCGACTTCTACGACACCCACGGGAAGAAAGGGGGTGGTGAAATTCTTAACCCGTCACCACACGTTTAAGTTAATTTATTTTTTATAATGTCTAATAGATATATTCTACATTAACAATATCTATTTCTAGTGAAATAAGTTCCTAATACTGTATTTGACCTTCAATAATTGTTGCCGTCGATCGTTCATTATTTGGCAATCACGATAATTTATATTACTTCGACAAAAAAGTCGAATTGTAAGACTGGCGAAAAATTTAATATTTTATTTTCCTAAGAGCTAATACCAAAAGCTTTTATGAAACGTTTGGAAGAATTTATCAAACGTGTGATGGAATTCAGCGCGATTTATATCCGTTTGCTTCTGAGTAAAAGTAAGTTTTACGTACTTACCCAATTTACTCATATTCTATGTATGTTACTCAAACATTTTTTAAATAGTTTTAGAATATTTAAATTAAAAAAGTAAGTTTTAATTTATCATTATGTTCTCCTGGAAATATTGTACAGCAAATAAATAAACCTCGAAATCGGAATTCTGTCATAGGAAAAAATACGTTGTAAATCGGGTTTTATCAGCCTGACAAAATCGCTTGTCTATTCAAATAAAATTAAACTAAGCTAGTAATGTGAACGCTACATCAACGCATAGGTATACCCACCTGTGTGGTAAATGATACCTTAAACCTAAGATAACGCAAGACCCGTCGGGTAGGGACCTTTGTAAGTGAGAGTGGAGATCAAAGTGTGTTACGTCCGAACGGACGGCTCACCAGCCTGCCGTGGTCTGATCTAATTAATAACACTATTAACGCTCACGCTGAGAGGAAATTATTTATCCACTAAGCCCTTTGTAGAGAGAATAAAGTTGTTTGCCCTTAAACCTTATTTATACGTAGAATTTCCTATAGGTACATGTATGTATCACGTTTTCAGAGATAACACTATCAATCAATCGTTTATTGCAAACCATGGTACATTTACAGATGTTACAATACAAAGTCGGTCGCATGGCACCCCGGTAGGTATGGCAATTATACCTACACTAATTATTTACTAAATTATATTATTATTTAGATTAGAAACGTCAAAAATTCATAGTAGCTCTTGTCATCAAAAACAAAATTAAAAAAATATATTTCTGCTTATCAGCCGGCCTAGCGTAAATGCCAATCATTGAAGCTAGTCGCCGCTCGAAACGCATTTTGGCTCTGTGGCCTCAATGCCGTCAGAGCAGGATAACAATATTATCGGAAGCGTTTTTGCATTTGGCTTCGTACCCAGACAAAGTAATACAAAAGCTTTATTGACGCAAACTTTGATTAAGTCAAAGGTCAGTTCGACCGACATCGAAATCGGACAAGTTGTAATAGGTTTACTATGTCGGAATATCAATTATTGAAACCAATCTATAACAGATGTTTACTTGAGAAATTCTCCATTTTATAATAGAATGCCTAACAATGACTTTAATTTTCCTTTAGCTTGCGTAACCTATCTTAACATCAATTTTGTTATAAAAGTAGCTAACAGTTTCCTTTTCAATAACGTAATCAATTTCGTAATAATAAACGAAATGTACTGCTACACAGGTACTTACCTAAACGGTCTTTAGAAATAGTATTGTTTCCTTACTTATTTCGTGTCAACTATTTCTTGGAATTTAGTTTAGGTAGTCTACTATAATTATACCAACTACTCACTGTCATGAGGTTCATTTGAAATCAATATCAATGGTGGGATCCAGAAATAGATGAAGTTCAAAGCTAAAATTAGCTTTCTTGTATTTTAACTGCTTTTCCCCGCGAGTCCTTGAATGAATCGATTCGTAGTGAACGATGAGTATTAAATAGTGCGATATCAGACATCACACTAATATGGAATAGAATCTATAGTCAGTCCGAAATAAGTGTGCAACAATTATGACAGCCTATTAGGACTAGCGTTCGCTCAACCGTTGGCGGTCTATCAGAATTGTTGTCAATCTAAACCTATCTTGGCCTGACTCTAGAGACAAAGCGTTTCGATGTCGGAGCGCAAACGATCATCACCCAAATCTAAGTAACCTTTAGATCTGCATCGATAGCATGGTCGCGCGATAAACGATACAACATCCGGCCGTCCCTATCGCACTTACAAATAGTGCGAAAGGGATGATGCCTGATGTTTTTGTCGTTGCCTTATCCGGTGAACGCTATTGTTTAAATAATAGAGTCCTCTGTAACGATTAAAGAAAACAATGAAGCGTAATTATGGACTCCCTTCGACCTTAGAGACCTTTACATCTCTAAGTCACGTTGAGCATGTAATTAGTTATGTATAGCTATACTAGGCATTGTTGCCCTCTTTAATGTCACCTACAAGCTTAATGTCGTGTTTCACTGTGTCGATTTTTCTTTTGTCAATTTGCTGTTAGCTTGAACATGTCATGCTCGCTTAAAAGTCTTTGCTTACGGTGGCGTGTTGATCGGGTCGCCACCTTCCCGAATGGAGGTTGAGGGAGGCGATGGCTGAGATATGCGTCATACTCGTGAACGGGTGCTGTTTGTGGAGACTGGTCTGTTCAAGCTTACCTGGGCCACATGTTTTGTTAGATTATTTAACTTTACTTTTGAGCGGATTGCGAGACACTACATTCGGTTCTTGTAAGAATTAAACTTAAGTAAGTAATGTCTTAAGGATGACACTAGAGACCATCACGTTGTCGTTTAATTTAGTTAATTTTAGCTTTTGGACACTTAGAGACTTTATACATCTCTGAGATTTTGATTATATTTTATTTTAAAATAGATTCCTTACTTTAATGACCTTGTTGTCGTTTGATTAAGTTAATGTTAGTTTTTTGGACACTTAGAGACCTTATACATCTCTGAGATTTTGATTATATTTTTAAACTTAATTTGTAACCTTGATTGGCCCTTATTTGTAAACTTGATTTGTTCTTTAATGATTGACAACTAGAGACTTGTACATCTCTTGAAATGTGTAATTTAGCTGTTCATTTTCTGTATTTTTTTTGTATTATTTGACAAAGGTTTTTACTTTTAAATATTTTAATTTTATAAAATTTGACTCTTGGAGACGCTATACATCTCCATGGATTATTTGATTAAGTATAATATTTTTACTTGTAATATTCAGTCTTTTACAACTATTGAAGTATTATAGATTTCTTTTATCTTTGTATTTGTTTGCACTTTCTTTATGTATTGATTATAGTTAGTAATAATATGACATTTAGAGACTTTATACATCTCTAATTCTATATCAGTGTATAGCTACTTTGCTTATGATTAATATTTTTAGTTAATATTTCTATTAATTTCATTTGTTTAACTTTAATGAATACTCTGTAATGTTGACATGTAAAAGTGCCCCCGTGGCCTATTTGCTGAATAAATGATTTTGTATTTTGTATTTTGTATTTTGACCTTCCTCTATAGAGGTAAGTACTTTTGTGAAGCTCGTTGTGTCTAGTGTTGTGACTGTTCCTGTAACATTTTTGCAATATAACTAAAAAACGGCAACGTCAGCCAAAAAGTTTTAGGCAATATTGCTAGCCTAAAATTAGGTATATTTAATATCATCTTCGATCGTCCCATTCGTTTTTTGTCATGTTCATCGTATTCTGCTTTCGTCACTATTTTGTTGTTTTTTCTTAATTTTGTTTCGTTTGTCTTTTTCTGATTTCGGTTCATTCATTTTTCGTAACCGTCTTCCTTTGGCATTTGGAACATGAACTTCGCTCCTAGCTTTTATTTTTTAATTATCTTTTATTTATTCTAAAATATTATTTAACAAATTTAGCTAAATGTACACGAAAAACCGATCCCAAATGGCGAAAATTCCAGCAATATCGTAAAATGATTGGTAACACAACACATCACTAGACTGCTGCGAGTGAATAGCTCGCTTTATCGGGCTCTTTCATAAATATGCTGATAATTTCACATCTGGATTTGAAATGAAAGAGGAAGTTTTTCAACCGGCCCCGGCTGTATTAAACAAACTGAAAAAAGAAAATAAACTGAGCGCTGGAGGAGCTTCTGGGTCCAAAGTTTCGTCAATATTTATTTTTTATAACAGCAATCTCGTAATCCTTAGTAAAATTAGGTTTGAAAAACGAACACCACCGTATTCGTAAAATTAACTGAAAATTGTGGTTTACCGACATATACGTGTAGGAGGTTCTTATGACTCATGTGAATGAATCCAGAAATTCTAACAGATATTCTGAAAAAGAATTCGTTTTTGCACGTGACCGTGACAACCGTTCTATAATGGAAAGCCACTTTCGCAAAACAACATTTTGAACACCTCTATTTAAATGTTGAAGCCAAATTTTGTGACTTTAAATTCATATTAAGCATGATAGTCACTTAGCGACTTCTGCTCCTAACTGTACCCACACACCTAAATATTTAAGCTAAATTTAGTCCCTTTGAATTTATATTAAACAAGATAGACAATAGGATCAGAAATAGCGTGATAAGAGAGAAGTGTGGAGTGGATGTAGATGTGGTGACAAAGATTGAGATGGGTATGTTAAGGTGGTTTGGGCATGTAGAGAGGATGGATGAGAGGAGATTAACGAAGAAAGTATATGAAAAAGGAGTGGAAGGGTCAGTTGGTAGTGGAAGACCTAGGCGAACTTTTCTTGATCAAATCGGGGAAATATTGCAAAGAGGCCAGGTCAGAAGTACTCGAAACCGACGAGCGTGTATGAGAAATGTTATGAAAGTGTGTGAAGCGAAAGTGGTTTGTCAGGATCGTAGTAAATGGAAATCCGTGATCTCTGCCTACCCCTCTGGGAAACAGGCGTGATTGTATGTATGTATGTATGTATGTAAGATAGACAATATAAATTAGGTTCCACCGTATCTCCAATTAACAGTTCCCGAGTAAAATGCATTTCTAACTAAATTATACCGTCCTCATAATAGCGTAGGCGTCTACGGACGCCCACGAATTCGCGACTTTGCTACGTGCTTAAACCATAATGATTCGGGGCGTTGGGTTGACAACCCTGTGTTTTCCAAGAATGGGTTATGTTACCTTCTGGTTTGCGGTTTGGCGCCATGCCTGCCTAGCCGAACTGATTGTCAACTGACGTTATGTGGCGATCGAAACTCAGTTTGGCTCTGTCGCGCCACTTGAGAAGAGATAGGGAGGGTTAGCTATGAAGCGTAAGCGATCGTGACGTTGGCTAGGCGACCTGAAGCTACATTATTGATGGTACGCCTACGCGAAACGAGGAGCATTCATCCTCATTTTGTTCGGCTACAAATATACCTATCGACAAGCGGACAAAGAAAGGATATACATACATGTTTTTTTTACACATGGAGCTATTTGATCACACTAGTGCACAAAGTAGTATGTGCCTCAGACTAAGAGAAAAAACAACCAGGTCTCGTGTTCGTTCAACAAGTTTTTTGGTTAAAATAACGCCTACGTGCTCTTTGGTTCAAACAACAAGTTAGATTTTGTTAAGTGTAACTAGTACATTCTACAAGTTACTCGTCATTTGAATCAACAATAAATTTGAATCAACAAGTCGATTTCATAAAAGCAACATGACACACATTGTTTTAAACATATGTTTGGCTGATTCAATCAATCAAATATCTTTTCACAAGTTTGACCTTGTTGTTCGAACAAATTCGACTTGTATCATCAATATTGGGATTTATCCGTTTACTAAAATACTTTTGTTTCAAACGGATAAACCCGCAACAAGTCGAACTTGTTAAATTCACTATGCAAATTTCTCTCTGTGCATGTCAAAACTTTAAAATGCCGTATAAAACGTCGTACGGTACGATACACGAACGAAGAAAGAATTCGCTTCATCTTTTGGTATTTGTATATCTATTACGATAGAAGTGCACTTCTATCGTAATAGATATACAAATACCTTCTACTTTTTCGCAGTGCGTAAATATGTAGTACCTACCTACTTTATGTGCCTATTTCTATACTTCAAAGACCCGTATGTTGTACTGTAAAACGTTCGTTCAATACACGTGCGAAGAGGAAAATCGTGACTCCCTTCGATCGTGCTTTAGTTTATCGCCACTCCTTTCGAATTTCTCATTTACCGCACTGGGTACAAACGCTCACAAAACACTTGTACTATTGTATATTTTGTGACAAAACGAAATGTTCGTAGATATCTCTATCGCTCTTGCGTAGTGAGTTTTTTTTTTTAATCTTTATTAAAGAGCTTTATCGCTTTGGCGCCAGAGTTGTTGAGCCAGACTTTCTTTCGCTTTCGTTTTCGTTCGCAGAAATGCCATTCGACTTCGGCACCTGGTATCGTAATGTACTAATTCTACCAATGAATGAATTTATAATTTATATATCTGCCGATAAATACCTACTCAACTGCAGTGATATCCTTATTATTGTCTCTTAACTGAATGTTAGTCACAGACAAACCTATTAATATGATATTACGTCACAAGTGTAAGCAATTATACTTGCTGACACCTCGCAGGTTACGGAATGAGAGATAAATTATGTATTTCTCTTTACATCTCTGGGCCTGCAGCCAAGGGTACTATCGTTAACGCTCACATCAGGGTACCTAGCCAACATATCAATCGCTTATCCTTCGTTGCCTCGTCTTTTAACTGTGAGTATTAACTCAACTTTTACTATGCTCGTATTAACACTATCTTTGAGTAACATTAAGTATCATATTGTTAGTGTATCTTAGTTTAGTGCCTATTAAGATCTATCATTGTATACCATTGCCCTATGACAATGCCACTCAACCCCCCCTGTCTATAAATCTTAGTGGGAATTGTCTCAGGATGTAGGTTGTACCTATTATTGTGTATTTCAATATCTTCTTATCTCTATGACCTTTCTATGTCTGTTTTCCCCAATAAAGAAAAAAAACGTATTGTAACTAGCTGAATCTGAATTACTTACAATTTCGTTTATTTATCTACGCAAAACACTTAATTGTTTCTGTTCTTTCTTTATTTTTACCTGTAAGAATCTTGTTTTTTTTTTTTTCAATTATAAACTCTGTTTATGTTTAATGTCCACCACAGGACAGGCTGTGCCTAGTGTGGGGACCAGAATAACATGTAACAATTTGTTATTTTAATAAACGTTTGTTTCTTTCTTTCAGCTCTCCCTGTTGCTCCCGAAGTTAAGCGACAGGGCCAGACTGCGTTTCTATCACCAAGAGTACCACGACATAGCTCTAAGAAGAGCGATAGAGAGAGCTATAAAAACGATAATAGCGATTGTGACGTTGACCCAGTACGGAAAAGATGTCCTTCTGCAAGGAAACAAGAAGATTCGAAGAGGGAAGTGTGGCAATGCTGCCGGAACCACATCTCGGACACTGGCGATCAAATATATGAAAGAGGCGCGTTCCTAGCACACATTCTAAGCTCCTATACCATGCTGTTGAACGCGTACCATGCTTGTATGAGTGAGATATGACAGATCGACTGTTCGCGTTTTTGACAGGCGGTAACTGAGGTAACCGAGAGGGGGTGGGTTGCACTTTCAGCGGGAAGCGGGAGTGGCCATACTGTACGATAGTACTCTTTATCCGGAACACTTAGCGGTTCTGTTCCGGAACAGTAACCTGAAGCTCCAACTCCAGGGAACTGGGCTGAATGAACACGCCTACTTCCGGCCGGGCGTCCCTACACTACATCTACATCTACCTAGTACGGAAAAACGATTAAGAAAGATAATTACGTCAACGATTGTGCGCTTGGCTGTGCCCTGGCCCCGTAGGTGAATGGTATTTATTTTCAGCCAAACGCCGCAGAAATGCAGTCTGGCTCTGTCGCGCCAACACGCAAGAGCGATAGAGATAGATTGATTTCTACGACGCGAAACGAAAACGAAACGCCGCGAACGGTAGTCTGGCTTTGTCGCGCCAATACGCAAGAGCGATAGAGATAGATAGCTACGAAAGAGATTTTATCGTGAGCGTTTTGTGAACGTTTGTGCATTCGCCTACGCACACTGGTGCTCATAAAGTTAATGAAGGGCCTAATGGGGTTTCACACCAACTGACATTTAAATTAGTTTAGAACATCAGGCATTAACACATCGTAATGGGTTTTAACATATCTAAACGCTTCCTAGCAAGCGTATAATAATAGTTATAAGCGGTAAAGAAAAGGGAGTAGTTATCTACGAAATTAACCTATTTCTGAACGCTAGGGATGCTGATACGCAATAATGTGTCATCCCACATGCATTTTGCAATACGATGTCAATTGAAAAATTTGACGATTAAAGTTGACATTTTATTGCAAAATGCATGTGGGATAACACATTATAACGTATCAGCATCCAGTTATCAGTAAATTCCATATCAGTTACCGCTTGTCTTTAATGATTAATACTATCATAGAT
This sequence comes from Leguminivora glycinivorella, assembly GCF_023078275.1. Lineage (NCBI taxonomy): Eukaryota > Metazoa > Arthropoda > Insecta > Lepidoptera > Tortricidae > Leguminivora > Leguminivora glycinivorella. The sequence continues at coordinate 18,785,350 of NC_062973.1, forward strand.
TAAATATAAGAAGATCAAACCACCTCACAGGTACATTAAAATGCGACCAGCTAAGGGACCGACCCCACTTAGGCGTCGCGTGTCTTGCGGCGCTCAACGGACGTCTCCGCCACGCCGCCTGAATGTAAATTCAAAAATCGTCTTCTCAGTACATTTTGTATAGGAAGGACGTAAGACGCGCCCCTGGTGGCGTGGCGGCGGCGTGGCGCGACGTTTTTTGAATTACATTCAGGCGGCGTAGCGCGGACGTCCGTTCCGCACCTCAGGACATGCGTCTCTTAAGTGTGGCCGGTCCCTAAGAACGCGCATACACTACACCACACATAGTAGATCAAGAGCCCAGGCCCGCCAGACCTTCCTCAAATTGTCAAGGATGAAACTTTGGGACAATGTAGAGTTCACATCGGCGTTTAATGTGTGCATATTTTCTAGTTCGGCCCATCGGCCAATTTTTTGCTATCAAGTGATGAAGGTGAAAAAAAAAAGTGCTTACTTTCCTTAAATTCTCAAGGCTGATTTTTATATATGTGTTAGAGCACGTTGTTAGAAATTGGTTATCATCAATGCCAGACCGTTTCCGCCGGCCATAACTTTTGCCAGACGCGACAAAGTTGGCAAAAAACGACTCTAACTTACCTCATTTTCTCAAGCCTGATTTTGATATATGATACGCAGGGACCTATAACTAGACCGTTTGTAAGCAGCCAGACCAATCGGATGGACCCAACCATCCGCCAGACCTACTTAAAGTTTCGATATGAGCATTAGTAGAATTGAAATATTCCGGGTCTATAAAAGCTAAAAACTTGAATTTTCTACATTAAGCTACGTGTATATTGTATACTTGACGTAATAAGCGACTTTCAAAAATTTTACTTCTAAGGAAATAAAAATATGAAAGTTTATATGTGGTACAAGATTAATTTTAAGCTATGAATTTTATTTACACTGCGTAAGTACATGTGTATTTTATTATAAATATAACTTTTACCAGACGCGACAAAGTTGGCAAAAAACGATTCTAACTTACCTCGTTTTCTCAAGCCTGATTTTGATATATGATACGCAGGGACCTGTAACTAGACCGTTTGTAAGCAGCCAGACCAATCGGATGGACCCAACCATCCGCCAGACCGACTTAAAGTTTCGATATGAGCATTAGTAGAATTGAAATATTCCGGGTCTATAAAAGCTAAAAACTTGAATTTTCTACATTAAGCTACGTGTATATTGTATACTTGACGTAATAAGCGACTTTAAAAAATTTTACTTCTAAGGAAATAAAAAAATGAAAGTTTATATGTGGTGCAAGATTAATTTTAAGCTATGAATTTTATTTACACTGCGTAAGTACATGTGTATTTTATTATAAATATAACTTTTACCAGACGCGACAAAGTTGGCAAAAAACGACTCTAACTTACCTCATTTTCTCAAGCCTGATTTTGGTATATGATACGCAGGGACCTGTAACCAGACCGTTTGTAAGCAGCCAGACCAATCGGATGGACCCAACCATCCGCCAGACCGACTTAAAGTTTCGATATGAGCATTAGTAGAATTGAAATATTCTGGGTCTATCAAAAGCTAAAAACTTGAATTTTCTAGATTAAGCTACGTGTATATTGTATACTTGACGTAATAAGCGACTTTCAAAAATTTTACTTCTAAGGAAATAAAAAAATGAAAGTTTATATGTGGTGCAAGATTAATTTTAAGCTATGAATTTTATTTACACTGCGTAAGTACATGTGTATTTTATTATAAATATAACTTTTACCAGACGCGACAAAGTTGGCAAAAAACGACTCTAACTTACCTCATTTTCTCAAGCCTGATTTTGATATATGATACGCAGGGACCTGTAACTAGACCATTTGTAAGCAGCCAGACCAATCGGATGGACCCAACCATCCGCCAGACCGACTTAAAGTTTCGACATGAGCATTAGTAGAATTGAAATATTCCCGGTCTATAAAAGCTAAAAACTTGAATAACGAATTGAATTTTATATTATAAATAACGTAAACAAGGAAAAAACAAATTGGTGCAGTGCATTATAAATTAAATATTCAATTCAAAGAAGTAAACAATCAATGTTACAACGGTATATAACTAAACGAATTTCCTTTCTCCTACAAAACATGGTAACATACCTAAGTGACGAACTTTAGAATTACAAGTTTAGGAAGTTTAAACATTTGTACTCAATACGAACATCATCAACCCCGTTATAACCCATGTCGGAGATGCTGAATTTTCAGACACGAATAAATTTTTGGCATTCTTCAAATACATGTATGCCGTTATAAAAAGTTTAGAATACTTTACGTGTGTACACAACATATACACTTATACTTTCCACCTCATTTTAACTGAACTTATATAGCTTAAATAACTTTTGTAGTATGCGAGGGATTTGACATTATATGCAACATACACATAGTGCCTTTATACATAGTGTGAGGTCCCTCGCCCACAAATTAAAAAGGATCGATCTTAAAACTAATTTTAAACCACCTTGTTCGACGACCGAAAAAAAAGTTTAATTTACTTTTCTTCTTTAAATTTATAATAAAATACACATGTACTTACGCAGTGTAAATAAAATTCATAGCTTAAAATTAATCTTGCACCACATATAAACTTTCATTTTTTTATTTTCTTAGAAGTAAAATTTTTGAAAGTCGCTTATTACGTCAAGTATACAATATACACGTAGCTTAATGTAGAAAATTCAAGTCTTTAGCTTTTATAGACCCGGAATATTTCAATTCTACTAATGCTCATATCGAAACTTTAAGTCGGTCTGGCGGATGGTTGGGTCCATCCGATTGGTCTGGCTGCTTACAAACGGTCTAGTTACAGGTCCCTGCGTATCATATATCAAAATCAGGCTTGAGAAAATGAGGTAAGTTAGAGTCATTTTTTGCCAACTTTGTCGCGTCTGGTAAAAGTTATATTTATAATAAAATACACATGTACTTACGCAGTGTAAATAAAATTCATAGCTTAAAATTAATCTTGCACCACATATAAACTTTCATTTTTTTATTTCCTTAGAAGTAAATTTTTTTAAAGTCGCTTATTACGTCAAGTATACAATATACACGTAGCTTAATGTAGAAAATTCAAGTTTTTAGCTTTTATAGACCCAGAATATTTCAATTCTACTAATGCTCATATCGAAACTTTAAGTCGGTCTGGCGGATGGTTGGGTCCATCCGATTGGTCTGGCTGCTTACAAACGGTCTGGTTACAGGTCCTTGCGTATCATATACCAAAATCAGGCTTGAGAAAATGAGGTAAGTTAGAGTCGTTTTTTGCCAACTTTGTCGCGTCTGGTAAAAGTTATATTTATAATAAAATACACATGTACTTACGCAGTGTAAATAAAATTCATAGCTTAAAATTAATCTTGCACCACATATAAACTTTCATTTTTTTATTTCCTTGGAAGTAAAATTTTTGAAAGTCGCTTATAACGTCAAGTATACAATATACACGTAGCTTAATGTAGAAAATTCAAGTTTTTAGCTTTTATAGACCCGGAATATTTCAATTCTACTAATGCTCATATCGAAACTTTAAGTCGGTCTGGCGGATGGTTGGGTCCATCCGATTGGTCTGGCTGCTTACAAACGGTCTAGTTATAGGTCCCTGCGTATCATATATCAAAATCAGGCTTGAGAAAATGAGGTAAGTTAGAGTCGTTTTTTGCCAACTTTGTCGCGTCTGGCAAAAGTTATGGCCGGCGGAAACGGTCTGGCATTGATGAAAACCAATTTCTAACAACGTGCTCTAACACATATATAAAAATCAGCCTTGAGAATTTAAGGAAAGTAAGCACTTTTTTTTTTCACCTTCATCACTTGATAGCAAAAAATTGGCCGATGGGCCGAACTAGAAAATATGCACACATTAACCGCCGATATGAACTCTACATTGTCCCAAAGTTTCATCCTTGAGAATTTGAGGAAGGTCTGGCGGGCCTGGGCTCTGGGTCTATAGAAGACGGCGCCACAAAAAAAGTCTTGTAACTTTCGATTATACTTGTAGATGGCGTTAAGTGTCACTTTTGACATAAATTTGTGCGTATAATCGATGGCAACAAAGTATTTTTTTGTGGCGCCATCTGTGTGTGGTGAAGTGTATGCGCGTTCTTAGGCGGTCGCATTTTAATGTATGGGATGGTATAATCCATACTAATATCATAAATGATAAATGGGAAAGTTTGTGTGTCTGTTTGTTTGTCCGTCTTTCACGGCTAAACGGAGCAACGAATTGACGTGATTTTTAAGTGGAGATAGTTGAAGGGATGGAGAGTGACATAGGCTACTTTTTGTCTCTTTTTAACGCGAGCAAAGCAGCGGGCAAAAGCTAGTCTTCTTATATTTTAATCTACGATAATATTGAAAATGCAAGAAATTCAATGAAACATATTTAAATTTGTTTTTATTTCCATTCGCAGATTCGCAATTTTTTACAACAAAGAAATTTAAAAATTGTTCCATAATTACTAGGAGTATAGGAGTGTCTATAATAAAACAAGTTTAAGGTGTGTTTTATTTTGTCTGTGGTAATCTTAACAGTGAATAAATTCCACAAGCAACAAGGTATATCCACTTCGTGAGAAGTGCTATTCCATGTAATGGACTCAATGGACTGACAGCCAATGTTTTTGTGCACTAACCACAGTTTTACTACTCAGATAATTCACAAAGGAGTTTCAGCCACATTTAGATGCCTACGGTTGAAATTTAACCACAACTTAGCTGATTTAAAATCTTTTTAGAGGTAAGCATCCACTGCTTACTAAAGGTCCAGGAAATTTAAAACTGAATTTCTAAAGCAATCATCCAATCAAAACTAACTGTGAGACATAGTAGGTAGTATAATAAATATTTTTTAAGAAAAAAAAACCGCCTTCCTTTGGGGTTTTGGTGATAAATACTTTCAAATGTTGGATTATGTTATCAATTCGTCTGTATATTTTTTAATGTTCGTTATTCGATATCTTCGTCATTTCTGAACCAATTTTGAAATTTGGATGATTCTGAAGTACTTACAGATGAGAATGATTATCAGAACGGAACTCTAACCAGGGGCGGCTCACTCTTCATCAGCAGTTCCACTTTACCAAATGTCGCTGTTCTGGACGTAAGTGCATGCTGTTCTTATAAAAATACCAAAGTCACTATAAGTGTGCCGTTCAGATTTGAGGAGTTCCGTTCTGACCATCATCAGCAGTTCCACTGCACCAAATGTCACTGTTCTGGACGTAAGTGTATGCTGTTCTTATAAAAATACCAAAGTCACTATAAGTGTGCCGTTCAGATTTGAGGAGTTCCGTTCTGACCATCATCAGCAGTTCCACTGCACCAAATGTCACTGTTCTGGACGTAAGTGTATGCTGTTCTTATAAAAATACCAAAGTCACTATAAGTGTGCCGTTCAGATTTGAGGAGTTCCATTCTGACCATCATCAGGAGTTCCACTGCACCAAATGTCACTGTTCCGTACGTAAATGCATGCTGTTCCTTTAAAAACACAAAAATCACCATATGTATGCCTTTCAGATTTGAGGAGTTCCCTCGATTTCTCCAGGATCCCATCATCAGAACTGGGTTCTGAGAAAAATGGGACCAATCTGTATTCATATAACATACAATCAAAAAAAAATTTTCAAGATCGGTCCAGTAACGACGGAGATATCGAGGAACAAACATTAAAAAAAAACAGACGAATTGAGAACCCCTTCCCTTGAGATTTGGAAGGCGGTTAAAAATAAAAAGTCATTTACTGTCACTAATACAAGGTTACAATTATTTATTATATCATGCAAGTATTAACTATTAACTATTTACGATTAAGTTACGCTATAATGATATTGTATTGTATTTATAGAGTTTAGATATAACGTTGTCAGCAATAAATAAAATAAATAAATATTATAGGACATTCTTACACAGATTGACTGAGCCCCACGGTAAGCTCAAGAAGGCTTGTATTGTGGGTACTCAGACAACGATATATATAATAGACAAATACTTATAACATAGAAAACGTCCATGGCCCAGGAACAAATATCTGTGCTCATCACACAAATAAATGTCTTTACCGAGATTCGAACACAGGACCGTGGCTTAGCAGGCAGGGTCACTACCGACTGAGCCAGACCGGTATATGTATTATTCTTGCAGCTTTGCATATGTCACCATAAAATTGTAAAAACCGTTAGTTTATAATTGCTCAAAGGTTAACTGGAAGAGATCCCTTCAAGGGATAAGTTCGCCTTTCTACTAATGATAAGCTCTTTTTCTTGTGTGTTGTATTATTTTCTATAGTACTTAAATACAATAAAGTGTTTTATTACTACTACGACAAACTTGTAACATTTCAATACAGTCTGTATTTTAAGTATACCTACTCGTTTATTTTCATATTACAATAACTTTACTGAATAAAGTACGTCTCGTTTATCAAAATATAAAAGAAAGGAAGGAAATCCTCAGTTTATTTTTGCCCAACCCCATTTGATGAAAGCCCATAACATGAAGGAAATAGCCGTGAAAACCCGCTCATTTATCAAGTTACTTTTTCAGCCATCCTGGCGGTATCCCATCGAGTTGAGAGGGTCCATGCAGGGTAACAACCTTAAGAGGTCAATGATATCTGCAAATACTACAGGATACTCTTGAAACATTACCTTAATTGAGGTAATCTTTCTTGTTCCCAATTAACGCTCAATTTGAGGATTGAGATGGTGCTTTAACCTAATTTTGTTTACCCTTTCTTAGCGGATATTCTGTAAGACGCTATAATTTAACAGTTTTGATATAGCTATCATATTTTGACATGTGTAAATATACAAGTATATTGCAGAACACATTAATACAAAACTCTGTATGTGAGTGTAGTTTACCGTGAGTTTATACATAATACAAATTATTTAATATTTACTAAAATATCAAAAATGAAAATCATTGTATAGAGGAAGTGAAAAGCTCCACCAATCAATTATTTAGTAGATAGTATCGAGTAAAGTAGGTATTCTATAACTTCAAAAGTGGCACAGCTTTTGTATTTGAGCAAAACTGACTTCTACTTTGCCCTACTTTATTTAAGTACTTGAAACTCGAAATGTTTAAACCCTTTGAGTTTTCTTTTCATATTACATGTCAAAGGCATCTCGTTAGACTTGGAAAGAGCGGCAATTATGTTTCTATAGCAGAGTAAATGTAATATGTGTATTCTTTTACTTTAATGGGTAAAAAGTAATACGAAATGTGATACACAGCTCAGCTATTGATAGGTACATTTTATATACGAACTTTTATGTGGCACATATTAAGTTCTGGTCGATGTGTCAATAAAAGTCAAGTTGGGCATATATAAATACATAACTCATGCCTATATTTCCGAAGAGGGGTACACTACTCATGTTTCAGTGCCACTCTTAGCAATATAGCAAGCAAAAAAAATGAAATTGCGATATTGCAGTGACAGGTTGCTAGTTCATCGCCAACAGCGCAATTGAACCCATATCCCACAGTCGACTTCTACTACACCCACGGAAGGAAAAGGGGTGGTCATGATGATGTTTTATATAAAGTACGAAGTACTTATTTTAAATTTAATAACGTAGGTACTCGTATAAATGGATTCTTCCACTCCCTGTCTGTATATCTATAAGGTTTCGTTTAATTTTCACATGTGATGCCAATAAAGCTTACTGAGGTCACAATAACAGCTCCAGTGAGCCAGCAAAGTGGAAGCAACGAGATCAAATCTCTGTGGAGCAGACTACATTTCGCACATTTGAGAAGTTAAGGCCTTATAATTTTTTTTTTAAATACCTTTGTCAAAAATAAATGAAGTCTAGTATGTCCTAAAACTATGTCCGAAGCAGTCTGTCCTTAAATTATAAGCAACAGTATAATATACAATGCTGCAGTATTTGGCAAAAATATACAATGCTTCTATTGTATATTTTTGCCAAATACTCTGAATACGGCCGCAGGTCGGTAGTAGCCACACAAATTAGCTTAGGTATCGACAGTTGGTCTTGAAAGTGCCTGAACCTTTGATTTGGTCCAGAAAGGTACCTACATATGAAAGTTTTTGTTTTATACCTCTGGAGCACAATTTACTGAATAACATTGGCCAGTCAAAGTTCTATACTTTTTAATAGGGAATCTTCAATAAGCACATAATTATGTATAAATATACCTACTCATATCTTCACTCACTCACTAATCTAACGATATTTCTCAGAGAAATCAGAGAAAAATAATTACATATGCAAGCTCTACACAACTTTCTGTATTGTTTTTTTTATTAGCCCGTGTTAGTGTCCCACTGCTGGACAAAGACCTCTCCCCTTGCACTGAGAGAAATTTGCATTGTGAATTTAACATGTTCGACTTGTTGCGGTTTATCCGTTTGAATCAGCCAAACGTATGTTTAAAACAATATGTGTCAGGTTGTTTTTATAAAATCGACTTGTTGATTCAAATATATTGCCGATTCAAATGACAAGTAGCTTATTCTTAGAACAAATTAAATTATCCTCATAGAAAATAATTTAATTTGTATTTTAGTAGACACACTACTATTTTAACTATAAACTGAACTGAACTGGTTCGAATCCAGCTTTGGACACTTGGAGGCCTTGGTCATTTTTTCTTTGTATATGACATTTATTTCAGACAAGTAGCTTGTTGTTTAAACCAAAGAGCACGTAGGCGCTATTTTAACCAAAAAACTTGTTGAACGAACATGAAAACTGGTTGTATTTTCTCTCAGTGTGATTTCCACAACTCCCTCTGGTGCGGCCAGTCACTCATAAAAGTGTCCAAGTCGTCCCGCCATCTTCGCCTAGGCCTGCCACGTCCCCGCCTCTTTGTTGGCATCCACTTGGTGGTTATATTAGCCCACCTATCCTGATGCATGCGGCAGACATGATCTGCCCAGTCCCACTTCAGCCTGGCGGTCTTTTCCCCTGCGTCACTATGCGAGTTTAAAAAAAAATTAAGAAAAAAAGTTTCGAAAATTTACTTGAATAAAATAAACTTGAAAATAAAAAAGATTCCAATGTCAAGAGCAGAACGAGGGGAAAAAATTGCGTCACGGTTTACGCAACGTCGATAACACTTATAATAACATTTACATTTTACAAGATCTATATAGTTATGCAATATTCTGTTATACAAATACAGCAAATCAGTAATGAAACCTAGGAATAATAATTATTATAAACGATGGTGTATCATCTCACACGAGACGAAATTAAACCATGACTATTGGTGCTACCTCAGAGCATATACATATGTGATTGTGTTTAGTAAACCGTCCCACTTTGTCGGTTACCATTAAGGCGCGATTTTCTTGTATATGATTTTGTGATCTTTTCTATGATTAATCTTAAAAAGTTATACTAAGTAGGTTCATTCCTGTTAAGCATTAAATGATAGAAAAATATTTATCTCGTAATAATTATAGTCTAGCTAGTGTTAACCACTAGCACATCTTGGACACTGGCGATCAAATATATGAAAGAGGTGCGTTCCTAGCACACATTCTAAGCTCGTGTAGGTGAACGCGTACCATGCTTGTATGAGTCAGATATGACAGGTCGACTGTTCGCGTTTTTGATAGGCGGTAACTGTGAGGTAACCGAGAGGGGGTGGACGGCACTTTCAGCGCGGAGTGGGAGTGGCCATACTCTACGATAGTACTTTTTATTATTCTGTGCCACTAGACCACTCGACCGCCAAAAAATAGTTACACACAAATAGAATATTGTTGCCTAATTGAACGTTACATTGTTATAACACTTAATATAAGTCTTATAACTTAATCTTTATAAAATATGTTCATAGAATACTTAAGGCTTTTCTAAAAATACCGCTAAAGGGACATTCATTGTAAAAGTTAAACCTTCTTCAACTTCAGAAGGAGCAAATTAACTCCAGTCATTTTCCAGTCAGTTTCAGAAACTAATTGACCTAGTTCCAATACGTAGGTAGTTAATCTTCTACTCTTCTGCATCCCACGCAAGACAATCGTAATCGTCACAAAGTTGATTTGTTTGAAAGATAAGTTCTCATAATTCGGTTGGTTCTTATTTTCATACGCTTTTAATAGGCTTTTAGACTCTTATCGAATTTGGCACAAGAAATTATTGTTTCCTGTAGTATTTGACATAAGAAACCAATTTTTACTAGTGGCTCTGGGAGCTGTAGACCTTCGCGAAATGCTTAGAGCTAATTAATTGATTATCGCAGTCAAGTCATGACCTCATGACAGCAACAGTTTCAAGCGACATATACTCGTACGCTATAGGCACTCAACTCAAGCCCTTAACGGCAATTTCTGCATTTAACATATAAAAACTGTGGGGCTATCATGCTTGCACTTTTATCACTTATCAATGTGGATAAGACATATGTCAATCTCACACTGACTAACTTGCCACAACGTGACGGATGCATTATCCGCGTAGATAAGTGATAAAATGGCAAGTCCTGCCCTTGGTTTTGTTATCATCTTTTGTTTTGTAATCGTGTCGACGCTAGCCCGCAAAGTGGGCTTTTCGCTTCTAAGCGTCACACGAAAATCCTAACCTAACTTAGTTTGGATATTTAATAGGTCTTTCTTTTTTCGGGGGCTGGGCCCCCCAAGACCCCCCCCCCCCTTATAATCACTCTGTACTTCGTGGGGGCTACCCCCCCCCCCCGACCCCCGGGGTGGGTGTTTCGCCGCAAGAAAACCCTAACTTCTTTTCAATAAGTACAACGGTGGTATTTCTTTCTTCGCCCCTCGTCGTCCACAATTTGTAAGCGTGTCGACGCTAGCCCGCGAAGTGGGTTGCTTATTTTCGCTTTTCAGGGTCACAAGAACACCTAACCTTACTTAGTTTGGATACTTAATTGGTGTTTCTATTTTGCGGGGCTGCGCCTCCGAGCCCCCCTTATTTTCGATCTTAAACTTCGCAAGTAAACCCTAACCTAACTTATTTTCAATACGTACTACGTGGTATTTCTTTTTGGAGCCCCTCTTGTGGGTGCTTCTCCCTCGTCGTCCATTTTGGTTTTGTTATCAATTTTCGATTTGTAAGGGTGTCAACGCTAGCCCGCGAAGTGGGCTGCCTATTTTCGCTTTTCAGGTTCACAAGAAAACCCTAACCTTACTTAGTTTGGATACTTAATCGGTATTTCTATTTTGCGGGGGCTGCGCCCCCCGAGCCCCCCCCCCCTTATTTTCGATCTTAAACTTCGCAAGAAAACCCTAACCTAACTTATTTTCAATACGTACTACGTGGTATTTATTTTTGGCGGGGGGATTCGCCCCTCGAGCCCCTCTTGTGGGTGCTTCGCCCCTCGTCGTCCATTTTGGTTTTGTTATCAATTTTCGATTTCTAAGGGTGTCGACGCTAGCCCGCGAAGTGGGTTGCCTATTTTCGCTTTTCAGGGTCACAAGAAAACCTTAACCTTACTTAGTTTGGATACTTAATCGGTATTTCTATTTTGCGGGGGCTGCGCCCCCGAGCCCCCCTTATTTTCCCTCTTAAGGGTCGCAACAAAACTTTAACCTTACTTAGTTTGGATACTTAATTGATCTTTCTTTTTTGCGGGGGCTGCGCCCCCCGAGCCCCCCCTTATCTTCGCTCTTAAGCGTCGTAAAAAAGACCCTAACCTAACTTATATTCAATACGTACGACGTTGGTATTTCTTTTTGCGGGGGCTTCGCCCCCGAGCCCCCCCTTGTGGATGCTTCGCCCCTCGTGGTCCATTTTGTTTTTCTTATCAATTTTGGATTTGTAAGTGTGTCGACGCTAGCCCGCGAAGTGGGTTGCCTATTTTAGCTTTTCAGGGTCACAAGATAACCCTAACCTTACTTAGTTTGGATACTTGATTGGTATTTCTATTTTGCGGGGGCTGCGCCCCCCGAGCCCCCCTTATTTTCCCTCTTAAGGGTCGCAAGAAAACTTTAACCGTACTTAGTTTGGATACTTAATTGATCTTTTTTTTTGCGGGGGGCTGCGCCCCCCGAGCCCCCCCTTATCTTCGCTCTTAAGCGTCGTAAAAAAGACCCTAACATAACTTATTTTCAATACGTACTACGTTGGTATTTATTTTTGCCGGGGGGCTTCGCCCCCCGAGCCCCCCTTGTGGATGCTTCGCCCCTCGTGGTCCATTTTGTTTTTCATATCAATTTTGGATTTGTAAGCGTGTCGACGCTAGCCCGCGAAGTGGGTTGCCTATTTTCGCTTTTCAGGGTCACAAGAAAACCCTAACCTTACTTAGTTTGGATACTTAATCGGTATTTCTATTTTGCGGGGGGCTGTGCCCCCCGAGCCCTCCCCCCTTATTTTCGATCTTAAACTTCGCAAGAAAACCCTAATTTATTTTCAATACGTACTACGTGGTATTTATTTTTGGCGGGGGCTTCGCCCCCCGAGCCCCCCCTTGTGGGTGCTTCCCCCTCGTCGTCCATTTTGGTTTTGTTATCAGTTTTTGTTTTGTAAACGTGTCGACGGTAGCCCGCGAAGTGGGTTTCCTATTTTCGCTTTTAAGGGCCGCAAGAAAACCCTAACCCAACTATTTTAAATACTACGGTCATACGATGCATCGCCAACTCACTAATTCAATCTATTTGAAAGTGGCTGCACATAACACTTAAATTCGCACCGATTAGTACAAACCACGGTGGTGCAGTGTCATTCATGGTACATTTTTGCCCTCACGCTAGTCATATTTCTAGGTTCGATTCCCGGCAAATGCAAAACTTTTTGTATTTTTATTTTTATTATTTTTCTTCTTGTTGCCAACAGCTATCATAATTATGTTACGAAGTTTCACTTATGCCGCGCGGAGGGACTCCACGCACAAATTTTTAATGTTTGCGTCCGTTTTCTTTAGTCAAACCAGAGAGTATAGAGTCTTAGTCAGACGAAGTTATATAGGTCTTTGGTCAGACACAATTTTGTTGATTTTTCCGAGGTAAGTTTTTATCTTCTGTTTAACGCCATCTGTGAGAATATTGTGGCGTGACGTTGTAGGAGAGGCATCGTAATTATTTCAGCTCATCCTTTCTATATCAAATTGGTTAGTACTTATTTTTACCATCTTCGGCACTACATTTATTTATAAATAATAAGTTTTTTTTGTACTTCAAAATTATTAAACACTGGATCATAAAAAATAAATATAAATAGTCTTGTTACATAATTAAATTTTACGAGAATCGGTTGAATAGAGGAAAATATACGGACATAAAAATGCAAATTTCGATCATCAAGCAAACAGGATTTTACTTTCTACTGAAAAAAAAAAATGATTATATGTATATAAAATGTATATATCGCTTAGTTGGTTAAAATATAATTATTATAATAAAAAAGTCAAATGCAAAAAAAAATACAAAAATTATGGCACCTGGAGGATTCGAACGCAGAACTTGGTGATTAGAAATTTGAAAAAAAGCACGGTGACTTACCACTGAGCCACCCTAACACATACGTAGATTGGCGAAATTAAAATGCTTATTCTCATGCAAAATTACATATTTTTACATCTACCGTCTAAACCTGTGTTCTAAAACGTCTGATTTGTTTGCCAAGCACTCTATATACATGCATCTAAAAGACAAGACTTTTAAGATATCGATACGGCTAAAAGTTAAGGCGTGAGGCCCCATGACTTTGTAATTTTTTACAATTTCCAAAATCTGGGACGACAAAAAAATTTTATTGAGTCATAGAATCTGGTCACAAAATTTCACGCGAATCGGTTGGGAAATGCGAGCTGTAGAGCGAGACATCCGGACATACAAAAGCAAACTGCTTGAGTTAAAACGTAGCCCTTGCTTCGCTGCGGTCAATAAATACAATACAATACAATACTCTTTATTGCACACCTTGATAAATTACAACAATACAAAACAAGGAAGAAACACGAACAAAGGTAAACAACAGGCGGTCTTAAAGCGCAACAGCGGTATAAATTTTGGGTATTAAAAGTGTATGGTGGCTACGTATTTTCGATTAAAAATGTGTGTAATATTTTTTTAACTTTGGCCACCGAAAACGCTGTCAGACGTGTAGTGACGTCATAGAACCTAACTTAACTTAATGTCGAGTCAATCACTGACATGATGAACTTTATGCCTCATAACTTAAATGTCAGAAAATTTTGAGTTCAATTCGATTTACGTCATGCGCAAAAAATCTACAGATTAACATGGCTAATGATGTTTTTGCCTAATTAAGTTAAAGTAAACTTTATAAATAAATGTTTTTTTGTGGTTTTCAAGTCGTAATAAAATATGGTAGTATTTTTTTCGGTTAATTGGACAGTAATCAATAATATAAAATTGACTTAAAAAAAGGGTCAAGTAGCCTATTGTTCGCTGGGTTTGTGCCCCACAGATCAATTCGGATTTAGATTAGTTAACATCGCTTTTCCGTACTTACAAAGAAAGTCCAAATCCAAACTTAACAATGACAGTGTCATAAATTGAAATAGATGTCATACACGAAAGAAAAAACGACAAGGCCCACTGGTGGCCGAGCCGGGAATCGAACCCAAGTCTTCAGCTTACGCTTACTTCTCTAGTGAATGTTATCTCTTGTTATTGAAAAAGAACAAATCAAAAAACATTCAATAAAATTTGATTTGTTCCCTAGTTTAATGACAGGAAGCGACAGGATGAAATAACTCTTCAGAATTAACTAGCTAAATAACTAAACAGAGCATATTAAAATCATAGTGACATCTCATCAATTATGCATAGACAGATTTACTGAACTAACTAGAACTCGGAACTAAGCCTATAAATAAATATAATAACATTAGAAGTCTGGTCACGTTTCTCAAATGTCAACAACGTTGTCTCTGTAAACCGGGAGATTTGAAATCGCTACAACAGAATCGTCAACTAGGATCTTAAACCAATCAAAACTTAAAACTCATGGGGTTTGAATTCTTGGATCATGCTTTGTCAATTTTCAAAGTTGTTAATCTCGTATTGTTTAATTTTCTAAATTAAAGTAAGTGTGAGATCACACGTATGCCTTCAACGTTGCGTTTATCTAAGGTACAGCGAGCAAATCTCGACTGGGGGGCAATTGTAACTGATCCATTTTTTCCATTATTACACTATGATGTTGAGTTCTACATGTATCCACTAAACACGCCTACCATATATAACCGGTGGACACTCTATTTAATAATGCAAACATTGCAAAACATGGAAAAAATGGATCAGTTACATTTGTCCCCCAGTCGGGATTTGCCACGCTGTACCTTATACTTAACTTAAAAGAACATCGGTAAACCTTTATAATCAGCGATATGAACTTCTACAAGAGTTTTTGACGTTATATGTAGCTAACACATGACCGTACCGCACAGCGTCCTTGGATTTTCTTCATGCGAGTGTGAGCGAGAAAAAAATACTCTTTCTCGCTCACACTTAAAAAAAATCCAAGGACTCAGTGCGATCGTTTGTTAGCTACTTTAGAATAAGCTGCTCGATAGCCTAAGCGTCACGGAAAATGTCCCTTGTTCCTCGTAGATAACCAAGTCGGTGTGGTGAAAAAGAATTTTCTCTTTAGAAAACTGCATGAAATATGTAGGTAGTGGTTATCAATGAGGAAAAATAAACCCATCCATTCCATAACCAGGTAAGCTAAGAAGAAAAAAAATTCTTCGTACAATAATAGTTTTGTATGAGGAAAAAAAATCCCATTTAATAACCGGGTAAGCTAAGAAGAAAAAAAAAATCCATAGAAAACTACATAAAATAATGGTTTTCTACGAGGAAAAATAAATTCTTGTTTCCAAACCGGGTAAGCAAAGAAGAAAATAAATTCTTCGTAGAAAACTGCAAAAAATAAAGGTTTTCCACGAGGAAAAATAAATTCTTGTTTCCAAACCGGGTAAGCAAAGAAGAATATTTTTTCCTCATACAAAGCCAGTTATCAAATTTGGTTATCTACGAGGAACAAGGGGAAAATATATGTAATATTTGGTATGTAACCGTTTGGGAATATCGCTCACTTTCTCTAGACAGTGATACTTAGTTTTATTTTTCGCGACTTTTACGATATCGAGTAACGTATTAGAAACTCGTGCAGCTCATGATACATGTACAGTCACGGACTTTGATTGTTGATCCACTGCTAGCTCATTTTATACTAGACATTTCATAGTTAACCATAGGTAGTAGGGTGTTTCATATTTGTATGGGAAAAATAAAATTGTGATATTTTTTCTGATTTCGCTCGGCTTTCGGTTCTAGCTTATCTCAAACGCCTATGTACCAAATTTCAAGTGATTTGGACGTTGTTTAGAGGTCGCACTGGATGAACAGTTTGAAAAAAAGTCACTAAAAACTAATGTTACTCAATTTTATTTTCAAATAAAACAATAGAGTAGTTGTAACTTATTTGAAAGTAAAATAAAACAGTTGTAACATCCATTCTTGATAAAATAAGTCATCATCATTATTTAGCTTACATGTATACCTAAGCCGCAACCTTATCTTTTGTTCGCAAGTAGTAACGCATTTTCTGTGATGTTCGACGACTTTCAGCGAGAACCGTTTTGCTCTTCATCTTTGACTGGAGCGTTAATTTTTATTATTAAATATATAGGTATACTTACTCTTCTTTGCGGTATGATAGACTATTGTTAGACTATCGACCAAGTCTGGTGTTAGGGCTACAATAATCGCTAACATCCTGAACATTAAATAGTTCTAAGACAAAAATCTAAAATGTAAGTAGGGTCTATATCCCGGTCAATATACTTAAGTCAAAGATCGATCTTGTTTTCTTCTTTGTCGTCACACTCTTGGCAGAGTGGTCGTGGCCGTCACATCAGGGGTGGTAGCAAGCTTAACAATGCATCGACATTCCTTACGCATTCGTAGAGTGGGCCACTATTAAGTGCAGCCTTGACTTGACTGGTCCATCGTATCTGAACCTTCTCCAGGATACTCTTAGCTTTCTTCTGCAGCACCACATTTCTAGGAAATCTATCTTCTTTTCCCTTGAAGTCCACGTCTCAGCACCGTAAAGAAATATGGGAAAATTGGGAGATACTAATGCCCTGACAAGTCGCATTTTAGTGGCATTTGTGATGAAGATTCTCCATATTTTGCCGAGCCGGTCCATGGCGGACCTGGTGATAGCCAATGTGCCACTTGATATCATCCACCTATCCTGTTATCAGTGCCCCGAGAGGGCCGAGAGACCACTGCTTCAAGCCAAAAACAGGACAAAAAATAAAAAAAATCTGTTCCTTAGAAGGAAGTCGAGCGTCCAAAAAAATATCATAAGAAACCTTGCCTAGAAACTAAATGCCACGTCAAATAGTAATTTTTTTTAAAAGAACTTGCTTCAATATAAAAACTTTTCATTAAAATCACTTTTAAACCACCTACTACAAAAAGTTACATAAATTTTGTTTCTAGCCTTTCCTGCGCCCATACTAACTTCTTCAGACAAAAGTTGCCACAGTGTGCGACCTCTAAATATTGTCCGATTTCCCTGATTTTTGGTATATGGGCTCTGTATAGGTGTAGAAACAAGAAGAAAAGCGAAGTCAAAGATAAATCAAAATTTTGGAAAAATGAAACACCCTAATAGGTAGTTAACCTAAGACTGGTCCAGTATAAAATGACCGTACAATTCACTACCCTAAACAACCCACCCGCCTGCCGTCTTTGTGCCGTAGATGTGCATGGGCTGCAGGCGATGTTCGCGCTTTGGGTTATTGTACAGCACCACCAGCAAGCACTAGTCCGCTTTGCAGAGCACCACCTCCGGAGGCCCTTCATAGCCTCCTGTACTATTGGACCGTATCCAGTACGGTTGACCTTTCAGGGACCGCTTTTGTAACGCATGGCAGGCGTCCCCGTGCCTGTCAACCTGCGATCAACCTACGCAGGCGACGGACAATTCAATAAACAGAACCAACCTGCGTGTTGAGCAGCGGGAGCCGACATCGCCGGTGAAGTTATGGCTAGCAGCGCCACAGCTAAAATCCACGACGCCGCCATTTTACCTGTCAAAAACAAAAGTGACATTAATAATGATGAGTTTTAAGATCATAGTAAAATAAGTAAAATACAAAAATCTTAATTGCGAGTTAACTTAAATAATAGCCGCAGTGGCGTATTTTAATTTTAATTTTATTTATTAAGCTGGTGTTTTTTTACGCAGTGCCAGAAGTGGTTCATTATATGCCAGGTCGAAACTTCGGAGGGCCATCTGTACTGAAAAACGTCGTACGATACAAGTGCACTCCCTTCGGTCGTTTTTTAATTTATCGTCACTCGTTTCGAACTTCCTTTTTTCCGCACTTGTATCGTAATGTACTATTTTGTGATTTTGTAGCAACGTATAAAAAACTTGGAGTAGGTACGCCTTGAATTTAGAATATTGATACAAAAAGTCTCCTAATAAAAATATAAGTATTTTATTGTGTGTGATAACTCGGATCTTCCATATCACAACAAAGCCAACTCGGAATTTTAAAATGGCGCCAAATTACAAACACAATTTCAAATGACATCATTTACAATTAGGTAAATATACCAATTATTTATGGTATATTCAAAACGTGGCCAATTTATAACCATTATAATATTAGCTTGAAACATTGTCTAAATTACAATTCACGTGGGAGTAAGAGAACTACCCATGCGTGTAAATTCACCTTGACATCAGTGAATAACGCAAAGTTTCATTTCACACAATACGTAGTGTAGGAATCAACATTTAGTTAGTTCTAGTAGTAGTAGGCATACGGTTGTTTTTTCAGGTAATTCAGGTACGAAGTAAATTAATGACTCATATCAAAGAGAATATATACCTACACCGTGTATACCTACTCTAAGCGGTGGAAAATCGGTAAGCAGGAATCAATGTTTCTTCTCCAGTAATCGATGGCGATCAATATCTATGTGGTACTTATAAGGAATTAAGTTTTTATTATACATATTTTAAAAATATGTATTAAACTTATTGTCACCCTACCAGTGGTGTAGTTTTAAAGAGTTCAAAACCTCTTTCACAAGTAAATCATAGCTAAAAATTCCATAGACTAATGGAAATAAGCTGTCAATTTGTCATTGTCAACTTCATAAAGCTGACACGTCGGCCTAGCCGAAATGAGAATCGTTGACGCAAAACCCCAATACAGAAAAGTGATAGAGATAGCAATATTATCGTAAGCGTTTGTGCATTTGGCTACGTAACTTGGTCTGTCAAATTCACCGCCAACGCGATGGCTCTTGACATACACTAATTCCCTTTAATAAATGTAGGGTATCCATCTTATTCAGTGGCTATTAATTTTAATGATAAATTAACTTTATTTAATTAGATGGTGAAGTAAATTGCATGAGAGCTCAAGCATTTAACTCTATTTATGTTAATAATTATTATTTTTTCAACTCCTGATTACCGATTAAATTTCACCGCGTATACATATTTATTTTAGAACTGAACCTAAATCGAGTGACATGTTCTCGCTTAATTCAATATACATAATATAAAATTACTGTCAAAGTAAAATCACAGTACATAGGCTCTCTCGACACAGGATTAAAACTTTTGAACCTCAGCTTTGGTCTATTGAGGATTTTGGACGACAATTTGGCATATATTCTTAACTTGATATGTGATAAAATTGTAAAATATTAATAGAAGGGAAACGTCCTTGCTAATATGGAATTAATATGAAATCGAATTGAGTGACGTCACAGTCAACTCAGTTACTTTATATATTTATACCTGACTTGTTAAATAGAAATAGAATTTAAAAATAACTTTTATCCATGCTTTTTTATATTTATCTTTATGCTTTATTTCGTGCATGGTCAAGTTCCCTATTATATAAACAATAAGAAGTGACAACCCTGACGGAATCAGAGCGAAACCGTGTAAGTGCAGGGAAGTGCTCTTGTATCGATTCTTATAAAGCGCTTTCTTGAGGTTTGTTGCTAAACAGAATTTTATTGTTTCGAAGGTAAACTGCTTCAGGTATAAGTAGGTACGGTCTATATAGAATACGGTAAATGTACCAGTTATCGACTGTGTATCAGTAGACGTCACTTTCTGTGTCATCGATGGGCATAAGCATGTAGAGTACTGGTACTGTGGTACTGGTACTTTTCCTTAATTGTTTATTTTAATCTATAATAAAAATGCTGAAGACTTGTGCTACACATTTATCATCACCGTTTTTGTTTTGTTGGTTATTCGCTCGTTAGGCAACAATAACTGAGAAACGAGCATAACTTTGATTGGCCGAGTGATCGGATCACGTGGCTTGCGCTGATATTTGATCTCGCCTCTGCTCTCGGTTTACTTATACAAACAAAAGCGTTGTATAACTTAGTATATTAACAATTTGGAATAAAATATGTATATTTTGATTATGTCGCTCGAATCTAGAGCAGAGCCCAACTGGGGTAGTACCTCCGTCTTACAGAAGACCGCAGCCAAATAGCACTAGACCCTACTCATAGTGTTGTGTTCCTGTCGGTGAGTAAGGCTGCCAGAGCTCAACGAGGGTGCGGTGTGCTGATGACAGGAGGACTTACGGAACTAACTTGTTCCGTCTATTAATTGTCCTTTGAGTCGTCGGCAACCCGAACCCTCCTTGGAACTGTACACTCCTTTTTGCTGTGTACTTAACACAGCAAAAGGGAATGTACAAGTTTCTAATGGGGTGGCAACGCGCATGTGACACTGTTTGAGTTGCAGGCGTCCATAGGTTACGGTGACCGCTTTACATCAGGCGGGCCGTAAGCTTGTTTGCCACCGACGTAGTATAAAAAAAAATGTTTTTTTTTATTTCCGCTACCCAAAGGTAGTCTTGTAGATATCGCTCTTTAGCGATAAGACCGCCTGTTGTCTGCCTCTATTTATAATCATTTTCTTTTGTCTCCACTGTATCTTTTTTCTGTACCGTTTGCTGAGGTGTGCCAATAAAGAGTATTCTATCTATCTAAAATCAAAGCTTAAAGCGGGTCTTTATAAAGGGGTAGGCAGAGCACATAAAACTACTCAAGTTACAGTGCTACTCTTAACATAATTAAGGGGTTGAAAAAAAACACCACCACATGAGAAAGTGGGTCAGTAGCGAAATTATGACAAACTTATAATTTGTATAACGAAAACTAAAGTTTGACATGACCACGACCAGTGAAACCTGTGCCTGATAAACGCTTAGAAATCATTAATAGGTATATGTAAAAGCACAGAAAGTACAGATTGTGATATCGTAATTCAAGTCACAAAGCTACCGCAATAATAAAACCTGGATCCCTTTGTAACAGATATCAGCCTTTTATTGACATATATGTATTCAACATTACCCTGATTGGTTACCTCTGTAATAAAATACGACATAACAAATAAAATACCATGTTTGCTCAAGACGATCTCAATATAAATACATATATTGTTATATATACTTATACATGTATCTACGCCACGCACATCGCTGGATTCCAACATAAAGTTAATTTGGTACATTTCGCTTATGCTTGTCTCGCGGACGTTTTACTAAACTTCCTAAAAGCACTCACAATTAGTCTCAGACATAGGTTATATTAAAAAAATAAATTAATGCTCAATGTTAATGTATAGGTCATATATCTAGTTTTAACATTTATATTCTCTTTCCAGATCTCGTAAGTTTAATCTTTGTTATAAATATGTACTGACGCGATCGCTTGGACAGGTCTCCACGGAAGACCAGTGTAACTTGACAAAATGCTGAGGGGAGACCTTTTCAGTGACGTTAATATAATGCCTATTAATGTGTATCATAGACGTAAGGAATATTGTTAACGTCCTGAATAAAAATATTTTCTTTCTTTCTTTCTTTCTGTATTGGCGCGAGCGAGACGCACGATAACGTCAGTTTATATACATTTAACTGGCCTGTCTGTAGGACCTGCACTGCACGGGAAGCATGGTCGCGCGATACACGATAAAATAGCAGGCCGTCCCTATCGCACTATTTGTAAGTGCGATAGGGACGGCCTGATATTTTATCGTCTATCACGCGACCATGCTTCCCGTGCTGGTCGCAACTGCTGCCTTCGCTTTGTACCTATATACAGTTTCTAATGGCTGGAGAGCTGTTATACTCGAATATGTTCTGTTGTGGCGAGGCTGGGTAATTGCACCGCAACTGCACAACTGCTTTTTTTAAGCAGGTATTTAGATCGATAGTGTAGAATTGCAGATAAACTTCTCAGATCTTGTGGCAATGTTAGTTGGTATAGTTTAGTCATCTACACCTAAAATAAATAACATATCAGTTTCATCGTAGAACCAGCTCAAAGTATATAATGTACCTTCAGTACTTACAAGGATTACCTTTCGTTCGTAGCTGTTATTTCTATTTTTCAGGTTTAGGAGATATATAAATAAAATCACCGATGAGGCCTGAAATTAGAAGATGAAAACGATCCATATTTCTATCACCTATGTGATAGTGATTGGGAATCTTCAAAACATAACATTTCCTTTCTAACTAATTAAACTGATGACGGCGATGTAAGAATATTTTGCATAATTATAAAGTAAGAGAGAGAATACATTTCCATCAGTAGGCCTAGCACATGATGGCCGCGGGAGTATGTCGCCGCGAGATAGATGACACGTCTTTGTCTAATTGTATTAATGACATAAGGACAGGTAGTCTATCTCGCGGCGACATACTCCCGCGGCCATCATGTGCTAGGCCTGCTGGTAGGTTTCGTATTTCAAATTTTTGCTTTTAAACAAGATTTATATGTTTCGAATAAATTGTTAAAATTACTTGTGCTTTAAACTCGTACATACTTTAATCAAGACAAACTGAAGAACAAACATTAACAGTCTGCACGAACTTTTTAGGCTCATTATCACATTTATCACATTATGATAATTATGAATTTGTCAATTTAACGAAACCGGTATTTCTTACAAACGTTAGTCTTAGTTTTTCCCGCTGGATATACTTAATTGAAAATATTTATACACAGTTTGTACTTTAATTATACTCGCAGTAAAAAATCATACATATTTCAAATGCTACGAGTAAGGTGCATTAGGGTAATTCCGAAAGTCGTCTTATTACGAAAATTGCATAAAAATCGCCTTTATTTCCATCATATCAAGATTCCCCATTCGGAATTTCGAGAGCATTTCAATCATTCGGAATTACCCTAATGCACCTTATATACTAATTCAAAAAATCTAATTGAGAGGCTACGATTAAAATAGGTACTTCAAGTAGTATGCTTTTTTTTCTCTTCTTTTTAGTACCTATTATTTAACCTTTAGTATATATTTTTATTTATTATAAGTTTTTTTTTAAGTTAGTTCAATTAGTTATATTTTAGTTTTGTATAGTTATTTTTAAGTTTTTGTCGATTAGTTTTAATGTAGTTTGAAAATAAATTGTACCCTAGTACGAGTAGAGTAAAGAATAAACAATTGCCTCTCATTATCTTAACACCAGCAAATAAACCTATCCCATACTTAGCAGGTTAGGTAAATTAAATATAGAAAAGAAACAAGTAATACGACGAAAGGCTCATTTAGTTTATATGGCGTGCGAACTCTCGAACTCACAAGTAATTTTACATTAGGTTTTTATTTTTTTAAGATATGAAAGCATATTTTAAATGTAATAATTACAATATGTCATTACTTAACATAAGGTGGACAAATAGTGTACCTACCTAGCTAGCAACGCCAACAAACTGCTCCGCAGTTTGGAGAAACATTAATTTAAGGGACCCACATTAAATTGTAAATTTTGATTAAAACAATAAAAAAAAACATACTCGCCGATTGTAAGATTCAATTCAGCCGGCCGGTCAAGCGCCACATTGTAGTGAAACTCGCGTCAGAGTTCTAATACCGTCTAAGTCAGCCCTAAGTGCTAAAAGTACTATACGAGTACTTAGAGTACGAGGACTATACGATTTTTTAGCTCAAGCAGAGTTCATGGAAGTATCAACGCCGAATTAATTAGAATATTAAGTCTGATACTTACAGCGATTTAATTTCTAATTTGCATTTATTTTTGCCTCTTCACATGAAGGTGGTGTTAGAAAAAAAACCTAAGGCTTAGCTTCGATCGAGTCAATTATAACAGGGGATTGAAGTTCCGTAAAGTTTTTAAATATATATTTCAGAAAGTAATAGTTACAAGGTAAAAATAAATACAGTGCGATTAGAATTAGTTAACGACTCGAATTTTACCCTTCGGGTTCGGCTCTTATCGGGATCGCTTAAGTGCAAGCAACATAGATATAAAACCCGAATCGTTAACTGATGTTAATACTGCGTACTGCAGTACTGCGTTAAATTTCCGATATCTCGTTGAAAAAAATATTTTAAAAAATCCTGCATACTGCGCCAAAATATAACACCCTAAAGGCAATTATTTTAGGATTGGTTAAACTCTCAGCATTCAGACATGTAGCCACCTACGTGTACGTGTAAGACCACCGTAAAGCTGATTACTGTTACGGATCATCCCGCTTTGGTAACGCGTGAAAGCAAATTGCTTTTGAAATACCGCGATGCTTACAGACTCCCCTTATTTATGACACTTAAAACTTAACATTTTTGTAAAAAAATGTTTCATTGTAAGAAATCTTTGTTAAATTATTTTGCAAAACGTTTATGATTGATAAGAATACATTACACTGATTTAAACTTTCACGATTATTACACATCATTATTTTTAAAATCGGGACTTAATCGCGTATAACTACATATTAAACTAGGCTATTATTACTAGACTATTATTATTATTAGGTCAGTTTAATATGTAGTTATACGCGATTAAGTCCCGATTTTAAAAATAATGAAGAATACATTAGGTACAACTATCTAAATCGTTATTAAAATTAATTTTAAGTACTTTAATAGGTACATTAATTATTACTAAACATAAGAGGATATTCTTTTATATTTGAGGACAGTTTATAGCTAATTAATTAATTATTCAAAATCGCTACATTACACAAATACATTTTACACTCTGATCAATTTGCAGAAAGAATGTAAACCACTAATATGCGAAAGGTAGGAGGATTCATAGCTTTGAAGAAAATAATATTACTTTCATTACTTTTCTTTTTTGGTAAAATTTATAGCCCAATCTTGTAATCTAACTTTAACTATAACGTCTCCAAGAATCTTCAAAGAGAATGCAACCGTAAAATGTTGTTCCAATTACAATAAAATCTTCCATTAAACCAGACTCAGGAGAAGCATAAAAAAGTATTAAAACAATGAATTTCGTTTAATATGTTTCTCATTTTTTCGGCTAAATGTCTCATTGTGTTCTTTTGGAAATAGTGTCACTACCAAATGGAATTAATTTTACATTTTAGACACAACAAAATAATTAGGTTTTTAGAGTTATTATAGTTTTAATTTAGTTTAAATAGAGTTATAATCATAATTGTAGGTATCTAATATAAGATAGGAATAAAACATTCGAATACTCATTAAAATATTCGTGAAAATGTATTCATGTTTACATACATATACAAAAAAAACACATAAGACTAAAAAACATGTAGGTATTTGACTATTTGTGTTCAACACACTAATAAAGCTGGATTCGAACCCAGAGCCACAGCATAATAAAGAGTACTATCGTACAATATGGCCACTCCCTCTCCCCGCTAGAAGTGCCGCCCACCCCCTCTCGGTTACCTCACAGTTACCGACTGTCAAACACGCGAACAGTCGGCCGGTCATATTTCACTCATACAAGCATAGTACCTACGCGTTCACCTACACGAGCTGAGACTGTGTGCTAGGAACGCGCCTCTTTCATATATTTGATCGCCAGTGTCCGAGGTGTGCCAGAGCCATCGGCTTCACAGACAGATTTATTCAGGTAAAAAGTTAGGACCACGGCCAGTTGCATCAACGTCAAGCAGCAGTCTTATGCAAATTCGCATACAAAAAAATTAACGAACACAGACGGGTGTAACACCATCTATGCCACCATACATTTCTTTTACAGAATACAGAATCATTTATTTGTCCAACATAGGTGTAGGAACATAAGTTGTTACATTACATTTCAGTTCAGTTTCACTATGTGCGGCACTTACGGCATACAAATTTGAGAGCATGCATGTCAAAATATAAATTAATAATTACCTACATAATTATATTCTAAATATTCACAAATCTTTATCATCTAAGAATTATTTTATAGAGTAGTAACTCTTTTGGGCTAACAACAATTTTAAGGCATTTTTAAACTTGTTAAGATGTAATAATTGAATATTTTGTGGTATTTTATTGAATATTCTTGGGGCCATTCCGACCACATTTTTTGGAATAGCATGACTTGGGTACAGCTGAATGCAAATATCTTGATGGTTCCGAGGTACATTTTTTTCGTAGGATTTATCCTTGCTAATACCCATCTTCCAAACGGCCACGTGAATCAACATAAACAAACCCTCAACCGTCAGATAACCTGTTGAGTCGCTGGTTATAGATTTTAACCGTATCCGTGTTAGTAGGTAACTGGCCCGGTGACCTAGTTTCGGGCCTACGACCCGCTGCACCCGGGGATAGTGCTCGCTGCCGGCTCAAATCGGGTTACTTTAATTAGTCCCGAGTTGAGTACTTGCGTCTTGGTGGGATGGCCAAGATGGCGATCGACATCGATAACCGGCATACGCATAATAAATGTGTGGGATAAGGGATACGGAATGGGAGAAATAAAAGTAGAGACAACACGTGGTCCACAAATTGGTTCAGTTTCGTCTTCCGTTTCCAATTTCTTTCAGTTTCTTTAATGATAAAAAAGTTCTTTAGTCAGGAACCTGCACTGAGAAAAATTAGGCTTGTGAATTTAATAAGTTTGACTTGTTGCGTGTTTATCCGTTTGAAACAAAAGTATTTTAGTAAACGGAATAAATCACAATGTTACAAGTCGAATTTGTACAATCAACAAGGTCAAACTTGTTAAAAGATATTTGATTGAATCAGCCAAACATATGTTTAAAACAATATGTGGCATGTTGCGTTTATAAAATCGACTTGTTGAATCAAATAAAATAAAACTTGTAGAATGTACTACTTACACTTAACAAAATCGAACTTGTAGTTTGAACCAAAGAGCACGTAGGCGCACCAAAAAAAAGTTTAACGAACATGAAATCTAGTTGTTTTTTTCTCTCAGTGTGATTGTGGTTATGAATACGTCTTACCAAGATCAATTGATAAACTTAAATAACCCTGCATTATTTTAATTATTATTTCTTTAGTAATTTAAGCAACTGAGTACTCGAATGTTCTTGCCTAAAATATTCGTAATGTACTAATAAATAAATCAAAACCATTCATTATTTGTCAGTTCCAATTTAACGGAAACTAATCACCAATATTACTATTCAAGTTGATTCAACTATATTCGATCAAATATTGTAATTAACACGTTAAACGCCAGACCAAAATATTTAATAAAAGATCTACAAAAGGACTACTGTGTTGGTGCAGCTCATGCTTATATG
The DNA here is from genome assembly GCF_023078275.1 of Leguminivora glycinivorella. NCBI lineage: Eukaryota > Metazoa > Arthropoda > Insecta > Lepidoptera > Tortricidae > Leguminivora > Leguminivora glycinivorella. The sequence goes on from NC_062973.1 coordinate 18,812,932, forward strand.
TAATTGTTTGCGAAAATATAATAAATCAAATTGAGTGCGCAGCGGCAGATTGTGTGCCAAACCAACTTGGAAAGGATTAGGTAGTTGACAGAACCTGTGAACGAATTGGATTTTGTATGAATTGGAATCCGATTCAAATATAATAAAGACATATCGTCACTACTTTGAAAAAATCTCGTATCTCACGCTGCTCCTCAAAGTTAAAACGCAGTAAGTCTATATGTATTCCATACATACTTACTACAATTTTCTTTTCATTGACAGCCGCAGATACAAGTTTTTTAAAAGTAGTGACGATATTTGAGATTACGGTGTACGGTGTATGTGGTGACGGGATAAGAATGTCACCACCCCCTCGTAGAATGCGGCCGTGGGATATTGGTTCAACCCCTTAATTGCTAAGAGTGGCTCTGAAACTTGAGCAGTTTCATGTGCTCTGTCTACCCCTTATGAAAATACAGGCTTCTGTCGATATATGTATGTATATTACAGATTAAAAGAGCTTGTTTCGTAGTTTGTAAATATTTAACCATGAAGACTTATTTCCAATTACTTGCCATCGGTTACAGAAACTTTGTACTTTTTGTTCCATTCTATACAAAAGCCTTATTCGAAGAAGTTTCGCAATCAACTTTAGCATGTTTTGTAATTTCTTAAAATACTTTCTAGGGTGCTCAAGTACCTATTGGGACTTTCATTACTTTGATATACCAAAATACCTTTCTTGTGTTTCTCAAAGTTTGTTCCGGCTACGAAAAATTGCTGAAGCAAGAACATTAAATTATTAACCAGTTGTTGCTGTTCAGTTTGATATCAAATATACCTCATTGCGGGTAGACGGGCGCGGCGTAAACATTGAGTGCCGAATTTACGCCGTCTATTAATTTAGATTGAAATATTTAAGTGGTCATTTGTATGTCTTTCCCATCACGGAACAATGGTATTCCGGACCTTTGGGAGGCGTGCGCGGGGCCGAAGCCAACACGTAGAGGCCCTTTCGACACTTTAATGAAATGTAAGGGGTACACCGAGCGGATGTTGCCCTTGCCCGTATCATGGGACACACGCAGCGGCAACACCCGCCAGGGTGTAAGGACTATTTGAGAGTTAATGGAATCTAAAATGAACTGGTCTATTTTGATGAAAGTGATGGACTAAATACTGGGCTATGGATAAAAAACCGGACGCCTGCCTAATAAAACGGTATCCAATTTTATTTCCGGCAGACGGTGACTCGTCCCCACAAGATGGGCCCCCACAAAAAGCGACATCCAAGATGGCTCAAGGGCAACACCGGTGTGAGAACTCAAGGGTGTCGAGAGGTGTACACCGCTTTCTGCCCAGTGGCTGTTAAGAGTCAGTGGTCATTTATTATTATTTATAGAGAGTTATCCATAACTAGTCTTAGACATTGTTATTGGGGCATGTTACTTATATAAAGATTTCAAGTGCCTTACAAGCGAAATAAGTGCGGACTACATTCGCGAGTGTCGAATCTACCCACTGTACGTCAGTGTTAATAATTGACAGTGATTATTTAATATTCAGAGTTTGTGAATTTGTTATTTGGTGTAACAGAACAATAGAATGGCGTTGTCTTTTGACTATGGATGCTGCCCCAGTCAAACAGAGGCTACCGATATTTTGTTATGTCAAACGTGCCACAGAAACTTTCACTACAACTGCATAACTGTCATCAAGACTGTGACACCCTTCGAGGAGCTGAGTGAAATATTTAAATCGACATGAACTTGCCCTACTTGCCTCAGCGAGCAACCCAAGACGGACAACAGTAACACTCCCATCAGAAACATGTCCAATTCTCTCTATTTTTACACTCAGGGTGACAGCTCAAGCCCCGCCAACATTAAGTTTAGAAAAAAGTTCAATACCAGCGAGAGCAAGCCGGACCCAGTTGACGTGGGCTCCGTGGGGGCATCGATGAAAGAGGAATTGGAGTTAATCCTTGAAAGTTTTAAGGCAAGCGTTATGAAAGTGGTAAATCAAAAAATAAATGACATGTTAGACCGATTTAACCGGGTCCAGACTACCGTCACAGTGTATTAATAAAGAGTACTTTCGTACAGTATGGCCATTCGCGCTCCCCGCTGAAAGGGACTCCCACCCCCTCTCGGTTACCTCACAGTAACCGCCTGTCAAAAACGCGAACAGTTGACCTGTCATATCTCACTCATACAAGCATGGTACGCGTTTACCTACACGAGCATCGAATGTGTGCTAGGAACGCGCCTCCTTCATATATTTGATCGCCAGTATCCGAGGTGTGCTACCGTTAACAACCTCAAATAAGCCTAAGTACAAATTAACCCACTAAATCATAAACGTTTACTTAAGTCGACAAGCCTTTAATAATGCGTTTGTCTTCTTCCATCATAGCAACACATCGGAAAGGGACAAACGATCATAAGCGGTTTATTAACTTTTCCCCTCACTAGCTCGGAAACACGTGTTTTGTCCTTTAATACCAGCGGGTAAAAACGCATTTTATCCACAGGTGTGGTAAAGTAATTTGACCTTGAATAAAGTCAAATTTACTGCTTTAAAATTGATAAAAGTAGGTGAATCTAGAAATAAAGATGATTTACCACCTGTGGAACTACTGGAAGCAGTGATAAACGCATTTTGTGCGTTGTAGTTTCCTCGCTATAGTCAGGGGAAAAGTTTTGTGTTACACTCGGGTGCAAATGTATTTTACTTCTCGTGTGTTAAAAAACTCGCAAGTTCAGGATTCTATTCTCGAACCACTCGCTTCGCTCGTGGTTCAACTATAGAATCCTTTCACTTGCTCGTTTTTCAATTCCACACTCGGCGTTAAAATACAACTTTGCCCCCTTGTATAACAATTAATAAACGTTTATGAGTAAGTGGGTAAATCTATACCGAAATAGGTGACCCAAATATCGCAATCAGACGAACATGCGCAAATAATTTACCTCAATGTTGGTATTTTTGGATAAAATCTGAATCGAGAGCACATTGCAAATTATATTAACATTTTAAGCTGGTTGAATATTAATATAGTTAACGAATACGGTCCCGATTGTCCCGAATGAAAATTTAACCTTTATTTATTCTGGGAAGGCGATTTATCTCCTATTAAATAAAATATTTAAAATATTATATAAAATTATACATATTGCTTAAAATCGCATACATGTTTGATAATAAGGACCACAACTAGGCTATATGGAAGTACTTACATAAATCTCAATGACCCTATGACCTTTTAGTACATAGCTATTAGCCGATGTTAGTGGTATAAAATTTAATGACAGGGAAAGGTCAACTGTCTTATTCTTACCTGACTACAGTCATTACCATAAATAACCTCCTATTCTTTTAAAACGGTACTATAAAACTATGCCTATCCTCTCCTAAGTCCTGAGTTCCATTAAAAAGAATAAAATCATTATAAGTAGATTACAAAACCAACACTGCAATCTGAGTCTTTTTATTAAATGGGAGGCAAACGAGCAAACGGATTGCCTGGTAGTACGCTATTGCCGTCACCCTGTACCACCTGACCCTTTAGCACAACTTGCCTTGTCGCGCGCGAGTCCATACAGCGCCATTCAAGCGACTTCAAGTATGAACTCGCGCGCGACAAGGCAAGTTGTGCTAGCGGGGCTGGACACAGGAAACATCAGATTGGTTGTAGGTGCATTGCTGGCCTTTAAGGTGCGAGTTACGTTCTTTTCTTGAGGTCGAATGGGTCATAAGATGCTGTCGGCAAAACCCACGATTATACACGGTGTATCATGAGGAAACTGAACAATTTTAACAGCGTATTCCTCATCATATTAGAAGAGTAAAATGTCATATAAACTTTTCCGGATTTCACCTACTTTCAGAGATATAAGCATTTAAAAAACTAACAAATATTTTTTTTTCAGAACAAAACGCTCTTTTGATGGCGATGACGCCATTATCGGACATAATCTAACTATCCTCGTTGTTAGATATCAAAAAGTAACTAGTGGTTCGTTGCAAAAAAGTATTTTTTTAGAAAAAAATTGTAAATTTTTATTTTAAGTGCCAGTTTTACGAATAACATTTTGTTGTAGAACTAATATAACGGAAGTTATTTGTAAAAAATAGTAAAAAGAGATGTTGTTGCTATGAGTGTTTTATTTGAAGTGACGGCTATACAAAAATATATCAAAAAATAGAACAATAGAACTAGAACTTATAAAAACGATATTTGTCAGCACAAAAGAGGTTACAAACTACAACAGCCGCCCTTAATCGACGTTGTGCTAGACAAACACAAAACAAGAACTTAAGTTTCTAATCCTAAGTTAAGTATACACCTTTTATGTACTATAGGCCCTAGTGGCTTAGTAAGTACATCGGCAGGCATATCACTACTTTTGATATATTCTAATTTCACAACATTATTAGAGACCTCCCTAATGAAATGAAACCTGCAGTCGATGTGCTTCGACCTGTTGTGGTGTACAGGATTTCGAACGAGATTGATGGCACTCTGACTGTCAGAAGCTAAGTTAACTATATGCAATTTACCTGTTATTTCCTGGATAAATCGACGTAAATAGCATGCTTCCTTCGTGGCAGATGCTAATGCCATATATTCACTTTCGGCTGATGATAAGGCAACCGTAGGCTGCTTCTTCGACTGCCAGGATACAGGGCATCCACTCAACTTGAAGGCGTAACCCGTATACGACCTTCTGTCCATCACACAGTTGGCCCAGTCCGCGTCGCTAAAGCCTTTTAAAGGTTCTCCAGTCCTCCTGTAAACCAACGCATAGTTAATAGTACCCTTCAGGTACTGCAGAATCCTCTTAGCCGCATTCCAGTGTTCCTTTGTATAACACGTATTGAATTGGCTTAGATAACTCGTAGCGTAAGCGATGTCGGGTCGTGAGTTTACCGTCAGATACATCAGGCATCCTATTAAATTCTGATAGGGATAACACTCACCGACTTCACCATCTTTCCTTCTTTCCATATTCTTTTTAACTAAAGGAGTATCCACAGTCTTACAATCCTTCATGTTAAATTTTTCCAGTAAAGAAAGAATATAATTTCGCTGATTTATATTAATACAGCCGGAATTGCACTCTACTTGTAATCCCAAATAACATTTTAATATTCCGAGATCTTTTAAAGAAAAATATTTCGACAAATCTTTCTTGACAATGTCAAACGTCGAATCACTTTTATAGAAGACAATTATGTCATCGACAAATATTCCCAATATAACGAGTTCCTTACCAAAAGGTTTCGTATATACGCAAGGTTCGGAAGGAGTTCCTGTAAAACCTATTTTTAAAAGCGTTTCATTTAACTTTTTGTTCCATGCTCGTGGTGCCTGTTTAAGGACGTAAAGGGATTTCTTCAATAAACAAACCTTGTTTTCCTTGCCTTTTTCGATGAAACCAAGAGGTTGTTCCATAAAAACCTCTTCTTCTAAGTCTCCGTTTAGGAACGCGGTATCAACGTCCAAGTGCTTCATTCTTAACCCCATCTCTGCAGCTAACGCGAATAAAGTGCGAAGGGAAGAATGTCGAATCACTGGTGCGAATGTCTCGTCGTAGTCAACTCCTTCAACTTGATGAAAACCTTTGACGACGAGTCTCGCCTTATATTTCGTTACGTTACCGTATGCGTCCTTTTTTATCTTGTAGACCCATTTACATGGTATGACCTTTTTATCAGGTTTATCAACTAGGTCCCATGTGTGGAGCTTCTTCAATGAACGATACTCATCAGCCATAGCAAGTTTCCACTTATCTGCATCATCAGCATGAGTAGCTTCATAGTAAGTCACAGGTTCTCTAGAGTCAGTCGACACATTGTATGTCAGGAAATCTGGTGGTTTCCTATCTCTAGCAGGATATCTCGGTTCAGGGAGAGATTCCTCTTCCACACTAACTGGCTCTTCTTCCGCACTAGGCAGCCTCTGTTCAATGAAGGGCTCTGGCTCTTCCATACATACTGAATCTTCGGCGCTTTCTAGATTTATCGGTGAAGGTGGTGATGGCGGCGCAGGCTCGTTGCTCTCGTCACAGTCATAAAAATGACAGTCTTCAGACTCCGGTTCTCTTCTATCTTCGAACAGTAAGATAGAATCTGTCTGTGCCTCAGGTTCAGCCGACCTCTGCTTCAGCGCTGTAAAACAATTCTCAAAAAAGGTTGCATCTCTGGACGTAAACATTTTCCGTGGGTTAGCAGGATCCCTAAAAATGTAAGTACCTGGATTTTCTGAATAACCGACGAAAATCGCTTCCTGTGCCTTGACATCTAATTTCTTTCTGTGACAAGAGGGTACATGGACAAGTGCTCTACATCCAAACACTTTCAGGTGACTGACATCACCTCTGCGACCATACCATCTGTCATAAGGAATTTGTCCACCTAAGGCTCGATGAGGAGACCTATTCTTCAGGTATACGGCAACTTGAAATGCGTCTTCCCAGAATGCTTTCGGCAGTGAACTTTCAGCTAGCAACGTCCTCGCCTTCTCTGTAACCGAACGATGTGTGCGTTCCGCGACTCCAACCTGCTGAGGACTGTAAGGCGTCGTCGTTTGATGTTGGATACCTTTCGAAGCAAGATAATCAACAAATTCTTTATTAACAAACTCCTTACCTCCGTCAGTCCTAACCGCTTTTATTTTCTGTCCTAATTGATTTTCAACAAAAGTTTGAAACAAACAGAATTTATTCTTTACTTCAGTTTTGGAAGAAATAAAATAAGCAAACACCTTTCGCGTATAATCGTCTACAATTGTCAACATATACCTATTTCCTTGAAAAGAGGTTGTAGACACTGGTCCCATGAGGAAGTAGCCCTATTAAACGCTACCTTCTTGAAAGGTTTCCTCGCTTGTTTACCTTCCACGCAAGCGATGCAACTATTTTTATCTACTACTGAATACTTTACGCCTACCTCGTGATTCTTCAGTTGGTTCATGCCTATGCGACACAAATGTCCAAGCCTCCTATGCCAAAGTTTATAACTATCCTGACAGTCAGAGTGCACATCCTGTGTCATAAAATTATCTGCCACATTCTCGGGAACATTGACAGTACCGTCTAAAACGTACAGTCCACCACAGGGCGAGGCATGAGCAACAGATTCACCTGTAAAACGAAAATTATCAGTTTTATAAAAATTACATCCATTTATATCAAAAACACATATAAAACCCTTCTGAACAGTTTTGTATACAGACAACAAATTAGCTTTTAAATCAGGCACATAATCAACGTCACTGATCTTGTTGACAACGTTCTCGGGTGTGTTTAAAGAAATGTTTCCAACTCCGCAGCACTTAATCTGTTCTCCGTTTGCGACAGTAACGGTACCTTTGTTCTGTATCGTGAAATTCTGAAACCAATCTCGCCTAGAAGTCATGTGTCTTGTGCAACCTGAGTCTACATAAATGACGTCCTTACTTGAGCTGCCAGAAGTATTAAGAGCTTTTATTACCTCATTAGCTTTCTCTTTCTTCCTTCTCATTGGACAGTCTGGTCGTTTATGTCCAGGCATCTTGCACTCGTAACAAACTATGTCATTCTTCTTTGACTTCGGCTTCTTCTTCGCATTAAAAACAGATTCCGTAGGTGTAGCCGCATCCTTGGACATCTCATTCAGCAGTTTTGTCTTCACTAAATCTGTAGTCACATCAACATTGCAGTTTTCTAAAGCCATGATGAGAGGTTCGTATTTTGGGGTGAGACCTCCCAAAAGTATAGCAGCAATAGACTTATCTTCTAAGACTACATCAATATCCGCCAGATCCTGTGCGGTTGACATAACTGCGTTAATGTACAGTTCTATGTTCGAAAAGTCAGACAGACTCAACCTGTACATTTTTCGCTCTAAAGCAAGCCTTCGTCCCATTCCCTTATCCTCAAAAGCTTTCTGCAAGGATTTCCATGCTTCGGCTGCGGTTTCCGCACATCTCACATGAGTGATAGCCGCACCATCTACTGTCAAGCATATCTTTGCCAGGGCTTTCGAATCTTTGCGTACCTTAGTAGAGGCAGGGGTCGTGTCTTCCTTGGGGTAGCCACCGATTGTCTCCCACAAATCCTCGTGAAGTAGGTAATTGCGCATCTTGAATTTCCATGCAGGGTAACCCTCTTTGCTTCTCAAGCAAAACGATGGAATACTCCTAGATGAGCTCGAATGGGAATTCGAAACACTCGAAGCATCTCCTGTTTCGTGTGACATATTTACGATTTTCAAATCACACAAACACTAAACTCAATTATTTTACTAAGACACTTTTCACAATAAACATTTCGTTATTAATTATAGAATTCTCGTGCTGATAACGTGTTGTAGAACTAATATAACGGAAGTTATTTGTAAAAAATAGTAAAAAGAGATGTTGTTGCTATGAGTGTTTTATTTGAAGTGACGGCTATACAAAAATATATCAAAAAATAGAACAATAGAACTAGAACTTATAAAAACGATATTTGTCAGCACAAAAGAGGTTACAAACTACAACACATTTACTATGTGAAAATACATCCAAAAAAACTAAAAAAAATACACAAAAAAAATGTTCTTTGGCGAAATTTGCTTGACGTCATAAATAACCTTTTATCTTTATATTGCCCTCAGAAATGCGTACTTAAAATCTTTCGGTTTCCTCATGTTACACCGTGTATATATTAAATACTTGCAGAAAAAGAACAGAAATACTTTCTTTAGAAGCATTGTTCTAATTTTCTCGAATCGAAACCAAGGTAGAGCAAGGGCCTCGAACAAGGTTTAATTAAATTTAAGAAAGTATTTCAAAAGTTTTTGTCATCTTCTACATTTAACGCTGAGAAGTTACCCCGTCGCAAAAGTTAATGATAACTGTAAAACAAAGGGTTTAAGGGCCCAAATTTGCCCCAGCGGGGAATTTTGTCACAAATTGTAAATTGCACAAGGACACGTTAAATAAATGAAAAGTTTTCTTTCATTGTCTTGTTACACGAACAAATTTCCGAAATAAGGTACAGCGGGGCAAATCTCGACTGGGGTCAAATGTAACTAATCAATTTATCCCATTATTACACTATGATGTTGAGTTATACATTTATCCACTGAACACGCCTACCTTATATAACCGGTGGACACTCTATTTAATATTGTAAACATTGTAAAACATGGAAAAAATGGACCAGTTATATTTTTGTCCCCCAGTCGAGATTTACCCCGCTGTAACTTATTGTTTTGTATGGGTGGAAATTTGGAAAACTCAACACTGTAGGTATGTCTGCGGTTTCGTGTATGAAATATCACAAACCTGTTATTTATTTTTATAATTAAAATCACTTCTTAACAGACCATGAAACTGGGGCATAAAAATAGTTATTTGTTATACAAGGGGGCAAAGTTGTATTTTAACGCCGAGTGTGGAATTGAAAAACGAGCAAGTGAAAGGATTCTATAGTTGAACCACGAGCGACGCGAGTGGTTCGAGAATAGAATCCTGAACTTGCGAGTTTTTTAACACACGAGAAGTAAAATACATTTGCACCCGAGTGTAACACAAAACTTTTCCCCTCACTATAGCGAGGAAACTACAACGCAAAAAATGCGTTTATCATTGCTTCCAGTAGTTCCACAGGTGGTAAATCATCTTTATTACTAGATTCACCTACTTTTATAAATTTTAAAGCAGTTAATTTGACTTTATTCAAGGTCAAATTACTTTACCCACTAGTGGATAAAATGCGTTTTTACCCGCTGGTATTAAAGGACAAAACACGTGTTTCCGAGCTAGTGAGGGGAAAATAAAATCATCTTATAGATCGACTTTGCCAACCTAAGATGAGATAAGTTTGCAACGCAGCCTGGCGTTGTCAGATGATTTATTCCAAGCACGATCTCCGACGGACTCGACATATTGATTATTATGACTTTGATGATGAGTTCGAGAACTTTGTTTATAGGGATACGTATTTATATTGGTGCAGGGGCCAATGTCTTGTTAGTACATGTCATTATTAACAAGTAACTAACGGGTGATAACAAAAAAATGAGAATACATTTAACAGGCATTTAAAGAAAACTCTTCAGATTAAAAAAAATTGTTGTATATGTTGAATATATACAAGAATAAGTATACATGTAATGGAGATTGGTATAGGGTCCATGGTAAACTGTAAATCGGAGCTTGAACATGATGTTCGTAAAAGACCGTTGGACGATTTTTTTTTGTCCATCTTTCGCACACATGTCCTTTTATTATTAATTGAGCAAAATTTTCAGCTCTCTAATTATATTTAGTTACCTATGCTTTATGTCTTTCTGGTGTAGTAGAAACATCTCCGGTAAGTGCCGTTGATATCCAATAATATGAGTTTTACTAAAAGGCAAATTTCTTCCATCATCCAAAATGAACGATTTCCTTGGATCATTTCACGTCATGCAACGACATTACGATTACGATGTAACAGCCTACCTTCTGTATTTCAGACCAATTTTTGATTGACTTAAATGGTTATGCTATGCGGCACGTTATTATCTCTCCGCGGATTAACAAAGCAATGTTCTAGACTTTTAGATGTTGACTGACATGGATTTTCACAAAGCAACGCTTGATTCCATCGATTAATAAGAATAAAAGTGATAATGGAACAAGCACGCCGAAGACTGTGAGGCATTTGTGTTGTATGGTGTTGGACATTTGCAGTTTGGTTTTGTCAATTTTGTGTAGATTAATTAATTAATTGTTTTTAAACATAATAAATGTAAAATGTTTTGAATATTGTATAACTATCTGTATTAACAGTGTGTGAACCACCTTTAAAATCTATATTACTTATGGATTATTAATATTTCTTGTATGTGGGTAATTTTAACACATTGTAATTTTTCCTCAGTCACCCGTTGACCACGAACGCTGCAAAGTGTTCGAAACGTCGGGATAAATTGTAAATTCATTATACGCGATATAATCCGTTTCCATCGTTTTATTTCATGGATAAAAGTCAAGCTAACATTCTGCAACTCATGCAACACAACTTCGTCAATAACAGAATCGGCAAGGGATTAGCGGTCAAACCCGATAAGTTAAACAAAATCGTTTTTGAAATTTATATGCAATTTCCACAACGTTCTTATTTCAATGAAATTTAATCTCTGTTTATCGGGTTTTACCTCTAACCCTTCAATATGTTCAAGGTATCGTTTAACACTTTCTGTGGAGGCCACGACCCTAAAACGTCAGTATAAAGAAGATACAGCGTTACCCGAGGTAAACATAGTTTATTTTGCAAACACTAGGTATACTACAAGTGAGTCAACTTAGCTAAGGACAACCTAGAGGACAACAAAAGTATTGTCCGCTTATCCTTTGGCCATATTTAGGCAAATATTTGCTCTTTTTCCGAATAACATAAAGTGGAATCATACTTTAACAAAAATGCCCAAATAGGAATGTCCAACTAGGAAGCAAATCAAATTATTTTAAAAAATATTTTTTGATTTCTTGTTTTCATGCAGTCTCATTACTTACTATACTATATATCCATACTAATCGATACTAATATTATAAATGAGAAAGTGTGTGTGTCTGTTTGTTTTTCCGTCTTTCACGGCAAAACGGAGGAACGACTTGACGTGATTTCTTAAGTGGAGATAGTTCAAGGGATGGAGAGTGACATAGGCTACTTTTTGTCTGTTTCTAATCCCTCCACCTCCCGAGCCGCAATTTTCGAATTTAACGCGAGCGAAGCCGCGGGCAAAAGCTAGTATATCTTATATTACAAACTGAAATTAATATCATACATATCCGACCGAGGATCGAACCTGGGTCTTCAGCTTACCTAAGCGGCTTGCCCTCCCAGTGGGACTTAGTCACTTTTTCTTCCGTATCTGATATCCATTTCAGTTTATAAATAAGTTATCGCTGAACCAGTGGCTGAACGTATAAATACCGATTTATCCAATTTTCCTTGACTGTTCGACTTAAGTCAACAAAAGAGAGTTTCCTGTTGTCGTTTTCCTTTAATAATATCGTGTTTAACATTATACTCGCACGAGCGTAATTTAATCTGGCTTATTATTTGACGACCGGTCTGGCTCAGTCGGTAGTGACGCTGCCTGCTAAGCTGCGGTCCTGGGTTCGAATCCCGGTAAGGGCATTTATTTGTGTGATGAACACAGATATTTTTTCCTGAGTCATGGATGTTTTCTATGTATTTAAGTATGTATTTATCTATTTAAGTATGTATATCGTCGCTTAGCACCCATAGTACAAGCTTTGCTTGGTTTGGGGCTAAGTTGATCCGTGTAAGGTGTCCCCAATATTTATTTATTTTCATAAGTTACAGGCTTTGTTTCAAATATTTATAAGATCTGTTTTTCAGGCAACTTAACTACTGCTTGGCTATGAAGTGTAGAAATAAAGAGAGAATAGTCGCAAAAGTGTTCAGCTGTCAGCTTTAAGTTGTAGTTCCATATATCTTTCCGATGCGATGGCACCAAGGAAATGATAGACGTTATTGACGGAGTGAAATATACTGTCAGGGATTTGAAATTATCCCACGAGGGGTTTGCAGCGCCACTTATTTATAGTTTAATATGTGCACTTCTCATACATAAAAAATGTTTCTTCTTTTCTTTCTACACTCTACTAGGCCTAGTTCCTATTTTTACTCGAATAATACATTCAATTATTCACGTGATAGGTGTTACAAATGACCTAGACTATGTTATTGAGACTCATTGGCCTCTTCCTCCTCGTAATTGAGTTACAAATGGCATTGCACCCAACGACGCTCACCACTTACATTACATCTAGCGAGACAGCAATTTGTCAAGATAAATTTGAATTCAGACGAGATAGTTATTTAAAGTGTACAAAACCGTTCATGTGGAATAAAAAATATAGATTGTACCTCTAGAAACCCCTAGACCACGGTTTTGTGATATCATCATGGCACCACTTTTATGATAATATTAAATTGATAGCCAGAGGCTCACCAAATATTCATATTTTTATAAAGTTGAGAAAAAGCGATAACACAGCGCTGATTAAAGATCAAGTAGAGTTGCTATTTCTACCTCTTGCAGTACCGATACATAATATGATTAAACTTCATCGGTGTAAGCATTAGTAGCATTACACAAGGTTTTTTTTTTAGTTCCTGCTTAATACTTTCAATCTATATTTCTTTCTATGTTCATGAATTACAATAATGACAGTTTATCTGTACGAATCCACTGTACGTGAAAGTTTACTTCTCATTTTAAATGCAAATGGGCATTTTCAGAATTTGGGTCCCCACAATTAGCGTAAGTTGTTAACAAAAATTAACTCGCTGTCAGTTTTGTGACGACAATTAAGCATAAAATCTGTCTAAAAATTTACTTTTTTCACATTCTGAATGTAGATTATCGCTTACAGTTTATGTAATTAACACAACAACAATATTTTTATTGAAATTTCACGCTTAATTATTGTCACAAAACTGACAGTGAGTTATTTTTGTTAACAACTTACGCTAATTGGGGGGTCCCAAATTCTGAAATTGCCCGAATGTATAATTTAGATGAAATTTTGTCACTTCGGAAAATAGTTTTATGTCTAAAGAAATATATAAATAGGATTTCTCGTAGACAAGACGCGGGTCAAGCTGTCGAATAGGTCGAAGTGAAACGAAATCTTATAGTCTATTTATATACCCTGTTTTTATTGAATTCCGTTAACTTTAAGGGATGCAGGATGGTTCTTTAGATCAAATACAATTAATTTCTCTAAGAAACTAGCGTCTTAACTGTTACGTACGGTGTCCGAGTTATTAAAAAAATAAAAATAATCACTGAATACGTGTGTGACAACCTTTACCACTTCCCTATGTTATTAGTTTTGACATGTGCCGTCAATCACTTGACACTAACTTGAATATTATTCTTAAGGGTCTCTCACACTAATTAATTCATTTATTTTGTATGACAACGATGATTTTTTTTTATACAGGTTGTTTAAGTAACATACAGGGTGCTTCCTGATAACGAACCTAACGACATGTCGAATTTAACGGTAAACAATAAAACACAGTGTAGATACAAGTTCATGTTATTTAATAACACAACAGCATGTTTATTTAAGTATTCCTAAGGGAATCCACAAGGAAAATTATCTATGAAACTAATGGAATTTTAGACGATCACTTCACGCGCGCCGAAGGTTTCACAAGAATGGAGGCGGAAAATAAGAAAATAATTCACGAAAATGTTGTCGAACCTTGCTCTCTATTGTATGGGCGCGAATTTCACGCGGAGCTGGTTTTATTCACGGTTTCAAGAGGTAATTTTGTTGTTATCAAATATAATAACTTCGCTTTAACTGGTATTATGAGAGTTATATGTACACGGGTACATAATGTACTGTGGAATGAATTGTCGCCTGCGGTATTTCCGGACCGATACGACCTTCAAATATTCAAGAAAAGAGCGTACACCCATCTTAAAGGCCGGCAACGCACCTCCAACACATCTGGTGTTTCGGGTGTCCATGGGCGGCGGTGATCGCTTACCATCAGGCGACCTGTCTGCTCGTTTGCCTCCTACTACATAAAAAAAAAAATTGTTCGATTAGTTACGGTATATAACGTTACATAAGTAGGTACCTAAAAGTTATTAAAAATCGAAAACGTACCTACCTACTGTAAATTACTTTACATGGGTACACCATATGGTTGGTAATTGATTAAATATTATGCATTATTAAATAATCATAATTTAGTTATAGATTCGATGAATTTTAAATAAAGCTAAGGCAGAGCAGGGCAAATCTCGACTGGGGCTCAAATGTAACTGGTCCATTTTTTCCATGTTTTACAATATTTGCATTATTAAATAGAGTGTCCACCGGTTACATATGGTAGGCGTGTTCAGTGGATACATGTAGAACTCAACATCATAGTGTAATAATGAAAAATGGATTAGTTATAATTGCCCCCCAGTCGAGATTTGAACCGCTGTACCTTAAATTTAATCTGATTTTACACAAGTTCCTAATCTTAGTATGTGGCAGGTGAGTTTTCCATCAATTGCAATCAATAAAATATCGTATAACAATTACAAATAACTGCACCATAATATAACAGTTACCTACCAAAATAGTCTTAAGTGTAAATAAAATTGGTTATAATAACAGTAAAATGTCGTCCTTGTCTCGAAGTGAAACTTTGAGACGTCGAGGGCAAACTCACGAATGTAGGCAACTGCGAAGTTATTTCAAAGTAGACGCTCCTGAGCAACTCTCAACAGTTTGAGCACATCAATTTTCCAGATGAATGACTAGAAGTTATAGGACGTAGCTGAATGAGATCTAACCAGCTTTTTGTATTGAAGAGGATATAGAAGAATGTCTTCTTAAATAAGTATTTGTTGGATAAAGTCATTTAAACGAATACTCCGAAATCTGCCCCCCTTTTTATGTTTACTAACACGGCCATTCTAAAATGTTCTATTGTATGGAAGCGGCATTTTGGCAAAAGGACCATCAGCATAGTCAGTTACGACTTACGAGTATTTATAAAGTCAGTCACACATCAAACGCGGTGAAATAAAATTATTTTACCTTTTTTCGCTTAAATATATCGCGTTCGACCCGTGAATTACAAAATGTGTAGAAAACGCCAGAATTTAAAGTATTATATACCTAGTATAGAAGCCGTTCCAAAGCCCGGAAGGACCAAAACATAAACTGCAAAAGCCTTGAAACCTTATTGTGGAAATCTTGGTATCGATGCCGGACTGCCGGTGATTTGCCTTTCAAATCTCGGCGTAAAATCCAGTTTGAGTACCCGTGCTTGGTTAACTTATCTGCTATACGTAAAGAGTCGTATAGGCTTGAGTTTTCGACGTTTTGAACGTAAACGTCACAGAAAATACACTAAAAGTGTGTTTAAGTGTCTTTTTATTAAAGACACAGCACCTACTTAATCTTTCTGGTTTAGCCCATTGGTTGATTGGTCGAGAATGCCTTGAGGCATTAAGTCCGCCATTTTTACCTTATTTTGTTGTGCAATAAAGATTAAATAAATAAATAAAATGCAAAAAATTGTATGGAGAAAGTGCCCCCAGACGATTACTTAATATGTTATGGATGGATATGTTATATACAAATTGTGTACTTGTTGGACACCACTGAAAAAATAGAATTACATTATTGGAGAAATAAAACATTTAATTGTTTTATTTCACTGAAAACCCCACTAACAAACTAACTTAACTTTTTAATTTTATGATGAAAGAACGTCGTTAGTAGAAATTATTTTTCTTATCTTAATGAAGTTTTCCATCTTAATAAAACGGTAAAAGTATAATTAAAAGGAACACTCAGTGTTTCGCTAAAGAATCTTAAGATGGAAGTAAATTCCCAGTTGTCTGCTGACAAAAGGATCTATTTTTAGATAAACGTTTAGAATTCAATATAAATGCTACAACGAGTACGAGTACTTTCCATTGACGTGTATTGAAATCAAATAAATGGTGGAATCATACCAAGAGACGTTGGAAGCGATATTAACAAGCCCGCCGATACAAAAGTTATTTTAAATATTTATATATACAGATGTTCTCACTCACGTTAATATATTGCGATTGCCGATATGTTTCGAGTCATATACAAACCCATTATCAGGCATGAGTGCTCGCGGGCAGTTAGACTCCGTGCACTGACCATCCGCCTATATGTTTAAACTAGCTTTTGCCCGCGGCTTCGCTCGCGTTAGAAAGAGACAAAATGTAGCCTATGTCACTCTCCATCCCTTCAACTATCTCCACCTAAAAAATCACGTCAATTAATCACTCTGTTTTCTTATGAAAGACGGACAAACAAACAGACACACACACTTTCCCATTTATAATATTAGTATGGATATTTATTTTAAAAGTACCTAAAACTTCTATGAAATTATGATGTTTACTTTACCATTGCACAGGCGAGGCTATGAGAATTGTTAACAACTTAGCTTGGTCTGAATCTAGGTGAGTAATATGAGAATGCTTATTAAAATCATTGATATAAGTACCTCTATTTATACGAATGCATACTTTTATGAATTATTTAATGTGAAGAAATTCCAATCATCTGAAATGAACAATAATAGTTTTAGAAATGTTAATAAGACCTTTTTGCTTTAGAATTCAAATTAGTCTCCTTTAAGGAACCGACAACTTCTATCTCAATGGATAACATCTCTTTTATCTTATAATAGACTTGGATATTGTTCAATTTAGAACTGTTACCAAACCGAAATGCTTTCAGACAAAGTAAATACAACTACTCATCACGTAACCGTCTATTTTATATTATTCACAATAAGCTTCAAAAATAAAAATACTCAATGGTGTTTCGTAATAGGTTACGGTTTTAACTCTACACCTTATAAGGAACCTACGTGCCAAATTTGGAATCTCTACGACCAGCGGTTTCGGCTGTGGGTTGATATGTCAGTCAGTGAGTCAGTCAGTGAGTTTCTTCTTTTATATATCTAGATATTTTTTCATATTTGTGTTTTTTAGTGCAATGCCGTCCGAATAGGAATGGAATCTACTGTCAAAAGGTCAACTGTCACTCGTTAACCTTCTCAAGTTTTGAGGGACTTCACAATTTTAATTAGGTTAAAATCCGCCTCGCGAAACAAACCTCGACCGGCAAAACAGTATCTTACATTTTCACGCCGTGCGTTGCGTAGTACCGATGTGATAAAATTTCAATTTTTAAAATGGCGGCCATCGCATGTGCATTCATACCAAATCTCTGGAACACCTATGTTTCAGAATGACAAAAAAAGTAGGTAAGTAATAGCTCACACATTTAATTTAAGTTATAACGTATAACCATATTTTACATTTAAAATTAATAAAATATATACATGAAAAATTACCCAATAACTTTTAATTAGCCTTTTTCTAAAGTCACTAAAAGTTTTTCAACTTTCTTTAATTTAAAGCAGTTGTAAATTCGTAATTAGACTAATTGGCTTCTTTGATGAATTGCAGTACCTAAATGCAAAAAAAAAAAACAATTTCACTGCCTTTATAAGTTTTTCTAAATGAACTTTCATATTCTTATTTCTAAGAATGTTTTGCTTACCACCTCCTACTACCTAGCAATATTAAAAATCTGTTCAATTGTTCATATATCATGCATCTGTATTTTTTCCGACCCATTGGTAACGTAGCACAAATTAGAATCCTCGTTGAATACCTACGCTTTAGTCGTCTGAATTTTTAGTGGTTTCTGCAGGTTTTGGCAGTTTTCGTCGATTTAAACCCCCTTATTCATAAACGTACTCTAAAGTTATTAAGCTGATAAAGTTCGTTTGTCCCTTTCCGACGTATTGGTGTGATAGAAAAGGACAAACGAACTTTATCGGCTTGATAACTTTAGAGTACGTTTATGAATAAGGGGGAAAATGTATATCTAGGCCTCTCTAGCCGATCGGAGTATAAAGTAAAATCTTAATGAAAACCGAAACGAATCTTGATGTGAAGTGAAACTTAAATATTACCTATAAATATTGGGTTAGTAAGAAAGTAATGAGCGAATCATAACCAATATTGTAATTTTTATTTAATTTATTATTTAAATCATTTATCAAAAATATAACGGCCTTCGTTATCTACTACTTGTCTCCATCGTTCTGGTAAATAATGAATAGCATCGGCGAAGAAGTTCTTAGGTTTAGATTAAAAAAACTCAGCTATGTACTGTCGTAAATGGGCTTGATCATCGAACTTTTTTCATTCAAGGCATTGCTTAGCGATCTGAACAATGCGTAATCCGTAGGTGCCAAGTCTGGAGAGTACGGTGGATGAGGTATCACTTTCCAACCTAGCTCCAATAGCTTTAGCCGAGTCACTTTTGCAATGTGTGGGCGAGCATTGTCGTGTAAGAAAAAAACTTTAGCATGCTGTGGACGATTCTGACAGATTTTTTGGTTTTAAATTTTCAAGCTGATTACAGTATACTGATGCGGTAACAGTCATTCCACTTGGTAGGAGTTCCCAGTGAATAATACCATGAATATCCCACCAAACGGACAGCATAACTTTTTTCGGGTGAGGCTCTGTTTTTGGTGCCTCTATTCCTTTTTTTGTTTGGAGCTAGCCACTGAAGTTTGGGTGTGTGATTTATATATAAGGCCCATTTTTCATCTCCAGTGATAAGATGGTCCAACCAGTTGAATGTGCGGCGAAAAGACAGAAGTTGTATGCAGATATCGGCACGGCGGTTTAGTTGATCTCTATCAAGTTCGTGCGGTATCCAAACACTGTATTTGTAGTTTTTTCCCAACTCGTGTAAATGTGTTTCTATGGTGACATGAGAGCAGCCTAACTCGGTAGCAAGAGTACGACTCGTTAGCCTCGGATCTCCTTCAATTAAGGTTTTTAATTTGGCTACATCAATCTTCACCGGTCGACCAGACTTAGGTTGATCTGATAATGAAAAGTCGCCACTACGAAACCGCTGGAACCATCGTTTCGCCGTGGCCTCAGACACAACTTCAGGAGCAACACGCTGACATATATTACGCACTGCTTCGGCGGCTGAATGGCCAGACTGAAATTCATATAGTAAGCAATGCCTTACATGCACTTTTAATTCGTCCATTTTCTTCCTTATATTAGTTCGGCGACAGCTAGTGAATGACTGACGAGAAACTGTGCGACTCGCCCTTTATATACTTTCGACCATAGAAGATTCTAGAACTCTCTCAAAAATTTTATGTGGAATTCAATCGATCGCTCATTACTTTCTTACCAACCCAATACCTTATTACCTACTAATAAATTCGACGTTACTTTTCCTCCATGGTATATAATTTCCTAAGGCATTTTTTTTTCTAAAGAGTTCTTAAATCTTCTAAATTATGTGGCATACAAAAAAAAATACGTTTTCAATTTCCCCTCACCTGAAGGCATTTAATGTGGAGGCAAATGCTATTTTATTTTACATTATTTTAACGGAACGTTGCGGTTACGCTTTTAGGCGAAGTCACGACGAGTTAATGTCATTGTTTAACTTGACAAAATTATATACATTATTTGCGCGTATTTTCGGAATTTTCATCGTTCGTTCAGTTCAGCCACCTCTACACTTTTAAGCGAAGAATAGTTATTTGTTATACAAGGGGGCAAAGTTGTATTTTAACGCCGAGTGTGGAATTGAAAAACGAGCAAGTGAAAGGATTCTATAGTTGAACCACGAGCGAAGCGAGTGGTTCGAGAATAGAATCCTGAACTTGTGAGTTTTATAAGTTTTATAACACACGAGAAGTAAAATACATTTGCACCCGAGTGTAACACAAAACTTTTCCCCTCACTATAGCGAGGAAACTACAACGCAAAAAATGTGTTTATCACTGCTTCCAGTAGTTCCACAGGTGGTAAATCATCTTTATTACTAGATTCACCAACTTTTATAAATTTTAAAGCAGTTAATTTGACTTTATTCAAGATCAAATTACTTTACCCACTATTGGATAAAATGCGTTTTTACCCGCTGGTATTAAAGGACAAAACACGTGTTTCCGAGCTAGTGAGGGGAAAAAATGTTTGAAGAGAGTCGTTTTGAAATATTTTTACAGTATGTAAATGAACGAAAACCGCTTTCCTATTGTAACCGCTTAGTGTATTAAGCAACTTTTACTATAGAATCAACAACGAAATCCCGAAAATATCTGACACTTTCAGAGCTAGTTAAGATGGTATTTCCTATGGGAGATTAAGTTTTCAGGATTGATACCATAACAAAAGTTGCTCAGTGTAACCTAAATATATTCTTTCAGTAAATTATGGTTTTCGTTAATTTACATGCTGTGTAATATCTTACTGTACGTACAAGCTTTTATGATCATAATCTACTACAACTAGCCGGGTCAATACACCAACTACAAAGGGATGTGAAGTACGGGCACCTGCCAAGGAAAATACTTCCCGCACCAATGTGGATGAAGAGGGGTTCACATTGGTGGAAAAGAAGAGCAAGGCGCGCAGAGCGGCTCGCAAGACTATGTGTGGCTCTGCGGAACCGGTGAATTCTGGTCTACGGATTGCCACACCGAGTAGGGCGCTCTACGTGTCTCGCCTGCATTACTCCGCCATGGCCGACGAGGTGGTGGACTACGTTCGCCGGAAGACAGGCTACACGCTGAGAGTGCAACAGCTGCAGTCGCGTCACTACGTGCACTTCAGCTCGTTCGTTGTGCGCGTGCCGCGGCCGCTGCAGGACACCATCGCGAGCGCAGACTTCTGGCCGAAAGGTGTGGTTTTTCGGCGGTTCCGGGGCAACCTGCCAAATCCCACACTGGGGCAAACGACGCAACGGAGCCACGCTGTGACGTCATCGCCCAAATCAATTGTTTAATTTTATTTTTAATTTTGTTTTCATTATTTTCTGTGTTTTTTGTTATCTAAGTTTCGTGACGCATTGGTTTTACTGTAATGTCATGCAAACATGTTTTTACTAAATAAATAAATAAATAATATTTATACTAGTAAACATTAACTTACCTTGTTTAACATTAACTTGTTTAGGATCCAGTGAGGTAGATCCGGTGTATACACATATCGTTTAATAATAAAACAGTTATTTAAAGAAAAAAAAGTCGCTCTAAATAAATATACAGTCATATAAGACATCCCGATTTTTCTTGCCATTTATAGTCACGCTCAGGACAAGACGTACTGACACTATCTGAACTAGCGTGACAAATACGAACGTTTCTGTAAAAATACGAAAGAAATCCTTTTTGCACTACATCTGTACATAATTTTATTTTCATGAGTAGTAGTAGTTCATTGCGCTAAACAGTCATTTATTTTTTTTCATGAAACCCAAATTATATTTTAAATTCGTTCTATCGGCGAACTGTTTCTGCTTGGAGGTTTTTCTGATTATAGGCGGTTTTCGCTACAAATCAGAACAACCTGTTTGCCTACGAACCTAACGCGTCGTAGTTTATTAATAAGTTACTAATGTAACAGATCCTTCACTGCCCTTCCACTTCCTGCAAAACGACAAATAACTACGCTTTATTTCACTAATACTAATAACTTACTACGTAAAACTCAGAAGAATAAATAGTAGGTAGGTATACGTGCCACGCGACTACACAGGCGGGCACGTGGCGCCTGTCGGCCACTTGTTACCTCGAGGCAACTGCTAGCGGGTAGGTACTTAACGCGCGACCGCGAGCGAATGACGTAGGCCTGCTACGTACGAAATCACGTAGCTCGTAGCCCCCTTTGGCCATTGTTCTACGCACATAATGCTACGCCGTAGCAAGCGTAGACGCGTAGCAAGCTTCGCTTTAATTTAAACATAATTAATTATGTGGATTTCAATTATAGGATTACCTGTATGCATACCTACTTATGCATTTAGTTTTGGAACGTCAAATCACTATGTGTAATACCAATTCAAAGACAATATAGGTACATCTTATTCATAGGTACCTATATTATGCATTTCGCGCGTTGGCCCAGGGAAGACACACGATAACATAATACATACTTAAATTTGTTTAAATACCGTTCCAATGTCACGGCACGCTATTAAAAACTGAGCTGGTATGTAACAGCAAGTTATTAATTTAATTTAGTCAAGTATGTTTGATATAGGTACCTAGTTCGAATCAGCGAGTGAATAAACCACACAACTAAACAACTAGTATAGTGATTATTTGTGTAAAAAAATGTAAATAGTCGACATAATCGTATACGTATTTTGTCTAAATGATATTTTATTCAAAGATTCTATCTAAAAAAAGGAAAAAGTTTTCCAGACGTGCGTATGTTCCGCTTAAAGCTAATTGGATTCCTTGGAATCCCTTCCAACACTATGGTGGTTCTTAGTGTGAACTATACACACAAGTTACAAAAAACATTAATATTAGAGACTTGCTACATACAACTTCAAAGAACCCATAACTAATTCTTAAATAAAACAGTCTCAATGTTTCTTTCAATCGGCGTAAATAACAAGCAAAAAAAACAATTTACCGCTTTCCTCGCGCCATCCAATAATATAAAAGAAATTCCATATAGAATTCCACGCGACGACGTAATTGCACAAATAGGTAATTATTTAAATGTCTCACTTACCGGTTAATACGATTTCCGCGCGATGCTAAGTTCGCGAGCGACGCGTAACACGACCACCCTCTGTGACAGAGTACCGCGTTCTGACAATCACTGGCGTCGTCCTCTACCACGCATGTGCAACCCTTCGGCGTGTCGACCAATAAGAAAAGACCTAAAACCACAGATAACATAAATTCAGTACCAACTTTACTCAATTGCGTTTAGGTATGTTTTTGAGAGTGTAGGCGGTTGGCTTACGAGGTTTTTAAATCAGGACGAGGTGCTGACGTCAATGGCTCGTTCACAAAGCATACAGGTGTTTATTATATTATGAGAGACACCGCAGCCGTAAGCCTGCAGCGAAGTTGGAGTTGTGAACACACTCTTATGCTTATCTTTGACGCGTGTATAGATATGACTTTATCTGCTTAGCCGTAATGCGGTGTTTACATTAGATTGTATTCACTTTTTCATAAGCGATCAAAAGCTTTAAATAAGTGTCCAACGAGTTGTCGGTGTGTGTTTTGTTATGCATTAAGCTTTATCAGGAATATTCTATTGAATTCCATAGTTCAATATCGGTTTACAGGATAATGTGGAGAAGGATAAGCTTTAAATGTAGGCTGTATGAATAAAATTGTTTGGCACGCCTAAACGATTTAAATAGTTACAATGTTATTTTAGGTTAGTGCGTTTTCATATTATCCGATCCGATATCGGATGTAGGACCCATATCCCATACATTACTGGCGCCATCTTAGATTTTTCCAGTGAAATCCTTCCGACATCCGATATCGGATCAGATAATGTGAAAACGGACTTAGGCCTAGCGCTAACTAATTTCCGGAGGGTTGTCGGTTCAAAATCTGCTTCAAACCAATGACTTTCTTGAAACTTAGTACAATTTAGGTAGGTATTTATTTTTATTTTCAAGAGACTCATATGGTTGATTGTATTTTTGAGTTCCTTAAACTGTGGAATTGGTTTTGACACGACTTTGCCGGTTTGATGACTGGCGCACACCTCACGCAAGATTTCATTCCGTATAAATAAATGAAATAAATAATAAATAAATATTATAAGACATTCTTACACAGATTGACTGAGACCCACGGTAAGCTCAAGATGCCTTGTGGTGCAGGTACTCAGACAACGATATATATAATATACAAATACTTATATACATAGAAAACATCCATGACTCAGGAACAAACATCTGTGCTCATCACACAAATAAATGCCCTTACCGGGATTCGAACCCGGGACCGCGGCGTAGCAGGCAGGGTCACTACGCGCTAGGTCAGACCGACCGGTCGTCTTTGTATGCATTCTGTTTTTTTAGGTCGTATCAAATCAAAACGAAAACTGTGATGAAACATTAAATTTGAATCGGGCTCAATATGTCGCTGTGCTAACGGCGTATAATAAATAAAAGTACCTATTACATATTATTTGAACCTTACCAATCCAATTTTGAGTGAAGAAAAAAATGTGTGTTCTGAGGTGTTTCCTTTGCGCTATGATATGGGGTTCTTCGAGAAGCAGGTATTTGGGGTTCTCAAAGGTCGGCAAGTCGTACCCTTGATATTGCTTATGTCCATGGACGGCGATGACTGCTTCCCATCGGGCAGCTCGTCTGCTCGTTAGCTGCCTACGCCATAAAAAAATAGGAAAAAATTCCAATTATTAATACTGAGTTGGAACGTCGAATAGCACCTATTATGTTTAACCTGCTCTCCCGACAAGTAGAATTGAGGTAGCTTTTTTAATAGAATACAAGCTTACTTGTCTTGATCTTGTCTATATAGACTCATCACACCATGGCCCACAGTTTCTTTTCCAGTGGAATAACATTGAAATAGTGTTATTACGGGAAACAGCGACTTTATTTGTGAAAATCAATGTGAAAATGGGCTTCTGCTAAATAGCAACTTATTTTTGATCAAATTCTATACTTTAAGTCAGTAATTGCAACGTCAACTCACGTCAACTGGCAAAAAGGTGACGTACCTAAATAGGAATAACATAGGTAAGGTCATATAAGTAGTAAAAAAAAAATCATTGCCGAAAACCATTCTTCGGCAAATATACCCCCTCAGGTGGCAGAGCTACAAGTTGCATAGGGGTGAAGTGGCGCGGTCATTTTATAAAACATTCCGTTAAGTGGCAGGCGCCGGGAGCCGGACTCTGGGAAAAACAAGCTGTTAAGTGGCAGGGACCGGCTCCAGGACCCCGTGCGACGATATACCTAAATATATAAATAAAACCATCTAAAACTATATCTAGCTTCCTCATACTTGCACGAACCATTCGTCACTAAACAAGGACGGCATTCAGTAAAGGTTCAACACCTTCAACTTCAAAACAACTTGAAATATGACCCAATTTGATTGGACCATCCGCCTGCCATGTTTGAGACACGTGTTTAAAAACCGTCTTTTTCGCAAAAATTGTACTGTAATATATTAAAAAAAGAGATATAAGTGTAAATAAATGTATATTTAAGTCCCTGAATTACTTTTTTCTCCAATTTACTGTTTTTTTGCCTAAATAAAGTTACTTTAATAAATGGAAGTGGAAAATGTAGCCATCTAATATCTGATCGAGTCTAGCAAAATTTACATAAATGGAATGTATTTTTTTTCTATGGAATGATTTTAGCCGTTTCATAATGAATCCAGTGATATATGGTTTATGCACAACATCCCTACATTTTTTGAGTAATTATAATTTTTGTAACATAAGTAAAGCCGAGGGGCAGGCCTCTTGTCCACGACACGGTTTCTCGCCGTGAAAACCTACGGTTAATTCGCCGCGTGTAGGCACGGTCGTCAGTGTTGTATGGATCACTATGAAAGCTTGTAGACGCGCACGGTCGCGCCACGGCACGGCGCCGCGGCCGTGTGCGCCGTGACTGCCCCTCGGCTCGCCGCGCCGCGCCTACGCACGGCGTGATTTTCATCAGTGTTGTATGGCAGTCTATGGAAGCGTGTCGACGGCGCCGGACGTACGCACGGATTCGTGACTGTTTACATACGCTGATTCCCGATTTTGTTATAAAATGAGCATAAATCAAGAATTAGGTATTAATTACATTTATTCAATAATATCCGACACACTTTTAAAAAGGTTCAAGTAGCCTACGTATATGGGATAAGACCATCGAAGATTATAAAAATAAGCTGCTCAAACATGCCTTTTTTCTAAAATCGGATGTATCCGAAACCGTCTTTCCCTTTTTAACTCCCGACGCAAAAACGACGCGGTGTTATAAGTTTGACGTGTCTGTCTGTCTGTTTGTCTGTCTGTGACATTGTAGCTCCCGTGTTTGAAAGCCGAATTAGTCGGGAGTGTTTTTAGCCATGTTTCATGAAAATACGAGTAGGTCCACTATGTCGGGGGTTTTTACAAAATTTTAATTTTGTGGTTATTCTTTCCGTTTCCTATTATGTAATAAGCAACGATAATCTTTTTTTTCGTAAGAAAATTCATTGACGCAGCACGTCTTAGGCCTCTTGTCCACGACACGGTTTCTCGCCGTGAAAACCTACGGTTAATTCGCCGCGTGTAGGCACGGTCGTCAGTGTTGTATGGATCACTATGAAAGCTTGTAGACGCGCACGGTCGCGCCACGGCACGGCGCCGCGGCCGTGTGCGCCGTGACTGCCCCTCGGCTCGCCGCGCCTACGCACGGCGTGATTTTCATCAGTGTTGTATGGCAGTCTATGGGAGCGTGTCGACGGCGCCGGACGTACGCACGGATTCGTGACTGTTTACATACGCTGATTCCCGATTTTGTTATAAAATGAGCATAATCAAGAATTAGGTATTAATTACATTTATTCAAGAAAGTAATAATATACGACACACTTTTAAAAAGGTTGAAGTAGCCTACGTATATGGGATAAGACCATCGAAGATTATAAAATAAGCTGCTCAAACATGCCTTTTTTCTAAAATCGGATGTATCCGAAACCGTCTTTCCCTTTTTAACTCCCGACGCAAAAACGACGCGGTGTTATAAGTTTGACGTGTCTGTCTGTCTGTGACATTGTAGCTCCCGAACGGATAGACAGATTTAGATTTAGTTTTTTTGTTTGAAAGCTGAATTAGTCGGGAGTGTTTTTAGCCATGTTTCATGAAAATACGAGTAAAAAAAAAATAAAATAAAATAAATAAATAAATCGTTTATTCTCAAAATAAACCCTTTTTTAATAACATTAAATCTTAGTAGGTCCACTATGTCGGGGGTTTTTACAAAATTTTAATTTTGTGGTTATTCTTTCCGTTTCCTATTATGTAATAAGCAACGATAATCTTTTTTTTCGTAAGAAAATTCATTGACGCAGCACGTCTTACACAGCCCGGGATAAAAACGCTACTAGCCCGTACTTGGCCAAAATCTCGCCCGGTGGCTTTGCCGTGTCATGTACAAGCTCGCACGTTTTTTCAACCGTACGGTTAACATGCCGTACGGTTGAAAAATCGTGTCGTGTACAAGAGGCCTTATACAGGCCGGGATAAAAACGCTACTAGCCCGTACTTGGCCAAAGTCTCGCCCGGTGGCTTTGCCGTGTCATGTACAAGCTCGCACGTTTTTTCAACCGTACGGCTGACACGCCGTACGGTTGAAAAACCGTGTCGTGGACAAGAGGCCGCAGTCACGGCGCACACGGCCGCGGCGCCGTGCCGTGGCGCGACCGTGCGCGTCTACAAGCTTTCATAGTGATCCATACAACACTGACGACCGTGCCTACACGCGGCGAATTAACCGTAGGTTTTCACGGCGAGAAACCGTGTCGTGGACAAGAGGCCTTACACAGATCAACTTAGCCCCAAACTAAGCAAAGCTTGTACTATGGGTGCTAAGCGACAATATACATGCTTAAAAAATATATAAATACATACTTATATACATAGAAAACATCCATGACTCGGGAACAAATTTTCGGCGACAACAATGAACAAGGCGAAATCTGCGTTTTTTTTTTTGTAGCAGATAGCACCTTGTACGTTGGTGGGTAAGGTGCAATTTTCTGAAAAAAATAATTACAGGTTGTACCCTATACGTTGTTGTCGTCGATTAATATCTGTGCTCATCACACAAATAAATGCCCTTACCGGGATTCAAACCCAGGACCGTGGCTTAGCAGGCAGGGTCACTAGGTCACTACCGACTGAGCCAGACCGGTCGTTACTATTATTTAATTTGTAGACTGTAAACTCTAGACTGCCCCTGTTTATCTCTGGTATAGCCATGGCTTCCCAATTTAAATTTCAATCTATTCTATTATATTCCACATTAACTCTAGTTTCAATTTATATTTATACTCCTCTTTTTAATCGTAAACTAGAACATTCCTTTGCTAATCCGCAAATTAAATTATAATTAATTATTTAATTCGCGGATTAGCAAAGGAATGTTCTAGTTTACGATTAACATGGATTTCCGCAAAGTAACGCCTGATTCCATCGATTACTCCTCTTTTTCACAGGGTCACTTAGCCATAGCACAGTATGAAGCAAGACACCCAGAAAAGTCAGTGACAGTGATCACACAGAATGTGGATGGACTACATGCTAGAGCGGGAACAAAGACCTTACTGGAACTCCATGGCAGCTTGTACAAGACTCGGTGTACCAAGTGCAAGGAAGTGTTGGTCAACACTGACAGCCCAATTTGTAAGGTATTTTATTTGTAGTTAGTCATTTTGGTTTAATATTATCAGTAGTTATTATACTGTACAAGTGTATACCTAATTAAACACAGATCGATGATTGAGCTCTGGTGCCCTATGAGTTTGTCTGAACTTATGTGCGAAATGACATTTGATATTTGCCAGTTGAAGTTCAGTGAAGGAAAACATCGTGAGGAAACCGACTAATTCCAATAAGGCCTAGTTAAGTCCGGTTGGAAGGTCAGATAGCAGTCGCTTTCGTAAAAACTAGTGCCTACGCCAAATCTTGGTATTAGTTGTCAAAGCGGACCCCAGACTCCCATGGGCCGTGGCAAATGCCGGGATAACGCAAGGAGGATGATGAAGTGTATACCTAATTGAACACATACTGTAACTCTGTTTTTGGTCTGTATTGGGGTGTTGTTTAACATCTCTTATTCTTACAGTACTTATTGTATTTTTAGGCTTTAGAAAACCGAGGAGCACCTGAAGTAAATCAAGTAGGGTCTGACATCCCAGTAAGAGACCTGCCCCACTGTAAGAAACCGGAGTGCAAAGGACTGCTTCGGCCCCACATTGTGTGGTTTGGGGAAAATCTAGAACCCGCTGTACTTGAGAAGACAGGTAAATATATTGTCCCATAGATTATGGAAAAGTTGACATATGTACCAATGTCAGTACTGTTATAATAAAGTATGATCAACTTATTCAAAATTGCGAAATTACCACTTGTAATAATCTTTGAAACTTCTTATGTTTTTACATAGGATTTAAAATATTCAATGAATTAAGGTGTTCGAAAATTAAAGTGCAATTTTCGAGACCCTTTTCAGCAACTTGCTCATATATATAAATTGAATATGTACCGTAAAATCCCGTCTCTTCGCCTACTTGTAACAGCTGAAATGACTGCCTAGTTTTTTGTAGTTTTTTTTTTATAAAAATTGCACTAATAAAAACTAGACAGGAGTTTCCAGCTTTTATCAAACCGAGCAATGATTCGAGTATTTATCTTAGGCCACAGACTACCTCAACTATTAGACGAAAGTTGTTGTAAGGTCTCAACTGCGCTGCTCAAATTGTGGTATTACTAGTAACAGTTAGTAACACATGTCAGTTTACATATGTGTATCTGTGTAATCTGTATCCTAGTCGAAGATACGCCGTTTTACGGTTATTATTAAACGTATTCCAGAATCAGCAATGGCGTCCTGTGACGTGTGCCTAGTAGTAGGCACATCGTCTGTAGTGTACCCGGCGGCGATGTTCGCGCCGGCCGCGGCGGCGCGCGGCGCCACGGTGGCAGAATTCAACCTGGAGCCGACACCTGCTACTCACGCCTTTAGCTACTACTTCCAGGGACCGTGTGGGGAGACGCTACCTACAGCTTTGGCTGATTAACGACCTTACAACTTTGTCTAACAAAAGTATATGCTAAAATGATAGCCAAGGGCCAAGGATAAACGACACAGTATATAGTGTTTGGATCAAGACTGATACAATGAAGTGCTTCAGTCAGGAACGATGAATAATTCCCATTTGTGCCTGGGGCAGGCACAGATGAGATTACACCATTATATAGGTCGATTCACGAAAGCTGGCATGAATGGAATGAACGAAATTTGTGTAAGTGACACCTGGCAGGCAATTATGGTCACGCGATAAATGATAAAACATCTGTTTGCCAGATATTTTATCATCTATCGCGCGACCATAATTGGGCATTTTCGCGAGAAGAATCACCAAAAATATATTTTCTAAGGTAGGTAAATTTTATGTTTTTCCTAATCAGAATCACGAGCCCTTTCGATCTAGGACAAAAACCTGGTCCCAATTTTTATTTTTATTTTGCATACTTTCCACTTTGTAACCGCTGTACAAAATATTCGAAAAATAGTAACGAAGTGGAGAAATTTCATTTGAGACGCTTTTTTCCGTCTAGTAGGATGGAAAGGGCTCACAATTCTGAGTAGGAAAAACACCTGTTTTAGAAAAATAAGTTTTTAAATCTTTTTTCGCGAAAATGCGCAATTGCCTGCCTGCATCGGTATACAGTCGTAACTGTCAAGAGCCATTATTTTATTGGTTAATCTGTCACACACATAGACATAGGTAGTCATTATCTCATTCGTTCCATTCGTGCCAGCTCTTGAATTGACCTATACCGATTTCAGGTATTTTGTGATATTCTAAAATGATTTAAGTCTAGTAAATAAGCGTGAAATCTGTGAATAAATTTGTGCTAATCATTTATTTAATTTTCAGGAATAAATAAGTATTTTTAAGACGAGTTTTTATGCTTTGCAAAAAATTTCGCCATGCTCCCAACGGTTGGACCAAAATTGCAGTTAGACATCAAAGATTTCTGGAAAAAAAGAAAAACTTTTGTTTACTTACATTAAAATTCATAAATAAACTGCATTTTTTAAGAAGGAAAGTTTCAGAAAACAAATTCGATAGTTTCCGTGAAAATACGAAAGAAAAACATTTCGCACTACATCTGTAAATCTGAACACTTCCGAAAAACTATCATTAGAAATGAACAACTTACTTGTACAAAAGAAGGCAGAGCCGCCATAGTGTGGGGCCTCGAATATCTATCATCGACCAGAAGTACGCACGCGTAGTCGTTAGCATGACGAACAGCGCGTCCTAGAAATATAAAACAAATAATACAATCTTATTGTGATCTCTCGAATCTTGGGATTACTTGCCAAAGTAGACCTCAGTATGCGTAGCCGAAAGCACAAAAGCCCACTAATCGATACGATAATATCTCTTTCGTAGCTATCTATCGCTCTTGCGTATTGGCGCGACAGAGCAAGACTACATTTCTGCAGCGTTTCACGTCGCAGAAATGCCATTCGGCTATGGGGCCAGGTTCCCATGAGCCCGTGGTAAAATGCCGGGATAACCTGAAGCCAATTACTGACGAGTCTTATGAATATGACATGAATATGATAAGAGGTACAATTCCACCTTACGTTGTTATATTTTATCTCAATCGGGCAGCATATTCGAATAAAGCCCTTGAGTAGCTCCATTTTTAGCTACTTGAATAAACAATATCGTCATATTACAATCAATTTAAAAACAAATTAAGAATAAATAAATAAATAACAACAGGAGAAAACCGCATGAGAATCCGTTCAATCGTTTTTGAATTTATCGCGAACACACACACAGACATTCGGCGGGCGACTTTGTTATGGGTATAGATATATCATTGGCTGCTTCCTTACCTATGCATTGGTTGACCGCCTTCATACAAAGGTTCTCATAGTACGCACTCCCTGAGCCGTTAGTTCGGTTGAGGTAGTTCATTTTCTCTTGCAGTTCGGGGGACTTTACATTAGGGTACGGCAT
The DNA here is from genome assembly GCF_023078275.1 of Leguminivora glycinivorella. Classification (NCBI taxonomy): domain Eukaryota; kingdom Metazoa; phylum Arthropoda; class Insecta; order Lepidoptera; family Tortricidae; genus Leguminivora; species Leguminivora glycinivorella. Next base: position 18,845,082 of record NC_062973.1, read on the forward strand.
ACCGACTACAATGATGCAGCGGCCTAGGTCGTCACTGCAAAAAAACGTTAAAAGTTCAGTTAATCTTTCTGCCACTATGAAGAAAGTAGAAAACGTAAAATTTAAACATCAAACAGTTATCCATATACTTTGTATGGGTCACAGCCAGCCTTGTTACATTCACAGCGGGACAGCGAACGTGTTAAATTATGTACAAGACAGCACAAGATATACCTAAGTTACTCTGATATGTACTAGTGCTGCACTCTGGTGGCAGAACACTGCACTAATACTCCATATTTACAACAAATGAGTCTGCCATCTGCCAGGACCGTGTCAGTTTTCCGAAAACTTTACATTTTTTTACAAAATGTACATTACGTTCAGAATGCATACCTAAAATTCAGTCCTTCGCTTAGTTTCCCACCAACAACACTTAACATCAACGCACCATTTCGATTTCCTTCTTTACTTTTTACAGCTGCAGCAAACTTATTCAAAACCTGTAACCAAAATGATGAACCTGAATGATAATCAACTTGATCACATTACAATAAAGCAGAAGCGATTTTCCTTATTAGTTTTTTGCTCGTATGTGTACGATGCGCGAACTTGTCCCCACCACCGCGCCTAATGGTCTAAAGGTTTGCCCCGCACTGTATGTTAGCACCGCCGCCCTGGGACACCAGAAACAGTTAAAGGGTTGGAGCCGTTGCCGGCCTTCAGAAGTCATATCGGTCCAAAACATTTAGCATTCCATTTGGAAAAACAAACTTGAGTCGCAATTCTGCTCTTTTAAGAATGGCTAAATTATATAACCATATCCGAAGCTCAGCGGGAGTTGATATATTTAACGATACATCAGTACAATTCAAAAGGAAAGTGACAAAATATGTTAGCACACTGAGTATCACATAGTAGCATATACAGCCACCAATACCTTTAAATGCGTAATACACAACACAATTAACATTACGTAACATTACAGTAAGTAACATTACGTAATGCGTAACATAATTGCCGAAGATAAATCCTACGGCTTATACATTACCTTCTATAGTACCTTTAATTTTCATGGTGTTTATTTTAAAAAAAGGAAGTGGTATTCGTAACCGCTATTCGATACCGGTTATGCTCTTAAATGGATCACCAGCATTAATGTTACATCCTGTATATTATAATAGTTACCAAATAACCTGTCTTCTTTTTATTTTATTCAAATGTAGGTAGTAAAACTAAAACTAACATTTTTTGTAATTTAATGGACCGCTATTAAATTAAATTATGTACTTATTAGGTAATAATGAATTTAGGTATTGCATGTTTAGTTGTAGTTCACTGGTGAAAGACACCTATGTAAGTTGTGGTTACCTATAATTAGATAAGCATGTTAAGACTTTTGTAACTAGATTTAAGAGCATGCAAGATGTATTATCTGTTGGTAATCCTAAATAAATTAAATTAAAATTAAACACCGCGGGCGATAGTTCGTTCAACAGTTTAGCCGCGCGACGCTGGAAGTGACTGTAGAAACGCACAGTCGAGGAATGCCAGCTATAAGCAATGAAGGTGGAAATGTTGTCGTAACGTAGTGTTACTGTTAAGTACCAATTTAAGAATAAATTAACCGTATATTATATAGTCCTCCTTTCGGCCGTTATATATATATATATATATATATATATATATATATATATATATATATATATATATATATTACCTGATCAACTTCTGCTGAAGATTTCGGTTCGCGGAAGACGGATTTCTTTTTACAGATATTTTCGATGACTTTGTTCGCATGTAAGTGTTCGTATACAGTTTTTTCGTAAGAATACGATGGTAGGAAACAGACCACGCCGCCTGGTGCGATGCTGCAGACGTTTCGTAAGATACTGCTTAATTCTTTCAACTGCAAAAAATTAGCTGTTAGAAAATGGTTCGAATACTTTTGATATTCTCCTCCGCTACGCAACTACTATTATTGCCGACCAGTTTGATTAATGCTAATAGGAGCAGACGAAACGCCTCAACCATTACGGCTCAGCCACGACATTGGTCTAAGCGTGACAGCGGTGAGCGGCGGCCATACATTGGAGCGAGACACAGCGATGGGACTTTTCATTCGCACGTATGGCTGCCGCTCACCGCTGACGCGCTTAGACCAATGTCGTGGCTGGGCCGTTAGGCTATTTAGCGATTACCGACTCCCATCAGAGTTGTTAGCACAGCATAATAAAGAGTAGGTACTAATATCGTACAGTATGGCCACTCCCGCTCCCCGCTGAAACTGCCGCCCACCCCCTCTCGGTTACCTCACAGCAAAGACATATATAACTCCATATAGACAGATAAAGTCTAAGAAAAAAACGTACCTCAGTGCCATAACGAAAAAGGTACGGTGGCCAAGATAGCGTTACACCTTTGGGGGACGCTCAGCTAGATGGCGCTAATATTAATATTTGACATTTTAACACATATCAAGCTAAAAATATGGTCCAAATTGTCAAAACTGAGGTTCAAAAGTTTTAAGCCTGTGTCAAGAGATGGCAGTCTATGCACTGTGATTACACATTTTACTTCGACAGTAACTCTCTATAATACTCGATCCTCTTTGCCTCACAGTTACCGCCTGTCAAAAACGCGAACAGTCGACCTGTCATATCTCACTCATACAAGCATAGTACGCGTTCACCTACACGAGCTTAGACTGTGTGCTAGGAACGCGCCTCTTTCATATATTATTTGATCGCCAGTGTCCGAGGTGTGTTGTTAGTGTGTTGCCAGTATTTAAGACGGGAACACGCTCTTCTTGAAGGGCGTATAGGTCCGGAAGCACCGCAAATTATTATGGCATGGTCTATCATCATTCCGTAATGTGCTGAGTCAGAAAGATAGTCTGGAGAAATGCACACTGCACAGTTTGAACTGCACACTGCGACGGTTTTACCTTTCAATGGACACTGACTACGTTACTTTACAAAACTTACCAATTCTTTACTCATCCTGTTCTCATACGAGAAGTTAAGACTAACGTTAGATGGTCCCTTAGACAGGCACACTCCCAGTACATTGTCCGGAGGCACCACATGGCCGCATTTTACCACGTTAACCTCCTTGCCATCGCTCTTTAGTAGGTCTTTGAATTCGCTGATAGGCTCCATAGTTCCTCCTGCTAGAATCACCTGAAAATAATTTTAGTTTGATGATGATGATGATGATATCCTGTTATCCCTCATCAGGGAGATAGGGCTCTCAGAAGGGACTTCCATTCCTCCAGCTCCGCCCAGCCGAGGCCAACAGATGCCGCCTCTTTTTCCAATTTTAGTTTGCAAAGAAAAAATCTTGTATCCAACTCTTTTAATTCACGTCAGCGATAAAGTCTATATCTCAATATAGCTCACTACGAAAGCATTCAAGTAGGTTTTGTTTACTTTCAGGTTTATCAGGAGACAAAAGGAATTCAAAAAGGGTGTCACGTCATTTACTTTAAGCCTCCGCCACACATGAGCGTTTTGAGAGCGTGGCATGAGCGGGGCGCGGCGCTGGCGGTACGCTCTCATCGCGCCCCGCTCACGCCACGCTCTCAAAACGCTCATGTGTGGCGGAGGCTTTATAGTTTATTTATCTAGTTCCTTTTAGCTTGTTATTTATATTTATTAATAAACCGAAAACCGTATATCTTAGAAAACTATAGATAATAATTTACTAATCACGCTTACCGCTACTTATGTATGGTCTGAGACCTTGGAAGATTCACCAAATGCCTATTGAGAATAAAGTTATGTGCAAATTATAATGCTATCCGGACCAAGTTAGATTGGGAAGAAGTCTGGTATGCCTGTCTATTAATCATTTAAAGAAAACACTCACAGAGCGACACTGTTTGACGACATCAGAGAAGTGGTCCGCGGGGTTCAACAGCAAGTATTTCAATAGACCACTCTCGCCGCTTTGCACTAGCACTCGCCCGTTCACGCTGCGATCGCAGAGTCTGTCCAGAAAGTCCAGGATGGCGTAGAGACCGCTGCCGGCTGAGGTCTCCGTAGGAGCCTGCAAAAGGAAAAGTGTTTTTTGTAATAATGCGAGTAGTATTTGCAACCAGGTTATATTTTGCTTGATGAGATCACAGAGTGCGATAACTTAGTGTGAGGTGTTTTAAATGCCTTAGGAAAGATTCGTCTGCTTATTTACTATTTGACTTAACAAAAAGCAGGTTCGATGAAGAACAAGGAAGCAAATATGCATACTTTATACCGGGGATCAGCAATTTCGGATGAATTGTTTCTGGGGCCGTATCTGTACCGCCATTTGGTGACCCCTGCACTGCACACCTGTACCGGATCCCTTGCTTATACGATACTGAACTTAAACACAATGCCTTGAGACACTTTATAATTTGAAACAAGATGAAATATAAGTACCTGTATCGCCGGTTTTACTTCTTCTTTCACGGTTTCTTCAACCTCAGTTTTCTTCTTAGAAATATTGCTCAAGAAATCTTTAAACGAACTTTTTTTCTCGACTGTACGTTTATTTTCCTCCTCCAATGCTTGCTGACTGTACCGCATAGAAAACCCGTGTAGTTTAGGAGCCAGGCGAGTTTTTCTGCAGAATTCTACTAAAGGCCTTAAATTCATGTGATCGATTTCAGCCTTTATAACGAAGTCTTCAAGTGTCATTATCATTGTGTCTTCTTGTTTTTCAGCTGTAGATTTGGGTTTCATCATACCTAAAATAAAATAAGCTACATTTTTCGCAACAAATAGAGACCAAAATATGGTGATCATCGCTTCCTGTGCGCGGCCATAAATAATGAATCTTCGTGAAAGTCAGCTGCCATTTCGTCGGTGGGTTAAAGAATGAAAGCCACCGAATAAAATACGTAAAAAAAATTAAAACTTTGTCATCGACTTCCGTATCATACTTTGTCAGATAATAGTTTAGAAGATATTATGAATTATATTAAAACAATCGTCAGCCGGTTGTATCATAATGGAAAAACCTTCGTAGACATAGGTCTGCCAATAAATGAAAATCTCGTTCATAAACTTACCAACAAGCTTCCCGACAACGAAATTCATTTGGTTCAGGGTCAACAGGTTCTTACTGCTCAATCTAGCTCTATACTTGTCAATGTAGAACTTCAGGAAGGTTTTCACCGCTGTCAGTTGCCTGCGAATATAGGAATAATAATTATTCTATTAGAAAGACAACGGAAAAGGTAGAATAGGGGAACTGACCCCATATAATAAGATAGCTTAAGGCTAATACGACTGCAATCAAACTGATTTGAACAGCTGACTGTATACTATTTTGAGCAGGTGACTGAGGGCCGCCATCTTGCCGGGCAAATTGGCTCGGGTGAGGCTTATGGTTATGGGCTCCGATTTCCGCACTTAGCCTCATAGAGAGAGGCCATTGTGCGTGCTGTGTTTGCCGGCTAGGGGTCTAGCCAGACTCCGCCCAGAAACGCAGGATCCTCCGTGTCTCCACAGGCTTCTCGGAGTGACCTCGTCGTTTTGAGGATTTGAGCCCGTTGTGTGTTCACTCCCTCGCATTCCAGGATGACGTGGGCGACCGTTTCTTCGGCCGACAGGCATCCTCTACATAGAGGGATGTCGGTCTGAGCGGGTGAGGCTTTTGCCCGGGAGGCTGCGCGGTCAGTGTGGACCCAGCAATATAATGGTATTTTTGCTATGTAACCACGTAAGTACCTTGCTAACCATCTTGTGTACAAAATGTTACGCATTTGCAGCCTAAAACGAAGGACTGAAGTCACTTACTTGGTCGAGACAGGGGCTGAATGCGCACTCTCCAAAGCAGTTGTAAGACCGTGCGCTTCATCTAGTATCAACACATTATTATGTAGTTTGAGAGAAACCCCGGATCGGGCCCCAGCGCTAACCATGCCTGCATGGCTTACTAACACCACCTGAAATGAAAAGAGATTGTTGTTTTACGTCATCATAAATAGTAGATTGTGTTACAAGGGTGCAAAATTACATATTTTCAGCGAGGGCGTAAATTGAATCCTGAACGAAACTAAGGATTCTATTGAACCCTGAGCGCAGCGAGGGAATCCTTAGCGTAGTGAAGGATTCAAGTGTTGACGTCAAGGTGGAAATAATTTTTCACCACACCAACTGTTAAAGGCGTACTTTGCTATTCGAAGTCGAAAACAGATAGCAAAATTGCATTTTATCCACAAGAGTGCAAAGTAATTTCATACAAACTAACTTGATGTCTTAAGCTAGCTGGTAGAATTTACCTATAAATGATGATTTTGAATCTTAAATATTGAATAAATTGATGGATTAGATTTAATTTGACGTTTTATAGTTAGGATTTTGTTCGCGTTGGTGTAGTGAAAAATTTTGTGTTTCACTCGGTGGCAAAGTTTGTTTAACCTTCGTGCCTTGAACCCTCGCAACGCTCGAGTTACCAAGGTAGGCCTTCAATTATAGGCCTTTATTGAGTGATTATAGGCCTTTATTGATGGTGGATGGAGGACGGGGAAGTGGCCATCCACCGACCCGCTGGGTGGACAGCGTTAAGAAGGCCTGCCAGGGATTGACACAGGCGCCTATTACGAGGACTGCAGAAGACCGTGCGGAGTGGAGGGCTTTGGTGCGAAAAATAACGACCTCATGTGGTCGCGACCCTGAGCCATGAGGAACCGAGGAAGAAGAAGAAGATTGAGTGATTTGTGTATTTTCTTATTATTCTCACCTCAGCATCTCCAAGCGCCATCCTCGACGCGTAGTACGGACAAGCCTTAAGCGTTTTCCCGCATTTGACCAAATCCTCAATGTCCATCATTTCGACTAGCATCGTCTCTTTCAACCGCGCTATGTTGCTATGGTTGTAATAAGGACAGGAAGTGCAGGATTTCGTTTTAGTTTTCTTGAGGACTTTCCCGTCTTCGTCTACTGATGTTGATTTGTTTTTGGATTTCTGCATGTCTAGGCATCTGAAATGATAGAAAACTTGTAATTTATATTGTTGTACTATTTATTTATGGATGGGATGTCACGAATGTCGCATGTGTCACATTCGCGTATGCGAATGCGAATGCGAATATTCAGAATGTGAATGTGCGAATGCGAATATCGCTGAATTTCATAAAAAACCAAGCAATCACCAACAACCCGCTAGGTAAAAATGCTTACTATTGGTCAAAATGCCGAGTACGAACTTCACGCCGTACGAATTTGAGCTATCTGCGCATGCGCGAGTCGACAGTCGACAAGTAGCAATTGGAGCGGCCGGCGCGGGCGAGGAACAAGCTGCGACTTGCACATATTCGCATTCGCAAAACATTCGCATCGTTTGAAGCGAATGCGAATGTCAATGCAAATGTTTAAAAGAATACGAATCTTTCGCATATGCGAATGCAAATATTCGTAACATCCCTAATATGTATAATACATAATTATAAATAAATATACTTACTATATAATTGATATATATATTGATGGATGCTACTACTCGAACTCTTGTATCAGCAGATACTGATGTAGTACCCGCTTGAAAGCTAACTTGCTTGGGGCTTGTCTAAAGCTAAGTTTAGACCAGCAAGTTATTGCTGCAAGTTTTGAGACACAACTATAGGTAAAAGTGAGTGGCAAATATTTACATCTCTTTCTCGCATATACTTCTGTCTCAAAACTTGCAGCAATAACTTGCATGTCTAAACTCAGCTTAATACTGAGAGGGAGCGAATTCCAGAGACGGCAAAAGAGTTAGTCATAAACCCAGTGCGGTGAGCAGGGATAGAGCTTAAGAATACGAGATGTACGCAGCTCACCGCCTGGCCGAAGGGTGTCAAAAAGAAATTTATTTTTGAGATATCACGCGCGGATCCAGGGGGGGGTCATGGGGGTCATGGAGCCTAAGTTGGCCATACAAATAGACCACGTGACCCCCCTGGGGCCCCAGGCCTTTACCACGTGACCCCCCCCCCCTGGGCACGAAGCTGGACTGGACCCGCGCTTGTGAGATATATAGGAGCAGAAGGCTCAAACAGGATGGAGATAGTGTGCAGAGTATTCGAAGGGTCCTACGACGGCGAATGGAGAGCCAATTGAGCTGTCGACGGTAAAAGGAAATATGATCGTATTTACGTAGGCCAAAAATGAATCTTATGCAGTTGTTGAGGAGCCATTTATTTATGTATATGAGTCTAGTGTGTCCCACTTCTGGCGACTCCGGGTTCGATTCTGTGTGTGTGTATGTGTGTGTTTTTGTCTACATACATACATGTGTGTATAATACTAACCTTTCATTAATTAAATTAACATTTTTCAGCTTAACCACCTCGCTATTGATACAGTAGTGTTGCCTGGAAGCCAGGGTGACGACTCTAGTGTCTTCTCTGAACACTGTCCTCTTTATTTCACCAATGAACTGGGACAGCTGACTGTGAGTCCTACTGCTAATGTATATCTACAAAGGACAAGGAAGCTTATGACCCACGGACCACGGATACTGGTGTACCTACATTTCTTAGGCCGACTTGCGCCAACCACTTATCACTTAACTCAGGGTTAGTGGGCTGTCAACTGTCAAATTCCATATAAAATGGTGGGTTAACCCTCCATTGTCGTTGGTGCAAGTGCCCCTTAGTGTGTTAATTAGTACAGTCAGCAGAAATAACATGATACTATTTGAACACCTATAAAATATCTAATGTACCTATAGGGTCTTAAGAGTGTGTCACATCACATAGTTTTGTGGTCTTTGAAAAGTATCATGTTATTGTTGGAGACAGTACTCATAGTTATAATCTTATAATACTCCTGTTGATTTTGACTTTAATGTTAACAAGAAATATTGTAATTTTAAGTTTTATTGGAGCATTTAATGTGTGGAAATAATATGCTCTGGCAAACCTGGTTTGTCATGAGGAAAAAGAAGTACTATTTTTTTTAATTTGCCTTATTTTCTGCACACATTGCCATGGCATATAGCCTTATTTCCAAGCCTTAGTTTCAATCCATCTCATTGCCTTAGTTGAAATTGGAAAATCGCATAACAGAAATAAAAAGGCCTCCAACAAAAGAGTATACCATTGTCCTGAGTCTTGACTTTATCATTTGGTTGGTAAGTGTTCCAAGTTTACTATATTAAGCCTGTAGGAGGTAGGGCATAGCGAATGATATTCCGCTTTGTGTGGTAGGGCACAGCACAGCGGATATCGTCTCGTTTGAATCTAGAGCAGAGCCCAACTGGGGTAGTACCTCCGCCTTACAGAAGACCGCAGCCAAATAGCACTAGACCCTACTCATAGTGTTGTGTTCCTGTCGGTGAGTAAGGTTGCCAGAGCTCAACGAGGGTGCGGTGTGCTGATGACGGGAGGACTTACGGAACTAACTTGTTCCGTTTATTGTCCTTTGAGTCGTCGGCAACCCGAACCCTCCTTGGAACTTGTACACTCCTTTTTGCTGTGTACTTAACACAGCAAAAGGGAATGTACAAGTTTCTAATGGGGTGGCAACGCGTATGTGACACTGTTTGAGTTGCAGGCGTCCATAGGTTACGGTAACCGCTTTACATTAGGCGGGCCGTATACTTGTTTGCCACCGACGTAGTATAAAAAAAAAATAAAAAAAATATCCAGAGCTTACCTTACTATCATTATTTTCATTTTCATCAGTTTCAACTTCATCTTCAGATTCACTGTCTTTTTCACATTCTTCCAAAATTAAATCCACATCTTCTTTATCTGCTTCATTTTCCTTATTATCTATTTCCAGATCGTCTGTATTCTTATTTTTATAATCTATAGCTTTCTTAACATCATGTTTCTCTTTCTTCTTCACTCTTTGTTTCATTTCATTGAATGAGTCTATCCTCTTCTTATGGTTTGCTAGTTTTAACTCTAATGCTATGAGATTTCTTTTTATTGTTATTTCTTCAAATTTTTCTTCTAGCCAATTGTCAGTAGCTGCAAATTAGGTTGTAATGATCACTTTGTTCAAGAGGAATAATACCATATTCAATAAGAATGCTAGATCCTGTTACATACTCTATTACAAGTGAATAGAACCCCTTGATACACATATGGTAGCTATGCTTGTCCCCTCCCTCCCTCATATGCTAGTTTTCGTCCACACAAAAAATAGCAAATAATTTGCTAAATTTGTAAAATGCTACTTGAAAAATATTATTTTTAAGTAAATAGATATTTTCTTAAAATAAGGATTCCAATAAGTGTACATTGTATAAAATTTCACCACCTGGACACAAACAAGCACTGGATGGAAACTGGATCAGTAACACCAAATTTCAAATATCAGCAAAATAAATCACTCACTATTATAAGTATTGTTATATCTTTAAGTAAATACAGATACAAAACCGTGGATCATACTTACTTTCTATACTTGACATTTTTTGTTTTAATTTAGATATCTCCGTCTGTAAGGATTCTAGACATTTTTTATAACTATCTTTCTGCCATTGCAGCGCTCCACAGCAAATACTTAACGATTTGCCCTGAAACAAGTTTATTAACATAACCTGTGTTTTTAACCATGTTACTCGGAAATTGTATTCATTAAAATGACTTACGGTTCCTGTAGGACTTTCAAATATGCCAAGATTGTTTTTTTCAATAGTGAAATACAATTCCCGCATAAATTTCCTTTGAATTTCGTATGGTTCAAAAGGGAATGGAAATTGAACACCCATTTTCAATAATCACTTGTCTCGCTGCCACTAATAAATATGGATGTTTTAAAAACTAATAACTAGCACGAAAGATACACAAATTTATAGCGAATTGATAGATAGATGTGATGAATTAACAAAATAACAATAATTTTTCCATTTCCCGCCGGAAAACGTCAACAAATGCAAGCAGTTGAAGCAGTGCATTAACTGTCAATGTCAGGTCAGGAACATTTTTTTACAACTATGGCCCGGATGCAAGCTCTTTAAGCTGTATATATTATCAATCAACAGAATTTACATTTGATTTATACAAAGATCTGTCAAGCCATTTTATTACTTATTCCATGATTGTATGTATAAAAGGCGAACTTGATGCCATGAGGCATTCTCTACCAGGCAACCTTTGGGCAAAGCAGAAAAGATATAAATAAAAATGTGAGCGCAAATTTTAATCATGTCATTTAAAATTTTATCTTTGCGCCATTTTGTATTTGTAGATTATATTCTTTGATTTGTAGTGACAAAGTTGCTTGACCGGTTATCAGGGTTATCACTTATAAAGTTATAATCATATCATACTACAATCATGTCAGACACAATTTGAAAAACTTCATCATCCCAAAAAAACAGAACAGGACGTTTAGTAAGTATTATATTTTATTATTATTCTGTTTAGCCCTTTCGGTTCCTGCCAAATTTTGTATATTAGAGTAGTAGGTATACTTCGGGGCTGCAAGTTTTTTGATGGGCTATAATTTATAATCGTTATATGTATGTATAGGAAGCATTCTTCTTTTTGGTGTCCACCAAAATCTGGTTAGGAATTGTTACAGGTGAGTTACAGGTTATCAATCAAGCTTACCCACGCAAGCCTATTGGACACGTTTAGATTGATAAATATAAAATAGGGAAGGTACTAGGTGATTGAATAAAAAAAATTTTTTTTCAAGATTTATTCACATCTAATCATTTTAACCACTCACGTGTGCTTAGTAGCAAATCTGCTTCATATGGTTTCAACTTTACCATTGATAAATAAATTACAAAATTTTGACTGGCGTCATAGAGGAATAAGTAAGGGAAGAGTTGTAACTCAACACATCAGTAAATGCGGGTTATTTGTAGTGACATCTAGCGACAATCATGCATCAAATAGCGTAAATTATCAGTACTGCTACTTGTCAATAGATGTCGCGACAAACGAAGAGTCTAATGCTCACCAATTTTTAGCTAATATTACAATAGTATTAATCAGTATTCTGTGTTCAATTCCTTCTGCTTGTAATATAAGTTGTAAACTGTTCTAATATTAATTTTTGGCAGACGAGACATTGTTGACACCTAGTATCGAGTAGTGGTACTAATAATTTACGCTATTTGACGCGTGATTGTCGCTAGATGTCACTACAAATAACCTTTACTGATGTATGGTTACAACTCTCCCCTTACTTATTCCTCTATGCTGGTGCGTACAAAAAGGACATACTCATCAAGTCATCATATCAGGGGTCCTCGACTTGACTATTAGACTAATATTATTTATATATACTAATCTATAGGGTTCTTTCCTGTTCAATACACATGTCGCTCTTAAATTAATGTCTCCTATTAGCCATCCCACTCTTTAGCACAACTTGCCTTGTCACACGCGAGCCCATACATCAAGCGCGACTTCAAGTAAGGACTCGCGCGCGACAAGTTGTGCTAGAGGGGGTCCACACATAGCGAGATAATTGCCGCAGGCGTGCCACGACCGAGGCAGTGCGCGCGTTTTGCTCGGCCGAGCAACTTGTCTAGGCTGAGGCACGTCTGCATTGGACGTTTGCCGCGCGAGCATATGGCCTCGCGACGAGCCGCGCTGTGTGGACCCGGCTCATCAATAATGAGTGGTATATATACATATGTGTAAGTCAAATCTCAAGGTATTTCGGCAATACAATGTTTTCCAAATTTTACGAAAGGTATAAAAACAAAAAAAAAACTTTGTCTTGTCTACTTAGAAATACAATCTAAAGTGAATTATACACATAACATAGTATTTATACTATGCACTCAAGCATAAAGTTTTCACTTCTAAACAAGTATCAAACTTAACAAAACATAACACATTTTTAAGACTTGTTCTTTCAAATAAACAAAGCATAAAAATGAAAATGAGTAACATATCATAGATCAGAGAACAATCATCAACTTAGCCTAAGGCAGCGATACTTAATTTCGGCCCAATGGGCGTTTCTGTTTCTTGGTTTTGATATAGATAATAATAACCTTGCCAACTTCGCCTTTGCGCTTCAGGGATCGATCAAAATACCATCTTCATAGCCCCTAAGGTTGACAATGGCTGACCCAAGAATTTGCGTAAACATTATGCAGTGTTGAAAACTTGATTGAGTATTGTAGAAAACTGTGTCTTTTTCACTTTCTCTTGTATGTAATAGGCAATTTCTGTGGAGTAATCACTTCTTTTCTCAGCAATGTATGACAGCAGTGGCATTAATATAGCAGCGAATTCGTTAACATATTTTTCCTCGACTATATTGACGATCCTCACTAGTTTTCGCACGACGTTCATTACTTGGTCGTTGGCGAGAGGTTCCTTGAAATATTTGTTCTGGAAAAAATGGAATATGTTAAAAAAAGGCGGGACAACTTATACTTAATTTTTACACAACAGTGTTATGGTTTATTTGTAAAAATTGTGGTAAAAATAATAAGAAATTAAAAAGTGGCAACATTTCAATGGACGAGAACAACCGACAAATGGACACTATACGATGTTGATGCTTTTTAGTTTCTACTCTTTTTTGCCAAGTAAGCACTGTAGTATGGTATCCTTTCTTTTCCCCAATAAGTTATTTTCGTTTGGTACTGTATACTAAACTTGTGAGTAAGATACAAAATAAGCGCTTAAAGTTGTATGTAAAGTTAAACTATGACCACAGTGAAACGGGGTAGTTCCACATAACACTTTGAAACTGCAGAAGTCAACTAAGTATTCTTAGAAAATCTTTGAATGCTGAAAAGCTGAGATACGCGTCATACTCGTGAACGGGTGCCGTCTGTGAAGACCGGTCTGTTTAAGCTTACTGGGGCTGTTATAACTTAGTAACTTTAATTCTAATTTTTATTAAATTAGGACACTTTGTTCGGTTGTCGTTTGTTTCCTTTCTTTTAGTGAATATTTTAAATATATGATTTTGACTCATGGAGACCATATACATCTCTAAGGAGAATTAGATTAAGTAGATATACATTTTATCTTTAGTTGTGACATTTAGAGTCATTTGCACCTCTAAAGTAATTTTAGACTTTTTTTTTGTATTTGTACTTTTTATATTTAGTGTAATTCTTGGCTGTAATTCGACATTTAGAGACCTTCTACATCTCTAATTTATTGTATAGAGTTAACTTTAGTTAGAACTTAGAATTAGTATATAATAGTATCAATTGTAATTTCAACTCATTTTCAAATATTTTCTAAATAAATATGTATATGTGACGTGTAAAAGTGCCCCTGTGGCCTATTTGCTGCAATAAATTATTTTGATTTTGAATGCAGAAAGTCTTCTTTCAGCAAAATATCCTATCTACGATATATAAAGGTACTTTCCCTTCATGTCCCATAGTCTTGGGACAACTTAAGATCTTATAGGTCCCTATGCCTTGTATACCAACCTTTATAGTAATAATGAAGTTCCTATAGCAATTGAGCAGACAAGCCCATGAAATATCCGTCCTGTTTGACTTCTCTGCAACTGTGACAAGCAACACAGCATCTTGCAGAATTTCCAGGGTGGTGTCATCACCAAATTCTGACAAGCCGTCATATATTTCTGACATCTCCTGATAGGTCATGGAGCATAATACCTGAAACATAGGTTAGTTCATGAAATTTCTATGAGTCTTGGTTCCTCTTTGCCTCAGTCTACAGACTCAAATCCTATAGAGTCCTCAGTGTGCAATAATTTTAGAGTAGCATAAAACATTAGACCGGGACCTAAAATACTTCAGGCTAAAGAAGCAACTTCAATGAATCTATGTTGATTTAAATTAAGTACAAACAGATAAAAATGTGTTAAAGTTAGTTTTATAAAGAATAGATTTATTTTCAGTTCAGATTCTGCCTTTAGGCCTATTTGAGGTCTTGATAGCTCAGAATGTAGAGCACTGGGCTAGCAATCCAAAAGTCATGAGTTCAAATTTCACCCAAGTCAGTGAAGTCAGTAGTTTTACTACTTTTATACTATATGTTGTTGTCGAAAATAATCGTGCAATGAACCCTTTTATATTTAATAGAATGCACATACTTGTAACAACATGGATGTGATTTGATCTACATCCATCTCCTTCCGGATGCGAAGTCCAGTGATGACCTCAATGAAAGTGCTGCCAGGAGGGTCCCAGAGCTTGCGATAGTAGTACATATTCAGAGGCTGCAGATTCTTCAGTTTGCTTTTTAGCCATTTCAGTTCTTTTTCTGAAAAAAAAAAATTGAGTGGATAAAAACAATTCTACAAGAACATTGGGTTAAGTACTTATTTAATTACAAAAAAGCCAACCCAACTGCTGAGTACAGGCCTCTCTTCTAGTATGCCACTTTTCCCGGTCCTGTTCCAGTTGTGTTGTGACCCACAATTTTCTGGATAATATATTAAGTAATACTTACCAGGTATTTCAGCTTCATAAGTATTAAATATCTCTTGCTGCAACTTCAAAGCCAACTCCAATGTAGGCGGCATTGCTGCTTCGAAGGAAGTGAACTTCCACCTTACTATTTCTAAGACTTGAGCCAACATCGCCAACATTGGTGCTCTGAATTCCAGTAACTCCTCAATAGTATAAGCTGCCATCAATAATTTAATTTGGACATTCACACCAATAACATTCTTGTTTATCAACCCTTTGTGCAAATTTGGCATTATTATTAACATTAATAACTTATTCCCTGGAATAATATTCCGCTGTTTGAGCTTACTGATAAAATTTACAAAATTACTCTGCTTTACATCCGTGTCTAAAGAACTCTCCAATACAATATTACAGACTTTAATGATACATGGTTCTGTGTCTTGCCTGTAGTAAAAATTGCTATACTTCTCTAAGCTTTCCATAACTCTTAACATAATATCAGTCTGTTTCTCATTCTCTGCTGCTAATTTAAATATTTTCATAAATGTTTGCTTAGGATTCTGAAGGAACACTGTCAAGATATCTGACGGATCAGCATCATCAGAGACAGTGAGCTTGTTGAATATCTCTGTCATCATGGTTGTGTAATCACCATTTTCCATTTTATCATGGAGGTTGTCACTGAATTGGTTTGTGATGATTTCGTCTTTAACAGCATTATTGCACTGATGGAATGCTTTTATAGCTAGAACTTTCAAATATTCACTGTTTTCCTGGTCATCATGCAAATGATCAATGATCTTTTCAAATAATGTGTGACTTTGTTCCTGTTTTAACAGTGCTATGTTTGATTCAAGAAGAAGCAGCAGTGTTAAATTTTGACACAAATCATCTTTATACAGCAAGGCACTGAGCCATGAAGGGCTTTCTTCATTGTGAGCATTGATTTTCTCTACAATAACTTCAATATCTGTTTCATTGATAATGTCTTTGTGATTCAAAGGTTCTCTGGATATCTGTTTTAGCATACCAACAAGAGTGTGTTCACAAATGTCAGGAATGCCCTGAAGTATTGAGCGGAGTTTAAAGCAGAGCTCTCCAATACTCTGCTGTATGCTTTTCCCGTTCTCTTCATATTCACTCCAAGCACAGAAAATATCAACACTGACGCTCATAACTTGAGTGGTGCAGTCATCCAGCAATAACATGTGGCATTTATTTAGACACTGCAGTATTGCATCATTTGGACTATCACAGATTTTGAAGTTCAATGTTTTTGTTGAAATACTTTCAGGATTGTGTGTGCCCAAATAAATCTCATTAAACCCTTCAGTCTCAAACTCTTGCTTACTTGTGAAGTGCAGCATACATTCCTCAATCAAGTTTAGCATGATACTAAGGCTTCTTCCTAGGTACTTGTATTGATCATCTTTGGGCAAGTTCAGAACCTTATCTGCATTAGGAGGGTTTGTAAACTTATTGATACACAGCTGGAAGTTATTTAAGGCATCTGTCAGCAATTCTCCATCACTACCGTCATGGTAAAAGTGCAGTCTACAGATCAGCCTGTACAGAGCCGCTGCTACTATACGGACCCTATCAAGTTGATCCACGGGATTCAAGTATTTCATGTTGACAATAAATGCATCTGCTACTTGCAAGGCCAGATGAGGGTTGCAAAATGATATTACCTCATACAGAAATTGCTGCATGTGGAGATTAAAGAATATCTCATATAAAAGATACTTGGGCACAGTGGGGATCATCCAAATAACCATCTGCATGCCTTCCATTTCTGTCATCTCTTCAAGAATGGGCAGGTCGGCATTTAAAGCAATGTACAATGCCAGTTTCCTATATTCATCCAGTCTTTCTTGGACCACTCCATTTTCATTGATATAGTTTTTCTCATTCAAGAATTTGGAAAGTTTCTCAAGAACATATTTTACTTTTTCTTCATTACCTAAAACATGTAATAACTTTATATTATAACATATTTTGTGACATTTTGAATATAATAATGGAAACATGTTTGTTTAGGGATTTCAATAATAGATTGCAATGAGGCAATACAATTTAATGGTATTGTGGGGGTCATAAGTTCTGAAATGAAAATAATTTATCTTGAGTAAGAACAATCATCTAAATTAAGAGTATAAAGAAAGTCTTACCTCCTCTTGAAATCAACTTTGAAAAGGAATGGCAATTATCTGCTGATAAAATCGCCCCTTGGAAGGCTGATAGGTCTTGAATATGGTCCATGGTCTGTCTACATGTATATTAAGTTCAACATCAGCCTGCAAAATAAATAGATGTTAGCAATACATAGAATCACTAAAATATATGTTACCTATTCAAAGTAGAAAACTATCCTCCACTTCAAATATCTGTAATAAACAAAAATGTTATTTTCATATTAGATCAAATTACAAAACAATAGCGACAATGACTACTTTGGATAGTGATAGAAATATTATTGTTTAATCACAGTTGCCGGCAATAACTGCGTTTTACTTTTTTTAGATAGAAAGTTCTCACCCGAAAATATTGAAAGTGGTTACTTACAATTAGTAACAGAACTTGACTCAAGCAATGTATGGTATCAAATACCGGATTTACTAACTTTTATGTGTCAATTTTTCAACAATTTTGTTAATCCACATGTATTCAATGTATTCTCTTCTGCCATCAATGAAGTACTGGAAGCAGTGTTGCCAGCTGTGAACCACGATTTTATCCGAAGTCGGTCGCAAAAATCTCCGAAATGTCAACCAATTCTCCGCCAGACCTTTGCAATCCATATGTTCCGTAACGTATACAAGAACCAGTTTTTTTTCGGCGAGGGGGGGTCTGAAAAAAGCGCGTGCCTTTCGAAACCTTAACGTTGATGGAATCAACGACCCAGAATATAGGGGCATATTGAATTACGCGTCTTTTTTTGTACCAACATTTGGCTAACCGGCACGCGTTTTATTAAGACAATTGGCCGGTGAGCCCCTTTTTTAACATTTCAAATATTCCGCCAATTTTTAGTGCCAAATTTTGGTTCACCGACTACATTTTACACGCAAAAGCTTTGTACTCGCATTTTAATTTAATGGCTGCGCAGTTTGTAGCTGTCAGTGTCACCGACAGAGCTAAAAAAAATATTTTTTTTAAATATTTACAACATATTATCTATTCAGGGTGCGCGCCCACGGCCGACAAAGTTGCTCGGCGACCTACGTATTTGTATGAAAAGTTGCGTTGCTTCATGAGCGCACTTTCATACTAGCCCATGGTCGCGACAAAAAAGTCACTTCGAAAAGTCGCCCGTGAGCGCACCCTCTAAGCTTCTTTCTGCATTTCTTATGAAATAGCGTCCATCAGCGACGCGTCAATTCAATTCAATTCAATTCAATTCTTTATTGCTTCCATGTTGGTACATAATTATTACAGGTGGCAGATATAAAAGGTAAGGCACAACACAACATGAGACCCTGTTAGGGTATTGCAAGAAATATAAATAAAAACTATAACTAAAATATACACAAAGAATAAATTAATAAAATACATTATTGAATACATTATTGAATAGCTTATTGAGTTACTTTTGGAATTTATATAAATTAAAATAATCTTGTAAGGAATAAAAACAATTGTCAATTAAGTAATTTTTCAATTTTATAACAAACTTATTATATTTAGTCTCTTTGGTTATCTCTTTAGGCAAGTTATTGTAAATACGTATAGTTGTCATATGCGGGCTGTTACTACTCATTTGCAAGTTGCTACTCGGAATAGCTAGTCTGTCTTTATGCCGCAGATTCATGTGATAGTTGCAATGATCTTTGACTTTAGAATACAGGGATGGGTGCTTTCGCACAAATTTACAGGCTTCTAGTATATACAAAGATGGTAGAGTTAGTATACGTAATTTTTTGAAGAACGGTCTGCAACTATCTAAGGTGTTTATATTTGCGAGAATTCTAACACACTTTTTTTGAAGTATGAACAGGTCTGGAGCATCAGTGCTGTTACCCCACAGAATAATTCCATATTGGAGCCACGAGTGAGTGAAAGCGTAAAAAGCACTCATGGCCGTTTTCAAATCGGTGGTTCTTTTGATATTTCTAAGGGCATACGTGAAACTAGAAACTTTTTTCGCAATTTTTTCTACATGTGCTTTCCAATTAATGTTCTCATCAACGGTAATACCAAGCAGACTACAATTATTTATTTGTTCAAATTCAAAATCTAAATACTTGTAATTAAGTTCTAGAGGTTCTCTCTGATAGGGTCGAAATTGAATTAGATTTGTCTTTTTTAAGTTCAATTCTAGGTTATGGTCTCCTAACCACGTTATTACGGTGTCAAGTGTGGTATTTAACTCCAAAATCGTATCATTTTCGTCCTGGCTGGATATCACAATGGACATATCATCTGCGTACATAAAACACTTAATATTATGAGTATTTAATATTTTTGGCAGATCGTTTACATAAATTAAGAATAAAATACATCCCAACACACTGCCCTGCGGAATAGAGCATGAAATTTGTGTTTTTTTCGATTGTGCTAGTGTTAAAGTGTTTGTGTTTTTATCATAATGGTTTATTTCGACATATTGTACTCTATTTTCTAGGTAGGAAATCGATCGATAACGAATCGCATTCGATTGTATGAGAACTCGATTCGACACAGTTCGATTCCGTCTTAAGCCTGGCATCCACTAAGGCCGGAAACAGTCAGACAGTCTGAAAAAAATCATAATCTGAAAAAAGATTTGTATGCTAACTGACACTGACAGATCTGTCAGTGTCCGTTTGAACTGACAGTTTGCATACAGTCTTCATTTCATAATCTTAAAAAATCAAAATATTATGAAATCAGATCGAGTGCATTGAAAATTAAGATTATTCGCAATTTGTCAGATCGATCAGAAAAAAAACATAATCTTAAAAACTAAGACGGACAGTTGTGAATTGTATGGAAATCCGTGCACTAGATCTGATTTCATAAAGCAGGCCACAGCACAGACAGTCTGAAAAATTCATAATCTGAATTTGGATTTGTATAAAACTTGTCAGTTCAAACTGACAAATCTGTCAAATTGAACTGACAGGTTGCATACAAATCCAAATTCAGATTATGAATTTTTCAGACTGTCTGTGGCGTGCCTAAGACTGTCTGTTGCCGGCCTAAGGCGGAATCAAGCCGCATCACATCGAGTCCTCATACATTTTGAATGCGACTCGACGCGGCTGTTTCCGCCTCCGCTTTAATGGACGCGGTCTCATAAGAAATGCAGAAAACGAATTAACGAGGCTCGACTCGGCGAGCCTAGTGGACGCCAGCAGTTCCTCGATGATTCCATTCCTCCAACTTCAATGTTTAGGATACATTTTACTAATTGGCCGGCTTTTTTACTGCCAAGATTTGGTTGACCGTCTATAAACAAAAAAAAATGTTTATAGTGAATACATACTTTTTATTACTTAACGCTTTTATATCAGAAATGCACAGAACATTGAGAATATTTGAAATATTTAATTCATGCATTCAGGTTTTCCGAGCGGTTTAACTTTAAAAAATTAGGGACCTTTTCATAATCTCCGAAATTCTCCGATCGTACCTGATCTCCGCCAATTCTCCGCTAGAGGCTAAAATTCTCCGAAAATCGGAGGAAAATCTCCGAACTGGCAACACTGACTGGAAGTGAAGTTCATTATCCAGTTGTTTCCGAATTGTAAGTGCAAATTTTTTGTGTCTTAAAATCATTTTTTCATTTGCGTATTTTAAATAAACTTATTAAAGTATCAAGTAGTAAGTACATTTGTATAATATATGGTTAAAAATAATAATAGTAGTGTTTTAATACAGAAGCGTAAAATGTTTACCAGAAATATTCGTTTTGAAATACTACTTTTACATTAGAAGAACTTGGTCCGATTAGGACCCATAGTTCATTTTATTGCCATATAGTCCTTAATATTTCTCCATCTTTCTCGGGAAGTGAAACTAAAAATTCATGATGAAACTTGGCAAAAATTAAAATTGTATGCACCACAAGACACTGTCCAATATTCAATTAGTTGTTTGTGATAGCGTAGTGTTTGTTTCGGCTGCCATATTGAGAAAATAATAGCTAAGACATAATTCTAAACAAAGTTTTGGGTAGATTTTTTCTTATCTGCTTGCAACATTAAGAACTGTCATTGTCAAACTTATGTCAAAGTTGTCAAACTGTAGAGAAATTTGTATGGTGCTTGTATTCTCAATTAATTGATTTAAAGTATATAAATACTTTCAATATTACACTTATTAATATGTCCAATAAGTAAGTTTACCCTGTCACTGGTAATCCATTAAACTTGTCTAGTATCAATGAATAATTCCAATGGTAACATGAATTTATGTTCTAGCGTTAAGATACTCCCTGGAGCCACGGTATGCGAGGACTGCACACTGGAGGGTGACATCACCATCGGCGGAGGTACCGTCATCCACCCGAGAGTCACCATCATTGCTGAAGGCGGCCCCATTATAATAGCTGAATACTGTATCATTGAAGAGTATACCACCATCATACACAAGTAAGATTTTGTTTGGTATTTTGCCATAATTTCAGAATAATTGACGATTATTTTTGGGTTTTTGATAATGACTTGAAAGAAACAATTTCTCTGTCAACTTGCATTTAGAGACAATACAAAAATCCATACTAATATTATAAATGGGAAAGTGTGTGTGTCTGTTTGTTTCTCCATCTTAAAAAAAAAATCATTATGTATTTATCTCAATGTTGCTAAAAATTTGTTCTTATTTTTTCCATTGACACATTTGGTTCGTTTTCTAGATTTCAGAAAACTAGAAGGAAATCACATGCCATTAAATTAAATGTACATTTATTTCAGGCCATGGGCCCATAAAATTTGTTAGTTACATCTTTTAATTACAATAAATATGTATGCACAACACCCCTTAAGATCTTGTTTCAAATTCCAGAAAAAGCGACAACCAAGAGGATCCTCCAAAACCTCTCTTCATCGGCGCCCACAACGCTTTTGAAGTTGGCTGCAAACTGGAGTCCTATTGTGGGCATGTTGGCGAGAGCAATGTGTTTGAATGCAAGTCCTTCGTGGGAGTGGACGTTAAAGTTGGCAGCGGTTGTGTCATCGGTAATGTATTTTTTCATAACATCATATTAGCAAACTAGGGTATGTCCTAATAATGATGCGAAGCAGATACCACAGAATGAAAAGAAGTCTCAACTCAATTTTTTATCAACCATACAAGATTTCCAGCATTAGACAGAATATTTAATTTAAGAATGGCTTAGTGGCAGGGTTCGAGGATATATATCAATGGATATATATCATATATCCGATATTAACGGATATATATCAAGCAGGGTTCGACAATATATATCAATGGATATAAATATCCGATATTTATCATTTGTTTATAAATATTGCAATACAAAAATGGTTTTAAAAAATGTGACATTGTTAAAAATATAGTTTTTTTGTGTTTGTTACTGTTTTTCTACTAAATGTTATGTTTTTAGTAAAATTTTCCATATCTAAAGTTGTAATTAAAAAATAATGCAACAAAATAATACTATGCCTTCCATACAAAATGGATATATATCAAAGTTGATATATATCCGATATATATCATAAATATCCGATATTTTGATATTTATTATAAATATCGGATATTTTCGAACCCTGCTTAGTGGACCTAGGAGATGTGTAAAACTGATAATTAGTCATCATCTTCCTTGCATTATCCCAGCATTCGCCACGGCTCATGGGAGCCTGGGGTCCGCTGTGACAACTAATCCCAAGATTTGGCGCAGGCACTAGTTTTTACAAAAGCGACTGCCATCTGACTTTCCAATCCGAAGGGTAACTTGGCCTTATTGGGATTAAAGTCAGCCCACGATAAGTTTGCAACGATTTTGCTAGCCCTGCCTCTGTAATGGTTAAGTAAACGTCATCATTTCATAGAAGTTTGACGTTTAGAATAGCAGTTGCACCGGCGAGGCTGTCAAAATTGTTGCAAACTTATCGTGGGTTGACTTTAGTGCTGTTTCCTCACGATGTTTTCCTTCACCGAAAAGCGACTGGCAAATATCAAATTACATTTCGCACATAAGTTCCGCAAAACTCACAAACATTAAAAAAAAACACTGATAATTAGTGCTATATAGTAAATAGATTTATGTTGAACATTTTCAACTATAAAAACAATAAGTTCAAATAAGGTTTTTTATTATCCAGGAGCAGCATGTCAACTGACAGCACCACAAACACTAGCAGACAATACAGTGATCTGGGGCTCCGAGCATCACATCAGAGAAGCACTAGAAAAGCAGCCGTCTCAACTATTACAACTAGACTTCCTAGGGAAAGTGATGCCGAACTACCACAGGCTGAGGAAACCTAACATTCACAAGCGGGCACCGTCTTCTAGGCAATCACAGGAGACTTCGCCTAAACTATAATGTATGGTAAACTAATTACTACTTATAATAGTTATTTGTTATACAAGGGGGCAAAGTTGTATTTTAACGCCGAGTGTGGAATTGAAAAACGAGCAAGTGAAAGGATTCTATAGTTGGTTCGAGAATAGAATCCTGAACTTGCGAGTTTTTTAACACACGAGAAGTAAAATACATTTGCACCCGAGTGTAACACAAAACTTTTCCCCTTACTATAGCGAGGAAACTACAACGAAAAAATGCATTTATCACTGCTTCCAGTAGGTCCACAGGTGATGAATCATCTTTATTACTAGATTCACCTACTTTTATCAAGTTTAAAGCAGTTAATTTGACTTTATTCAAGGTCAAATTACTTTACCCACTAGTGGATAAAATGCGTTTTTACCCGCTGGTATTAAAGGATGTGTTTCCGAGCTAGTGAGGGGAAAATAAATATACGACATTCTTACACAGATTGACTGAGTCCCACATTAAGCTCAAGATGGCTCGTATATAATATACAAATACTTATATACATTGAAAACATCCATGACTCAGGAACAAATATATCTGCTCAACACAAATAAATGCCCTTACCGGGATTCGAACCCGGGACCGCGGCGTAGCAGGCAGGGTCACTACGCGCTCAATTACGGGTTTACAATTACCATTTGGCTCTGTAACTGTGTCTCTTTTGTTTCCTTTATGTACAATAAAGCTTATACATACATACATACATACCATTTGAATGCTTTATGTTGGGTGTAAAACTGAAGGACATCGACATAAAGGAAAGAACCAAAGTTAGAGACATCCTCAAACACATAGACATGCAAAAATGGAGGTGGGCCGGCCACACTGTAAGATGTAAGACCGAAAAATGGAGCCAAAAAGTCGTCATGTGGCACCCCAGAGATGGTTCAAGAGCTCAACGCCCACCACTCAAACGATGGGAGGACGAAATTATAACCACTGTAGGGCCTTTCTGGACTAGACTGGCCAGGCAGAGGAAATACTGGAAAGAGCTGGAGGAGGCCTATGCCAACAGGCACACTGAACTACGCGACTTCATCTAAACAAACAATCAAAAACACTAGACCACGTTCAGAAGAAAAGGCTAAATAGATAGATAGATAGATAGAAACTAACTCCTACTTATAAATAAATATAGGACATTCTTACACAGATTGACTGAGTCCACACATTAAGCTCAAGATGGCTCGTATATAATATACAAATACTTATTATATACATTGAAAACATCCATGACTCAGGAACAAATATTGAAAAATATTGAAAAATGTATGGGCGAATGTTCATTGTTCCATATAAAATTTGAATTTCACGCCCTTTTGCTGGACCGTCTATAGTTGTCAAGGCCATGGCTGTGGGCATGACTTGTTACGAAGCCCTGTGTTCTTTAGATGTCCCTGTTCATTGGTACCGTTATAGAGTGACCTGTATGTAAGAAAAGAGTTAAATTATGTTTAACAAAAAATAATTAAGCTATATTTATAGTTATAGGTATATTTAATGCTTAAAAATATTTATAAATTATCACAAAATTTATGGCTTTTGATCACAATTACTCCCCAGTCCTAATATCGATAAAGGTTCCACTTTTAGGACATGTACCTACAGTCAACCAATTTGAACCCTAGGCCACTGTAGAACTATGTCACAGTGACGTTTTAAATCAGATTGTAAGAAATCTCTTACTGCTTGTCATTTTGACATGGTTGTAGACATGGTGTGTGGCCTAGGGTTCCAATTGGTTGACTGTAGCAATACAATGGCCCGTCTGGCGTAGCCGAATGGCAATCGTCGACGCCAGACGCCGACAGAACAGCAGTTTGGCTCTGTCGCGCCAATACGCAAGAGCGAAAGAGATAGATAATTTCTAGACAGATATTATCGTAAGTGTTTGTGCATTTGGTTACGTAGTACCAAAGAGGATCGAGTATTATAGGGAGTTACTGTCGAAGTAAAATGTGTAATCACAGTGCATAGACTGCCATCTCTTAACACAGGCTTAAAACTTTTGAACCTCAGTTTTGACAATTTGGCCCATATTCTTAGCTTGATATGTGTAAAAATGTCAAATATTAATATTAACGTCATCTAGCCGAGCGTACCCCAAAGGTGTAACGCCATCTAGGCCACCGTACCTTTTTCTGTATGGTACTGAGGTACGTTATTTTCTTAGACTTTATCTGTCTATACGGAGTTAAATATGTCTTTGGTAGTACGTACCCAGGTCCATATATGTTGCATTGCGTCGCATTGTTTGAGTTGTTACATCTGACATGTTGCAGCGTCGAGGTACCTATTTTACAAACGACGAGACGCAACGGACCTGTAGGGCTGGGCTCAACGACTTAATAACGAATGTGTGGAATCACACACGCATTTAGAGCTTTTATTACGGAAAGTGCCAAAATGTATTGGGTCCTTCATCCCCTCTGAGTTTCTCTACCCATATCTACGGCAATACGACATTTGACCGTCATTTATTTGTATTTTCCGTTGCCTCTTTCGAACAGTTTGAGGCAGCCATGCATGGCGTAGCCATCCGTTCTTTAGCCGGATGTTTACTTGGGCATTTCGACGTGGCCGATCAAATATTTGCGTGTTCGGATTTTTCTGACTGAAACCATCTGAAATGTTACCTCACAAAGAGTGTGAGTACTAAAAATCTAGATCTGACTTTGCAGTGACAAAGTGTAAAAGTGTAAAACTGTGACTAATAAGTAAGTAGATACAAACGTCTAACTAACGAAAAGCAGTAAATACTTGTAGGAGACGAAATCTATCGATAAACCGTTTTTAGAGCATTTTAGCATACAGCAGATATAGGTAGTTACATAGATCTGCGAATTATTAGCAACTTAGGTAGTAGGTATTTATCTATTTATGTACCTAAATAGCTCGCGTTATTGTACGATTTTCTCAGAACAAGTGTAGGTAAGTTACGAGTAGGTAATCGGCAGTTTATTACCAAATTATGTAATAGATAATGTAATCAATGCATAGGTAAACTACAAACGATCAAACTTTTCACTCCGCAAAGGTCGACGCCACATAACTCGATAGAAAAACCGACGAGCTGAAGGGGTTTGTTTTCCACTCGCGAATTCGTCAGGCGAGCTCTCGTTCGGATTTCGAAATAGTTCGAATATTCCCGCCAGAATCCGTCTAAAAACTCCACGCTCGAGTCAAGTGGGGTACACAGGAGGTTGAGCCGCACCTGAATTTTTGTTTTAGCACAGATTTTTTTGCCTAATTATTTTTCAACAGGTGACGAATTCCCCGTCTCGAGCACCACTAGGCGTCGGCAATCGCGGTAGCTTTAGTTTAGCTGTCGCTCGCAATTAGTGGGCTCTGAATACAACTATAAACTGCTGTATGCCGTCTGGAGGATTGTGCTCTAGTGTGATTATGGCACTAGCGGATAATGGAGAGCATTTAGCGTCGCACGTTTCTGAATAGGATTTCGGCGCCACTCTGCTGAGAGAAATTAAGCTACAGATAGACACTACATTAGGTTAGTTAGGAGCGCAATTCTGTAAAAAATAACCGCTGATGTTGCTACTTCTTTAGAGTGTATAGCAGTCAGAGAATTTTTCATGAGCAGTTTATTTGTACAGTCGAATTCATATAAGTACTTATATCTACGTCATCTAATCACTTTGCTGAATAAAAAATCAGAGCATTCATATCACTACATAGTATAAAACAAAGTCGCTTTCTCTGTCCCTATGTATGCTTAAATCTTTAAAACTACGCAACGGATTTGATGCGGTTTTTTTTAATAGATAGAGTGATTCTATAGGAAGGTTTACATGTAGGTATAGTACAGTCAAGTGCAAAAATATGTATCGAAAAAATCGTCTCATAAATATGGTACTACGCTCTTATTACACCGGACTAAGATGCTATGGGACATATTTTTGAGTAAGATGTGTACTGTAAGAGAGTCGGCCTATCAGTGGAGAGCATCCAAACATTTAAACAACGCTTTGAATCAATATTTTTTTTATATTTTAGGAGCTAAGTAACAATCGTTCACTCTCAATCGCTGCTTCTATATGAATGCCCCTTTGAAGTGTCTGTTTTCCTTGACGTTTTTATACTGTTTTCATTCTGAATGCGAAACCTCTTACATATCCCTCCCCCTTATGTTAGAAGCAGCCATTGTTCACAATACTACACCCTATCCTATCCTATTCTACCCTAACTACCGGTTGGCCCTACCTAAGCCAGGTATAATTAAAAGATTGAAACTAAATTTACATTGCTTATCTAATGTAACCTACATATCTAGGAAGATTTACTGCATATGTGTATGATTAAGTATAGAGGTATGATGGAGCTGATGTTCACGCAATTTGCGTCGACGCCCATGGTCACCGAAGAGGAGTCGTAGAGTTTCTTGAATAACACAATCTTGAGCGCCCGTTGCTCTGTTGAATGTCTCGCATTCCATTTTTACGTCAATTCTGCACAGCTATATTTTAACTACGGAATGGGTGATAATGAGTATTAAATAATAAGAAGTATATCACCCGGAATAGCTCTTCGTATTGGCGACGATGGTCACTTTGTTTTCCTTCTTCTTAAAGCGCGTTTGGCTTATCGCTTGGCATGTGCTTCCTCGCGCTATGAGGTCGGGGTTCGTTGTCTGAAAACTCTGAAACCGAAACTAGGGGAAACTTTCAGACGTTAGCGCCTCCACCATGTAAGAGAGTCGGCCTATCAGTGGAGAGCATCCAAACATTTAAACAACGCTTTGAATCAATATTTTTTTTATATTTTAGGAGCTAAGTAACAACCGTTCACTCTCAATCGCTGCTTCTATATGAAAGCCCCTTTGAAGTGTCTGTTTTCCTTGACGTTTTTATACTGTTCCAATTTTAAATCAGGGACTGCCAGTCAGCGACCATGACTGCTGTAAAAGGTTTCATTCTGAATGCGAAACCTCTTACAGTACACCCATATTTTTACACTTGACTGCACCCGTGCGAAGCCGGGGCGGGTCGCTTGTAATTAAATAGGTAGGTACTAGAGTTGCGATCAATGACCTATTTCTCGAAGCTACAAGTTACAATTTACAAGTGGTTGTCAATGTCTAATATGACAAGCTGGAAAGAGATGTCCGCTTGTAACTTTCAGTTTTGAGAAATGGGCCCCAGATATTTTTATTAGTAAGTGTGTAGGTAGATGTGAATGAACTCTACTTTGTTAAGTATAAAGTCCCTGCTCTAAATTAGCCCCTGGTTTATTAAATTATTACTTTGCAGGTAACCCGTTTTCAATGCCCAATATCCGATCGAAATACCAAACGAAGTTCTCATCAGAAATCTAAGAACTGAAATCCATGGAATGTACCAGTGTAGCTACTCATCGATTCACAAAGCAGTTCATTCTAAAGTTGATGTTTAGGTGGCTCCTTGTAATTTGTGGTCATATAGTACGACACCAACTGCGTAAGTAGTACCTAACTACCTACCTACTAGGTAAATTATTACCTATGGCCTATACACAGGTATGAGGTAGGTGTAAGTACCTTTGTAGTAAATATGCTATTGCTAATGTACTTACCTACATCTTCTCGATAAAAAAGTAGTCAAAACAAATACAATCAAATATACCTAACATGTTGGGGAAAATTAGACTAATTTACGCGAAACCCTACTCAATCAATAAAAAAAAATGTTTAATGTTTTTACTTCCTTTCTACTTCTACCTAACAACTTGCGACCTATTGCAATGCTATATTAGGTAGATATTCTTCATTCAGTGAGTGCATCACTGGAATTACAGACAGAAAATTTCAAAATTCTAAGTTCATAGTAAAGCCCCCTTTTTGCTTGCAAATCGGTCGAAAAACTTTCCGAATAGGTGCGAACTCTGTTCCGCTCTAGATACAGAGTTTAGGAGCAAGCATTGTTATATTTTAGGTGTACGCCGTTCTACCACCTAAAATACCTTAAATGTGGCTGAAATTGACCTAAGCCATTTTCGTTCAACGCAAAATAGGTACAATCTAAGCATGTACCTACTCTTATATTTTGGTAGTCTGACTAGAGTTCTAAAGAAGTTCATTCTATCTGCTTAGTTTCTGTTATGGGTAAAAATGATTGTTCCCCTCACTAGCTCGAAAACACGTGTTTTATCCTTCAATAGCAGGGGGTAAAAACGCCTTCTATCTCCTATCCACTAGTGGATAAAGTATTAGTTTGTCCTTGAATATAGTAAAATTGTTTGCTTTAACATTGAGAAAAGTGGGTGAATCTAGTGATGAAGATGATTTACCACCTGCTGTGGAACGACTGGAAGCAGTGATAAACGCGTTTTTTGCGTTGTACTTTCCTCGCTATAGTGAGGGGAAAAGTTTTGTGTTACACACGGGTGCAATAGTTATTTGTTTTACAAGGGGGCAAAGTCGTTGTTTAACTGCACGTGCCAATATTGATACCCGAGCAAGCGAAAGATTCCAATATTGAACCGCAAGCGTAGCGAGTGGTTCAAAAAGTGGAATCTTGAGCGTTGCGAGGGTTTCAAGGCACGAAGGTTAAACAAACTTTGCCGCCGAGTGAAACACAAAATTTTTCACCACACCAACACGAACAAAATACAGACTATAAAACATCAAACTAAATTAAAACTATCAATTTATTCAATATTTATGATTCAAAATCATCATCAGGGTTCGGAAATTCGGGAGCTAAGCTGAGCAAGTATGGAGTCGGCTTCTTAAAAATAATATTATTTATGATTTAAATCCCGGGATCCCGGGATTGTATGCAACATCAGAAAATTGTTAATGTGTATCAATTGTCGTTGGGTTATGCCTTTTTTAGCGAATTTCGTCAACATATGTACAAGCCGTTTTAACGATATGTCGGCAGCATGTACAAAAAGGACACGTGTTAGTCGATTTAAGGCCTTAATTTAGGTATTGGTATTACGGGAAGTTCCGGGAAATTTATTAGTAAAACCAAATTGAGTCCGCCTCCATACTAGTCAACATCACGCAAAACAAAAGACTGAGGTCGAAGTTTAGGTATAGAAGCTCCCGAATTTCCGATCACTGATCATCATTTATAGGTAAATTCTACCAGCCAGCTCAAGATGTCAAGTAAAATTTTGTATGAAATTACTTTGCACTCTTGTGGATAAAATGCAATTTTGCTATCTGTTTTCGAATAGCAAAGTAAGCCTTTAGCAGTTGGTGTGGTGAAAATGTATTTTACTTCTCGTGGGTTGAAAAACTCGCTAAGTTCAGGATTCTATTCTAGAACCACTCGCTTTGCTCGTGGTTCATTTGTAGAATCCTTTCTTAATTCAATTTAAGAGCAGGGCTCTTGTCAAATTTCCAAATGGCTCTGTCAAGCCGATAAATACGAGCGATAGAGAGAGAAAACTATGAGGCGATAAAGAGAGTTAACGATAGAAAGATATGGCTGAGTGCAAAGTGACCGAAGAAGAAAGCTGACCCCACCATCATGTGGGATTCATAGCTTGGAAGAAAGAGAGACTCGAGTAGATGCATAATTGGATTCTTCTTTAACTGCACTTTGCACTTAACTATCAAGCGGCTTTGTAATGCCTTGATAATGTTACACGCTAAAGACTGTATCGTTAAATATGGAGACAACTTTGAGTAGCCGTATTTATTTGCTATTATATTTTGTTCTTATAACAAGACATGGGCTTAATAAGGCACATAATAAGGTACGCATTTTGTCCTAGAAACTCGACGTAAAGCATGTGGTTTAGACAGCATTGACTTAATCCTCCCGAGTACCAATTACGATTTCGGACAAATGCTACTAGAAAATTCACAAAGTGCGTACCTACAAGACGACACAATTGCGAAAAAAATTGTACAGTGCGAACCTCAACGTCAAAAATAAAGTTCATTATCTGTGTATGGCGGCCATTTAGAAAATGTGGCATGGCGCTTACGCTAACTCCGACTTTGATGTCGAATTTAACTATCATACACTGTTTATATCGATCTGGTTTAGGCACTGTTCAAACACCATGAATGTCTATTAGACATGGCCTATGCCTAATTTTTTTTATCTATTTCTCTCATCCTGCTTGTATCAAAAATTTACGGCAACCCGGAACGTTGCTCAAAAATGCGTTTTTTTTTTAAATTATAAATTCACCGCATTTATTCTGCAAGTACCCAATTGAACAACCATGAAGAGGACTCTTAAAAAATATATTTTGGCAGCATATTAACCTTTGTTTGTCGAAATCGTACAAAGACTCTTTGAGATATTCTTAAATTAAGCCAGATTAGGGGTTGTCCGAAATTTATTTGCTAGACCTCAATGAAAGTACCATAAAGTCCCTAAAATAAAAAAAATATCAGACCTTCTGTCTGTGTGTGTGTCTGTCTGTCTGTGTGTGTGTCTGTCTGTGGCATCGTAGCTCCCGAATGGGTGAACGATTTGGATTTAGTTTTTTTTTTGTCTGAAAGCTGAGTAAGTCGGGAGTGTTCTTAGCCGTGTTTCATGAAAATCGGTCTACTATGTCGCGGTCGGGGGTTTTTTCTAAATTTTAATTTTGTGGTTAGGTTTTGAGGCAAGCTTAGCTTCGACTAAATATACTGTGACAGCCAAAGCGCTAAATATATCTTATTCAAAATGTTGGTACCGTAAGAATGTAACTTTCGTTGTCAGAATAAGTTTGGTGATGACTGTAGGTACCTAGGTACTAGTGTAAGTACGTAGTTTAGGTTCTACCAGCACAGAATATATAATAGCACAGAGTACAGAAGGCTCACTCCTTTGATGTTCACAAAATGCAGCTATTCTAAATTCTTACTTACATTAACAAACGGGCCGCACGCGTGCACTCGACATTGAATTCTAATGCGCCGCGCGAAGGTCGTCACCACTGAATGGGCCGCGAACTCGCGGCCGGCGCATGTACTTGTAGGGCAACGATAGAATCGCGGAGTGAGCCGCCCCTGGTTCTACTTTCATTATTATTACACTTTCTCTAAATCCTTGAAAAATAATATTTTAATAGCACAGTGCCATTAGTTTATAAATACTTAATTTATTAGAGTTTGCATTTTAAATCAAAATGTTATGCAACCTTATTCATAAATTCGCAACAAGAACGTTTTGCAAAGTTTGCGTTTCATAAAATATGGGTCAGAGTAGGTGGTTTTGTTATCTCTTTTTATGGCCACTTTAAAAAGAAATGAGCTACAAAAATTATTCATAACTAGGTACTGAAAATAAAATATTTGTTTATACTATTGTTTTTCTGCTACATAAATATGAATTACCTACCTATATACAAACTACCTACAATACAATACTCTTTATTGCACACCTCACATAGACAACATGCGCGACCCAGGGGGGGTTGTGTCATGGGGGTCATGATGCTGGATTAACGAATAAACGGACTCTGAAAAAATTAACGGAAGTTAACGAATCCGTTAACATTTTTTAAAGTTAACTTAAAAGTTAATCCGTTAATCGAAATGTTAACTTCGTTAATTAACGATTATAACGGATTAACGAGTTAATGCCCACCTCTGGTTGGCCATACAAATAGACCACGTGGCCTACGATGGAGTGAGCTCGCCCAGAAGATGCCCGTTCCTGTTCACTCTTGATATGAAGGTTACCTTGTGATACAATCTACTAATCTAGATATTTGCTTGTACTTAATGAATGTGTTCTTTATTTAGAAACACAAGACAAACAGTTCTCAGTAATAATTAAACATACTCACGTCTTAATTATTATTAAGCTTATATGAAATACGTAATAACTTGCTTCGTTTCTGAGAAACATTAAGAAGAATCATTAATTTATTAGCCCGCAGATCCTTTAATAAATTGGCAGTAGGTAGACTGGGTTGTTCTGATAACGGTTATGATGAATTTCGTAATTGGAGGCTAAGCGAATCCAACCCATTTAAGCCAATTGCTATTATTGAAAACGTTTCTTGGACAGAAAGGATTTTGAGGTTTTGTTCGAATATTAGTAGGTAGGTAACTGTCGTAATTGATTAAAATAACTGTCTCAGTCCGGTGTTCAACATTATACATTTTATAGATGGTACTATTATGTCCTGATATATCTAAAAAAAATGAAATTCAAGTTCTCCTGACTTGCCTAAAAACTTGATTTACCCGCATCTGCTAAAGCAATAGGAATACACGACCAAGCTTTTGAGTAGGTATGTGGGAACTAAGACCAACTCAATTACTATTCTAAGACGATGAGCTTCCTAACAATCTGGCCGTATTAGATACTAGGAGTTTGTAGCTGCTATTTGGAATCATAATAAGCTGGAAACTTTAACATAACTTCAATGAGGCCTTTTAAAATTTCTCATGATATATAAAAACGCAATGTCAATGGACTCTCGGTCCACAAATCCAAGAGCGGGGAATTAGGTGTATTTTTGTTTAACACTTTCGAAACCGGGCTCTACGCGGCGCTACGACATTTTCGCTACATACGGGGAAACCCATGTAATCGGCTACGCTTCTACGAGCGGTGTGCCCGACAGTCGGGTTCTTGGTAGCGAAAGTGTTAAGTATCTTTACTTTGCACTCCGATTTTTGAGTTGGATGAAGAAATTTACGCAAAATTGGCAATTATTCCACGCCGCGGCGTCTAGAGGCGCAAATCAAATTAAATACAACAAAATAGGCCTACGGCCGCGTTAGCCTGAGTATCCGTCTACTAATTCAATGTTATACTGTATTCGACAGAGATCCTGCCTGGTATAATCTGGCCCATAGTTTCGTGACAACTACCCTTAGTCAGAGATCAGAAATATGCTGGTAATTGAAGTGAAATTTTTGAATAACCATGCTCAAATTGTGCGTAATAACCTGGTGCCGCAAAAAGGTGAGTTTCCCCCATTATGAATAACTTCTACCGCCTCACCTAATTTAACTTGTAAACATTACAATTTAGGCGCCCATTGCGACTTGATGTTTCCAAAAGTGCCATTTGCTTTCTCCTGCGAATTTTTATTTCGTCCGTTTTTTGTTTGCGCGGTGCTCGTTTAGTGCCGCGTTTGGATAAAAGTTTTAGCAGGTTTCAACTTTTCTGGAGGCGCAATCGAACTTTAAATTTAAATATTGATTTGTGGCCGCGTATGTAAGCGGTGGTAGACGAATGGATGACGCCCGGCGTAAACCAATGAGTTTATTAGAAGTTATGTAAAATTATACCTTAATATTTACCTCTAGGTACCACTTCGTAACGAAATCGTTCATGTATATCAGAGAGGAAATTCAAAGATGTATATACCTATGTGAGTTCTCCAATCCGCGCATTGGGCTAGAGTGGGGACTATAGCCTAAGCCCTCTCGTGCATGAGAAGAAGCCTGTGGGGGTGTATAGTCTCAATTATTTAAAGACTGGGGTAAAAATACGTGTCTTTTGCTAAAAATACATTCCTTTTCAAAAGTTCAGGTTTGTCAAAATTCCCTGCTATTAATAATGAAATGTAGGTTGAAATGAAACGCGTCCTTTGAACGGCTTTGTTAAATTAATTAGCCTCAAAAGCGAGACGTAGATAATTGGGGTAAAGTAGACTTTTACAATGTCGAACCTTCGGCGGTTTGGAATTTTGTTAAGCAGGTTTCAGGTATTTTAGAAATAATTACACTACTTGTCGTAGTCGTAAATACTTTTTTCTACTTGTCGACTGTAATCTGTCAATTAGGCCACCACAGACTAAACTATAAGTGCTAACTTTTCAGTGTTGGATACTCTATGGCAGTTTCGACTCAATTATAATAAGATTTCAAAAATAGAACTTCATACAATTTCTATACTATTTAATTTGCGATACCTGGCAAATTTTCCTGCATCTGAAAACCATTTTTTTTTATCAGTCGCGTTATCGGCCATTCAGAGACGGTTATTACAAACAATTGGTTGCTAGGGAATTCGATGTTGATACAACGGTGTACGACTCTATTAACATTTTAACTTGCATGAATGATGATATTTCCGTCCATTGATGATGAAGATGATGACTCGTAGAAAAAGTACTGTATACGATAGTGATAAATAATTAACCTTTTCACTCTTGTACCGTACTATTAGGCCACTCAGCAAGCTTCGTGGCCTAAACATGGTACTCGACTGAAAAGCTTTGTATTATATCACGATTGTATAAAATACTATAAAAGGCTTTTAAAACCATGATATAACTAACGCAAACGCCGCTAACGAATATATCACTGTCAAAATCGTAGGCACCATGAGTTTTTGGGGCTTGTTCACCGATTGGGTTAAATTGTGGCGTAGGCGAGAGGCTGGCAACCTGTCACTGCAATGTCACAGTTTCGTTTTCTTTCAACCCCTTATTTGCCAAGAGTGGCACTGAAACCTGAGTAGTTTCATGTGCTCTGCCTACCCCTTCATGGGACACAGGCGTGATTGTATGTATGTATGTATGTTCACCGATCTTGAATAACATTTTCCGTTATGTTTGTAATTATAATCTAGTAACGTGTTAAAAATTATACCTTTAGTTGAGCCAGTGTTTTATAATGAATGGGGTGAAAATCAATTCAAAACATTCATTTTTAACAAATTTAAAGTTTTAAAATTTTCATATGTGAAGTAGTACCAGTTGAAAATTATCTAAGCGTACAAGTAGCCCCGATCGAATTGGCTTACATCTAAATCTAATACTAAACGAGGAACGATATCGAGCTCCCCAGTGGTACATTTGGCACCTTTGTCTGTCAGAACTAGACCCGGCATTATGCACAGATCGGGCCTTTTGATATGTTAAGTGAGTAGAGTAGAGAGCTTGCATCGAAGATTAGCTGTCTGTAAAGCGCTCTTCCGATACCTACTGAAGTAAGCTTCAATCGCAAAAATGGAAATCTTGGCACCTATAGGTAAAGTTTGTGTGTGTGGTGGTGATATGAAGTCACATTCTCGTAGCACATGAATTATAGCAATTAAGCAATACTTAGTCACACTAAGTTGACAGCGATTCTCGCCTAAGTACCGAAACTTAATGGTTTAAGTAATGATTAAAATAATACTGAGATACATCCACCGGTGGGGCTGTCAAAACACTGTCCCCATAGCTTTGTATGGTACCTACTTATGACTCTAATATTCTAAATTTATCCCTATCTAAAACAATAATTTTTGAACCTCGAGAACCATCTCGGGTCGGCAAACTTTAAAAAAGGCGTATATAATTTGCATTATGTCACTCGAAAGCGCCCTGAAGTTAGACGCTTGAACATACCGCAGGTGCTAAAGGCACAAAAGGGAATAACGAGTGAAGTAAGCGCGCCACAGAGGGATGTGCCCTATCATCGCCGCTCAAGGGCTCTCGTGCGAAGCTGAGCATTTCGTACAGTTTCTGCATATTGGGATTTTCTTAAGTCTTACGGTTTCAGGTGCATCTTTGGCGACTCGTTTGTATATTTTTTTTGTTTTGTTAAAACGGCACAAGTTTGTCATAGAACTTCAACAAAACTTCTGGCTGAAACAACATACCGACCGACGTGGTAAGACCTAGGTTTTATCAAACCGTCGATAAAAGCCCGAAGTAAACAATAAATATTTCTCGCTTAGCGCTTTTACCAATCGGCACCGGTAAACCCTAGGATTTACCGGTAAGTGTTACCGTACTACCAGTAACATATACACGTACATTATTGGCTATGAATAACCACAAATAAAAAATTTTAAAAAACCCCCGACCGCGACATAGTAGGCCGATTTTCATGAAACATGGCTAAGAACACTCCCGACTTAGGTACTCAGCTTTCAGACAAAAAAAAACTAAATCCAAATCGGTTCATCCGTTCGGGAGCTACGATGCCACAGACAGACACACACACACACACACACAGAAAGACACGTCAAACTTATGACACCCCTTCGTTTTTGCGTCGGGGGTTATAGATCAAGAGCCCAGGCCCGCCAGACCTTCCTCAAATTCTCAAGGATGAAACTTTGGGACAATGTAGAGTTCACATCGGCGTTTAATGTGTGCATATTTTCTAGTTCGGCCCATCGGCCAATTTTTTGGTATCAAGTGATGAAGGTGAAAAAAAAAAAGTGCTTACTTTCCTTAAATTCTCAAGGCTGATTTTTATATATGTGTTAGAGCACGTTGTTAGAAATTATTTATCATCAATGCCAGACCGTTTCCGCCGGCCATAACTTTTACCAGACGCGACAAAGTTGGCAAAAAACGACTCTAACTTACCTCATTTTCTCAAGCCTGATTTTGATATATGATACGCAGGGACCTATAACTAGACCGTTTGTAAGCAGCCAGACCAATCGGATGGACCCAACCATCCGCCAGACCGACTTAAAGTTTCGATATGAGCATTAGTAGAATTGAAATATTCCGGGTCTATAAAAGCTAAAACTTGAATTTTCTACATTAAGCTACGTGTATATTGTATACTTGACGTAATAAGCGACTTTCAAAAATTTTACTTCTAAGGAAATAAAAAAATGAAAGTTTATATGTGGTGCAAGATTAATTTAAAGTTATGAATTTTATTTACACATGTGTATTTTATTATAAATATAACTTTTACCAGACGCGACAAAGTTGGCAA
Source organism: Leguminivora glycinivorella (assembly GCF_023078275.1). NCBI lineage: Eukaryota > Metazoa > Arthropoda > Insecta > Lepidoptera > Tortricidae > Leguminivora > Leguminivora glycinivorella. Next base: position 18,883,451 of record NC_062973.1, read on the forward strand.
AAAACGACTCTAACTTACCTCATTTTCTCAAGCCTGATTTTGATATATGATACGCAGGGACCTGTAACTAGACCGTTTGTAAGCAGCCAGACCAATCGGATGGACCCAACCATCCGCCAGACCGACTTAAAGTTTCGATATGAGCATTAGTAGAATTGAAAAATTCCGGGTCTATAAAAGCTAAAACTTGAATTTTCTACATTAAGCTACGTGTATATTGTATACTTGACGTAATAAGCGACTTTCAAAATTTTTACTTCTAAGGAAATAAAAAAATGAAAGTTTATATGTGGTGCAAGATTAATTTTAAGTTATGAATTTTATTTACACTGCGTAAGTACATGTGTATTTTATTATAAATATAACTTTTACCAGACGCGACAAAGTTGGCAAAAAACGACTCTAACTTACCTCATTTTCTCAAGCCTGATTTTGATATATTGATACGTAGGGACCTGTAACTAGACCGTTTGTAAGCAGCCAGACCAATCTGATGGACCCAACCATCCGCCAGACCGACTTAAAGTTTCGATATGAGCATTAGTAGAATTGAAATATTCCGGGTTTATAAAAGCTAAAAACTTGAATTTCTACATTAAGCTACGTGTATATTGTATACTTGACGTAATAAGCGACTTTCAAAAATTTTACTTCTAAGGAAATAAAAAAATGAAAGTTTATATGTGGTGCAAGATTAATTTTAAGCTATGAATTTTATTTACACTGCGTAAGTACATGTGTATTTTATTATAAATATAACTTTTACCAGACGCGACAAAGTTGGCAAAAAACGACACATATAAACTTTTTAGGGTTCCGTAGTCAACTAGGAACCCTTATAGTTTCGCCATGTCTGTCTGTCTGTCCATCCGTCCGTCCGTCCGTCCGTCCGTCCGTCCGTCCGTCCGTCCGCGGATAATCTCGGTAACCGTAAGCACTAGAAAGCTGAAATTTGGTACCAATATGTATATCAATCACGCCAACAAAGTGCAAAAATAAAAAATGGAAAAAAATGTTTTATTAGGGTACCCCTCCTACATGTAAAGTGGGGGCTGATATTTTTTTTCATTTCAAACCCAACGTGTTATATATTGTTGGATAGGTATTTAAAAATGAATGAGGGTTTACTAAGATCGTTTTTTGATAATATTAATATTTTCGGAAATAATCGCTCCTAAAGAAAAAAAAAGTGCGTCCCCCCCCCTCTAACTTTTGAACCATATGTTTAAAAAATATAAAAAAAATCACAAAAGTGGAACTTTATAAATACTTTCTAGGAAAATTGTTTTGAACTTGATAGGTTTAGTAGTTTTTGAGAAAAATACGGAAAACTACGGAACCCTACACTGAGCGTGGCCCGACACGCTCTTGGCCGGTTTTTTTTTATTTCCTTAGAAGTAAAATTTTTGAAAGTCGCTTATTACGTCAAGTATACAATATACACGTAGCTTAATGTAGAAAATTCAAGTTTTTAGCTTTTATAGACCCGGAATATTTCAGTTCTACTAATGCTCATATCGAAACTTTAAGTCGGTCTGGCGGATGGTTGGGTCCATCCGATTGGTCTGGCTGCTTACAAATGGTCTAGTTACAGGTCCCTGCGTACCATATATCAAAATCAGGCTTGAGAAAATGAGGTAAGTTAGAGTCGTTTTTTGCCAACTTTGTCGCGTCTGGTAAAAGTTATATTTATAATAAAATACACATGTACTTACGCTGTGTAAATAAAATTCATAGCTTAAAATTAACCTTGCACCACATATAAACTTTCATTTTTTTATTTCCTTAGAAGTAAAATTTTTGAAAGTCGCTTATTACGTCAAGTATACAATATACACGTAGCTTAATGTAGAAAATTCAAGTTTTAAGCTTTTATAGACCCAGAATATTTCAATTCTACTAATGCTCATATCGAAACATTAAGTCGGTCTGGCGGATGGTTGGGTCCATCCGATTGGTCTGGCTGCTTACAAACGGTCTGGTTACAGGTCCCTGCGTATCATATACCAAAATCAGGCTTGAGAAAATGAGGTAAGTTGGAGTCGTTTTTTGCCAACTTTGTCGCGTCTGGTAAAAGTTATATTTATAATAAAATACACATGGTGTAAATAAAATTCATAGCTTAAAATTAATCTTGCACCACATATAAACTTTAATTTTTTTATTTCCTTAGAAGTGAAATTTTTGAAAGTCGCTTATTACGTCAAGTATACAATATACACGTAGCTTAATGTAGAAAATTCAAGTTTTTAGCTTTTATAGACCCGGAATATTTCAATTCTACTAATGCTCATATCGAAACTTTAAGTCGGTCTGGCGGATGGTTGGGTCCATCCGATTGGTCTGGCTGCTTACAAACGGTCTGGTTACAGGTCCCTGCGTATCATATACCAAAATCAGGCTTGAGAAAATGAGGTAAGTTAGAGTCGTTTTTTGCCAACTTTGTCGCGTCTGGTAAAGTTATATTTATAATAAAATACACATGTACTTACGCAGTGTAAATAAAATTCATAGCTTAAAATTAGTCTTGCACCACATATAAACTTTCATTTTTTTATTTCCTTAGAAGTAAAATTTTTGAAAGTTGCTTATTACGTCAAGTATACAATATACACGTAGCTTAATGTAGAAAATTCAAGTTTTTAGCTTTTATAGACCCGGAATATTTCAATTCTACTAATGCTCATATCGAAACTTTAAGTCGGTCTGGCGGATGGTTGGGTCCATCCGATTGGTCTGGCTGCTTACAAACGGTCTGGTTACAGGTCCCTGCGTATCATATACCAAAATCAGGCTTGAGAAAATGAGGTAAGTTAGAGTCGTTTTTTGCCAACTTTGTCGCGTCTGGTAAAAGTTATATTTATAATAAAATACACATGTACTTACGCAGTGTAAATAAAATTCATAGCTTAAAATTAGTCTTGCACCACAAAACTTTCATTTTTTTATTTCCTTAGAAGTAAAATTTTTGAAAGTTGCTTATTACGTCAAGTATACAATATACACGTAGCTTAATGTAGAAAATTCAAGTTTTTAGCTTTTATAGACCCGGAATATTTCAATTCTACTAATGCTCATATCGAAACTTTAAGTCGGTCTGGCGGATGGTTGGGTCCATCCGATTGGTCTGGCTGCTTACAAACGGTCTAGTTACAGGTCCCTGCGTACCATATATCAAAATCAGGCTTGAGAAAATGAGGTAAGTTAGAGTCGTTTTTTGCCAACTTTGTCGCGTCTGGTAAAAGTTATGGCCGGCGGAAACGGTCTGGCATTGATGATAACCAATTTCTAACAACGTGCTCTAACACATATATAAAAATCAGCCTTGAGAATTTAAGGAAAGTAAGCACTTTTTTTTTTCACCTTCATCACTTGATAGCAAAAAATTGGCCGATGGGCCGAACTAGAAAATATGCACACATTAAACGCCGATGTGAACTCTACATTGTCCCAAAGTTTCATCCTTGAGAATTTGAGGAAGGTCTGGCGGGCCTGGGCTCTGGGTCTATTAAAAAGTAAATGAGGGTAATTATAAGTAGAACAAATTAACACGAATGTTGAGATTTCTCAATATTACAATTAATAGCGTGAACTAATCCAGCTCAGCTGCCGGCAAAAATAACTACTTCCCTATTGTAACCAAAACCGAGAAAATGAAAAACCAACGTTGTTTTTAGTGAGAAAACCACATCTAATTTTCGCTGCGAAAAGCGCAAAATTTATTTGTGTGAGGCGAGAGAGTATTAAAGACGCAGTCACACCGGCGCACGGATTAAACTAACTCGATTATATGTGTGCGTTTAGTTTCAGTAATAATATAAGCGAAATGTTTATTTTTACTTTTGGGGTTTGAATGAACTTATAAGTCCTTGACTTTAGGAATAAGCTTGAGTAGAAATCTTCTAGAAATCGATGTTCTCTAATAGTTGCTTTCACATTGTATATTTTTGTAGTAACTACCTACACTTTTCCCAGGTTTATTTATAAATAATTTAGTTCTGTGAACCTAATGTATAATGTCCTAAATTTGTTTTAATTCATTTAAAATGGACGAATTCAGTGTAATAGTTTTAACTAGTTTTAAGGCTATGACGTGTAATATATAATATATTTTATATTTACCAATAAAGTCTGTATATAGTTTGACCAGTGATTACTCAGAGAGTACATCTGAAAGTCTGCCATATCGTCTCTATGTATGTAAAACTCACATCGTGTGATCTCAAGACAGATGAAAAGCGCAAAAATGGTGGTGGTAGGAACGGTGACGTCATGAAGTCAGTGGTACAAACAGCGAACACTCTTAACTGACCATCGTTTGCGACTATGACATTGTAATAGGGATTACAAATGTACAGCTAACAGTGTTGCCCATGGTATTAAGAAAATTATATTTCACAGTACATATGGTTTTTCGAAAAGCAGCAAGTAGGTACATTACAAGATCCACGTGAAAAGGAGAAATTCGGTCGCGTTTTAATTTATGCCACTCCTTTCTAATTCCCTTTACGCATTTGTATCTTAAAGCAAAGCAGAAAATAGTTATTTGTTATACAAGGGGGCAAAGTTGTATTTTAACGCGGAGTGTGGAATTGAAAAACGAGCAAGTGAAAGGATTCTGTAGTTGAACCACGAGCGAAGCGAGCGGTTCGAGAATAGAATCCTGAACTTGCGAGTTTTTGAACACACGAGAAGTAAAATACATTTGCACCCGAGTGTAAAACAAAACTTTTCCCCTCACTGTAGCGAGGAAACTACAACGCAAAAAATGCGTTTATCACTGCTTCCAGTAGTTCCACAGGTGGTAAATCATCTTTATTACTAGATTCACCTACTTTTATCAATTTTAAAGCAGTTATTTTGACTTTATTCAAGGTCAAATGACTTTACCCACTAGTGGATAAAATGCGTTTTTACCCGCTGGTATTAAAGGACAAAACACGGGTTTCCGAGCTAGTGAGGGGAAAAAAATATTATTAATTTATTTATTACTATTATCTACATATTGTTTTAGTGGTTAAGCTTTTGCCTTATTTTTTTGTATCGTGCGTGAATCGAGCCCGCCTAATGAGGCGCGTTATATGGAACATTCATTCCTCGCATCGGAACCTGCGGTCGTTAGTCAGCGCGAACAGGGTCTAGCCAACGTCACAATCTCTTAGGCTTCGTAAGCGTATCGTTACTAGCTCTCCCTAGCTCTTTTGTAGTGGCACGACAGAACCAGACTGAGTTTCGTTCGCCACGTGTAGCGTCAATGATTGTCATTTTGGCTAAGCTGACAGTCATCATATAACGTTGCTACGTTAACCAATCTTATACACACTCTTGCTTCTTTATAATACAAATCACTGCTGCTGGAAACTTTTGCTGCTGACTGTACTTGGAAAAATGCACCCTTAAGAACTATGACTGTAGTACTAGTCATACTAGTTATGAAAAAAAAAGCTGCACTTTTGGATGGAAGCAAGCCGCTTTGCATGGTGATAGTAGACATCATAGTAAACGATTTTTTCCGAGGATATCGATATTTCATCCCTTAGGAAGCCGAGCGTAGCGAGGTGTTTTATGAAAATGAAAAAAATTCTATCTTTTTATTGTATAGTCCGATTTTGACAAAACGTATTTCAAATGAAAGGTATTGATTTGTGAAATTTAAAAAAAATACAAAGAAAAAAAATTTGAAAGAAAAGTAAGAAAAAAATAAAAAAAGTAAATTTACGTCTCGCACTGAATAACTTCAAAAAATGACAGACAAAATGTACAATGTCGATATACGAGTTTCTTTTAATCGAAGACAGATAAATTTTTAGTTGAAAACTGAAGACCGCATCGAAATCAGATTAGCATTTTTTAAGATACAAGTTGCCAAAGTTGGGAAAGATCGCTTTATATGGCCACTTTGAAATTCCTTTGCCAGAAAGTCAGTAATAATATGTTTTTCTGACACAGAAAAATACATAGTAACAGTACACATCAAAATAAAATTAAAAATTCCGAGGATATTATAATTTCATCCCTTAGAACGACGAGCGTAGCGAGGTCGGTTACGAAAACCGAAAAATAAATCTCACTTTTTTGTACGTCGTCCGATTTTGACAAAACATGTTTCATTTGAAAGGTATTGCTTTATGTAACTTAAAAAAAAATATTGAAAAAAATTGGGAAAAAAATGTAAGATTTTTTTAAAAAAACCTTAATTTTCGTATCACACTGAATAACCGCAAAAAACGGTAGACACGGTGTATAATTTCGATATATGATTTTTTTAAATTAAAGACAAATAAATGCATGATTATAAACTAAAAACCGAATCGAAATCGAATCAGTAGTTTTTAAGATGCAAGTTGTCAAAGTTGGCTTAGTTTGTTTATATGGTCGCTTATAAACTCCTTAGGCAGAAAGTCAGAAACATTATATTTTTCTTACAGTTAAAAGTATGCATAGGTAATAGACATCATAATAAACAATTTTTTACGAGGATATAAAAAATTCATTCCTTGGATAGCCGAGCGTAGCGATGTCTGTTACGAAAAACAAAAAAAAAGGCAGTTTTTTTTTATTGGATCGTCTTTCTAAGGGTTTCTAAGGAATGAAATTTTTATATCCTTGTAAAAAAATGTTTATAATGATGTCTATTACCTATGCATACTTTTAACTGTAAGAAAAATATAATGTTTCTGATTTTCTGGCTAAGGAATTTATAAGCGACCATATAAACAAACTAAGCCAACTTTGACAACTTGCATCTTAAAAACTACTGATTCGATTTCGATTCGGTTTTTAGTTTATAATCATGCATTTATTTTTCTTTAATTTAAAAAAATCATATATCGAAATTATACACCCTGTCTACCGTTTTTTGCGGTTATTCAGTGTGATACGAAAATTAAGGTTTTTTTTAAAAAATCTTACATTTTTTTTCCAATTTTTTTTCAATATTTTTTTTAAGTTACATAAAGCAATACCTTTCAAATGAAACATGTTTTGTCAAAATCGGACGACGTACAAAAAAATGAGATTTTTTTTCGGTTTTCGTAACCGACCTCGCTACGCTCGTCGTTCTAAGGGATGAAATTATAATATCCTGGGAATTTTTAATTTTATTTTGATGTGTACTGTTACTATGTATTTTTCTGTGTCAGAAAAACATATTATTTCTGACTTTCTGGCAAAGGAATTTCAAAGTGTCTATATAAAGCGATCTTTCCCAACTTTGGCAACTTGTATCTTAAAAAATGCTAATCTGATTTCGATGCGGTCTTCAGTTTTCAACTAAAAATTTATCTGTCTTCGATTAAAAAAAACTCGTATATCGACATTGTACATTTTGTCTGTCATTCTTTGAAGTTATTCAGTGCGAGACGTAAATTTACTTTTTTTATTTTTTTCTTACTTTTCTTTCAAATTTTTTTTCTTTGTATTTTTTTTTAAATTACACAAATCAATACCTTTCATTTGAGATACGTTTTGTCAAAATCGGACGATACAATAAAAAGATAGAATTTTTTTCATTTTCATAAAACACCTCGCTACGCTCGGCTTCCTAAGGGATGAAATTTCGATATCCTCGGAAAAAATCGTTTACTATGATGTCTACTATCACCATGCAAAGCGGCTTGCTTCCATCCAAAAGTGCAGCTTTTGGCCAAAAATTCTCCATAACAAGTATGACTATACGAAGGAATAAGATTCATTAAGTGCCACAGATTTTATATGTTATAAGTAGTTAAAAAAAACTCTTTACTTAGGAGCAAGTTTAGGAATGTAGGTAAAGAAAAGTGGAAAATTATGCTTACATTATTATATTCGCTTTTGTAAATATTATGTAATATTTGTAAGGGGTTAAATATAATAAACATAGCGAATATTTGGAAGATGTGTGCAAGTTTATTTCAATGGAAATAAATTTACCGCATAATAGAATACACTGAGTAGGCCTAGCACATGATTGCTGCGAGAGTATGTCGCAGCGAGATAGATGACACATGTCTTCTTCTAACTGTATTAATGATATAAGGACGGGTAGTCTTTCTCGCGGCCACATACTCTCGCGGCAATCATGTGCTAACCCTGCTGGAGATTGTATTTTTAGTGGAAATATATCAAAAGATAATTTAAGCATAGACTTTGAAAGAAGTAAAGAGTCACTCTTCGGTTTTTCAACAAATGTTTATTTAACTCTGTATTTTCTTATGAAAATAGGTACAAGCTTGAGCATGCAAGCTGATTTCTTATTATTTAACTACCTACCTACCTTAGAAATCTTAGAATAGTGTATTATTTTCTTTTCAAAAGATACTTCGTCAAGAAACATTTCATGTTCAGCATACCTACTTTAGCTATATTTCAATGATATTAACTTTATTTTAAGGATGTAAATGAATTGATGCGTTTCAGAATGTAATATAATTACGAATCTTTCGGCAACAATAACATGTCAATAAATATAAATATTATGCGGCACTGTTACTCAAATCTTTCGTTACGCTCCACCACCATTTACATAGGTTAGGTATACAGTATTTTAGGAGTTGCTCAAAAATCAAACATGCACGTAGTTTTAGTGGCTTCCTATCGGAAATACCTGCCTGTAACTTCACGTAAGAGAGCCAATAGTTATTGAAAGGTACTCAATACATCTTCGGAACTGCAACTCCGAGGAAGTTAGTGCTCTCAAGCCCTATTAATTTCACGTCCCCAGGTAAGTGTTTGTGTTGTACGTGTAATAAGTTGGACAGTGTGTGTCGTCGGGAGGGAACGCTATTAAAAGTTTGCCCAACTCTGCTGACGCAAGTTCGGTGTTCGCATATCAGAGTTTCTAGTTCACGTCACAATCGCTTGCGCTTCGTAGTTAGATCTCCTTATTGCTCTTCTGTGTCTTCTTAGTGGTGCGACAGAGCCAGACTGTGTTTCGATAGCTACGTAGCGTCAACGGTTGTCACTTCGGCTAGGCTATACGTAACTGAGGGAGTTATACGTCTATTGTAATTGCTCCTAGAGAAACAGTAGTTGCTACAAGGGGTGAATGTCACTTTAAATTAGGTACCCAAATCTACAATAAGTTTTCAACGGAAATTCCGGGCCGCTGTTCTCTTTTCCATATAATGAATGTTATTTCCCGAGATTATGCTGTAATACGGCTAATCCTATACAATATGAGTACTTTTACGCCAATTCCCAATAGCGACAATATGATACGATTATTTTCGCTAGAATGAATTCTGAGTGCTGTACTTATACGGCTAATGCTGAAATACAAATGTATTTAAACGTTTTCTCTTTACAGGGAAATGATGAAATTAGCTAAGCTAAGCGAAAAATTGTAGGACGGCTTAATTAGCTTTTATTTGAATGGTATATATTTTTCCATTAATATGGTCGGCATCACGCATCAGGCAACACTTTGGCCCCGTAGCCGAATGGCATTTCTATGAAGCTAAACAAAAATGAAACGCCGCGAAAGGTAGTCTAACTCTGTCGCGCCAATACGCAAGAGCGATAGAGATCGATACCTACGACTTCTACGAGCGATTTGTTTCGTGAGCGTTTGTGCATTCGGCTACGCACGCTGGTGTTGCAACTTGCAAGCGTTCATAGGCTACGGCGAAGGCTTAAGGTTAGACGGACAATGTTCTGGGGTGCTAGTGCTACGGACGTGTTGTAAAATAATAAAAACAAACTTAATTACATGTTTAAACACCAAACTTCAAAGAAGTAATTATAAAGATAACCGCGAAAATTAATGAATTAAACCGCCAAACAATACATTATTAGTTCTCAAAGTACAACAGTGTTAATTATTTAATAGTTCCCTTTGTTTATTTGCCACATAATTTAATTTCGCACTTCGGAGAGCCTTGAAACCGCAATCAAAGTAAAACCACTAACTGAAGTTAATTAATTTCCAAGTCTATATAATCAGACAGCGGGCGTATTCCGAGTTTTTCGACTGCTCTCAAAACATTTGGTTTAAGGCTCATTTAAGGGCCGTTTACACGGTGCGAGAACAAGCATACGATACATCGGGATATTTGATTGGTGTGCTGAAATTTTGAGAGTTACTGTCGAGTGGATGGGATGGGATGTACATACCATAATATTTTATTTCTTTTTATTTTTAACCCCCGACGCAAAAACGACGGGGTGTTAAAAGTTTGACGTGTCTGTCTGTTTGTCTGTCTGTCTGTGTGTGTGTCTGTCTGTGGCTCTCGAACGGATGAACCGATGTAGATTTAGTTCTTTTTTGTTTGAAAGCTGAATTAGTCGGGTGTGTTCTTAGCCATGTTTCATGAAAATCGGTCCACTATGTCGCGGTCGGGGGTTTTTTCAAAATTTTATTTTGTGGTTAGGTTATTATGGAAACTTGTTCCAAAACGTCCCGCTAAGCTGTGGACGTACAGTTATTTTAAGTTCTTCAAGAGGTATTGTCCGCAAATGCAGTACATCACGAACAATACACCCCGGCACGTGCCCACGGACCTCCACTCCTGTAGACTTGAAGTAATTAAAACTTGCTAAGAGCCCGCGTTGCCCGCAGTAAACCATTTACGCGCGAGAGCGGCCATTTTGATAGTCTCCGAGTTTCGCTTTAAGTTAAGGAGATAAAAAGAAAGAATAAATGGAGTATGCAAAACAGACCGCTACAAGTGCTACTAGCATAGACACCGCATTATGAAGCGTTTAGGTACAAACCGAAAGAGCGCGTGGTCACCAGACATATTTCACAGAAAAAAATACCACCATTTGAAGAGGAATTGAGCATCTTACACCATTACACAGCGTACCAGCCCAATTTCAAAATTAAAACTAATTTGTTGAGTGCTGGTAATACATTTTGACACAGCTGGATAAAGCAGTTGCGTTCTAAATTACTTTTTTTTATAGTACATTACTACAGAGGCCGGGAAAAATCGCTCGCTTCGCTCGGCCGTCTATATGTCTTCGGCCGGCAACCCCATTTCCCGCCGATGTATGTAGGTATAGTGCTTTTCTCAAACATGGTATGAAATAAATAAAGTCTACTGAAAATAGTAACTTTGGATGGCTGGCCTAAACGGTGCGTCGTAGCGCAAAAATAATCGGATTTTCGTTCCCCTTTAATACCCCGTATACGCCTATAAAAAAACAAAAAATAAAAAAAAAAACGAAAAAATTTTTTTTGTATGAAAACGCACCCAAAATCAACTATTGTCTAGGGCCCGTACCAGTTGCAGTCGGCACGTCTATAAAGCCCCTTATAGTTTTTTTTTAATTGGCTAAATACCTGGATGTTATGTCACAATTATCTGTGTTTGGAAATTAAAAAAGAAGACTTTGCCGGCCTTGGCCTGCAAGGTTTGTATGAAATTCCATTATCTATCAATCGTCCTAGCCGCACATGCAACGTCATACTTCGCTGCCAATTATAAGGCACATAACATCAATATTTCATACCATGTTTGAGAAAAATTATGAACGGGCTCTCTCCTCTTGACCACAGACAAGCGAAAGCAAAGACGTGGCCTACGATGGAGTGAGCTCGCCCAGAAGATGCCTGTTCAGTTCACCCTTGATTTGAAGGTTGCCGGGTGAGCTCGGAAATATAGTCGCCGGCAAGGAATTCCACTATTTGGCAGTGCGCATAAGAAAAGAAGAAGCAAAGCGCTTCGTACTAAGGGAGAACTGATGTGTGGTGAAACTGGTGACTTGGAGTTGGCTTAAATGCTCCGTCTAGAAGTTGAGGTGACCTGTATCTACAAGTTCCATAGACATTTTAAGGTTAAATGAAGTACTGTTGAAAATGTTTTTATGGTATACTCTTGGGTCGACACGTTCGTTTTTCGTCACGATCCCAAATTTGTCCGATTCTGCTTTCGTCAGCCATTCTTCATTCGTCAACTTAGACTGCAGTCATTATCGTCTTTGACCATAATGAGTTGTTGACCTTTTTCTTATTTCGACTCAATTGTTTTTCGTAATTTCGTATTTGGTCATATTCTAAGTTTGTACCGACCTAAGACCACGAAAAAACACGAAAAACATAGATTTAACAGCGAACATGACGAAAGAAGGTTATGACGAGTAAAAAACGAGACGGATTAAGATAGAGATGAACAACGAAATTGACCGTAGTTGAGAAAGACCATCGACGACCGTGACGAATAAAGAATGGCTGACGAAAGCAGAATTTGACAAATTTAGGAACGTGATGAAAAACGATCGTGTCGACCCAAGAGTATACCGTTTTTATGTGATAATAACATCAACACACTTCAAAATTTTGAGGAAAGCTTGTTCGAATCATCCTTGTTTTATTCATAACCGATTACAAATTTCACAAGGAAGTGGTACAACATTTCCAGATATAAATTTCTAGATTCCTCCGTCGTCTTCCTTGTCCGTAATCCTACATCGGCACCGGTTATTGTTCCTGTTATCGGTGCGAGAAAATTGAATCTGCCCGCGAACCGCGATTGCATGCGGCCGGGATCCAACCCAAAAACAAACATTCCGTTTTCCAATTCTGTTTTAGATTTGCACACTACAACCGAAAGCGGGTGTTCGCTTTGTAACACATTCAAAACAAGTGAAGGCTCGGTGATCATTGAGTGCGCAGGGAGGGGGTTACTTCAGGGTAGTACTCATTTAGTGATCATTGAGTACCTAGAGTACCTACCTTACACAGGGAGTAGGTTAAGGACGGAACGCGTCCGTGGTTCTAAAGGATTTTAGATCGATTAACTCTTATTCCGTCCTTAGTCTGCCCACTATCTATGTTCTGTGTTCTGTATGATATAGATATGAATGTAGGTACGTAATTACTAAATATCATTATGTTGTAAGATTTTATGCGTGTTAATTGGGTTCCTTGGCTAAAGTGGACATTAAAATTTCCAATTTTGTCTCAGATTTGCACACTACAACCGAAAGTGCTCTGAATCACATTTGAAACAAGTGAAGGCTCAGTGATCATTGAGTGCGTAGGAGTGGGTTAAAAGGACAGAACACGGTCGAGCTTTAGAAATATTTCATTTAAAGTATGTAAACAAATTAAAATGTTTCGAATCCATCGAATACCTATCATTTCGATTCCTCCTGCGATGCGTGACGCAAAGTATTTTTTTTATAAAAAAAAAAACTATAAACAGTGTAGGTACCTGTTTAAAGTTTTCTAAACGTTTTGCTTGTTTAAGGCCACAGCGGCAGACAATATACGCGAAGCGAATGTAAAGGGACTGAAATAAAGAAACTTGATCAAGTTAATTAGTAAGAACGTTTGTGGAGCACTAATTGGGTATTTTTTGCGGCTTGGTCTTTGAGAGGACTGAAAAAGTTAAAGTATGGCCTCGTTAGGGCAGTGGTCTTAGGTTAGGACTGTGGTTGTGATGTCGGGTGCCATTTTAGATAGGTTTTTTTAGATGATGTAATAAAATCAATAATAAGTAGATAATATCGTACAAGACACTTCCTACAGTTCCTACAAATCCGAAGTTTGACAGTGATTAGTCCGTTTTCACATTATCCGATCCGATATCGGATGTCGGAAGGATTTCAATAGAAAAAATCCAAGATTGCGCATGTAATGATGGGATATCGGTCCTACATCTGATATCGGATCAGATAATGTGAAAATGCACAGTTAGTAACTTTATGGTTGTCAAAAATAGAACCTAGATATCGTCACTACTTTGAAAAAAATTTCGTATCTCACGCTGCATTCCATACATACTTATTTACTACAATTTTCTTTTCATTGACAGACGAAGATACAAGTTTTTTTTAAAAGTAGTGACGATATGTTTCTCTCTTTCCGTACTGACACTAAAATTAAATATGTACCTACTTTTGGAAATAATCATTTTTTTCTACTCCCGTGTTGTTATTCGTCATTTACCGTGTCGTGCATAGATCGTTAAAACCCTACATAAAAGATGCCCGCCCCCGGCCGGCGCCCCGCGCACCCACGCATACGATATAGCTCTTACAGCATTGTTAGGTAGCCTTTAAGGGATATAGCGGGCCGTGGGGCGCCGGCCGGGGGCGGGCGGCGGGGCGGGGGAGTGCGAGCGACAGGGTGAGTGCAGAAACATTGCAGAGGACAAGTCAAAATACTTATAGGAAACAGTGCGAATTGCACGAATGTTATTTTATTCTAGAAAACTACTTATTCAAAAGTAAGTGCATGGTCGTAGAAAAAGTATTGTATGCAACGGTTACCCACGCCACTCGTCTTTTTTGACCTCCTTTAAACGCCTGTTGCATAAAATACTATATCATTTGGATATTTAAGTACGTGCTCAAAAATATGTCCCGTAGCTTTTATGTCGACGAAGAGTTATGAGACATATTTTTGAATAGGTAACTTTTGTACGCCTATATTTTTACACTTGACTGTCTCTGTATTGAATGTTGTTCTCAATTTGAACACAGAATTTTTTTCCATGGCATATTTTGCTGGAAGCTGTACGTCCTTTGAGACTTCGCATCCTTAAATTTTCGATGAAAACAAAGAATCCGTGAATATAGGTTCGCGTGAGCGGCGAATGGAAATTTACATCCTAATTTCCCATGTGGTTTTACATTCGAGTCTCTATTTGTTTTGTCAGTGATATCAACGTTCGAATGTGGTATCTAAGTAGTAGTAGTAGTAGTAGTAGTAACTCTTTATTGTACAAAAACACATTAAAAATAACATACATTGAGATGCGAAGTACAAAGGCGAACTTATCCCATAGAGGGATTTCTTCCAGTTAACCTTTGAGTAAATGAGAGGAAAGAGTTAAAGAGGGTAACAAAATCTAGCAATTTGTACAACAAGGTACCATAACGACAATGGATAAAAATCTATATATAGTTATAGGATAAACATAACTATATCACACAAAAAGGAATGAGAAAAATACACTAAGTTGAAAAGAAACACAAAATACATTTACAATTTAGTCAGATAACCACAGCTTCTTTAGCCTCTCCTTGAGCGACGCAACCGATTGTGCCATTGTGCTAAGGTATGATGCTTTAATGGAGAATGGTGGACTTGCACCCAATTTCGTTTTTAGGAGACTTATTGTATGTCCCACTGTTCGACAAATGCCTGCTCTCTCATTTTCCAATAGGCGAGACGACTAAAAAAAACTAATCAGTCCGTCAGTTAGATTATCAAAGAATTTTAGACACGTATTTTTTCTTTTTTCTCGTAAACGAAAAATGACGACGGTGCGTTGAAGTTTCGCGTGACGTCACGCCTAGGTACAATTTTTACTTAGAAGTGACGCCACAAGCCCCCACTCCGGAACTTTGATGCTCTATATCTTTGTATTTTTTCATAAATTAGAAAAAGCGGAAAATATGTATTCAGTATTTTTGGACGATCTAAGTGACCGACTAAACAGAATGCCATTTTTTTATGTAGTCGTCATCCCTATTCTTTGAGAAAGATTCTGCCAAAACCCAAAGTATAGATTAGAACAAAAACTGGTCTAGTGCGAGTGAGATTCGTGGTCCAAGGGTTCCCGTAGATTCCGTACATGACAGAAATTCTTGCTGTAAGGTACAGCGGGGCAAATCTCGACTGGGGGGCAATTGTAACTGATCCATTTTTTCTATTATTACTATGATGTTGAGTTCTACTTGTGTCCACTTAACACGCCTATATATAACCGGTGGACACTCTATTTAATAATGCAAACATGGAAAAAATGGACCAGTTACATTTGTCCCCCAGTCGAGATTTGCCCCGCTGTACCTTACCAGAAATATAAATTCTGATAAAATGGTTCTTGGATAAAGAGGACAATACATAATCTTATACTTTTAAACGAGCAATTCTTGTATATTTATTTATTTATTTATTTATTTATTTATATATATATATTTATTTACACTGACGATCTCGGAAACCGCTCTAACGATTTCGCAGAAATTTGTTATGTGGGGGTTTTTGGGGGTGAAAAATCGGTCTAAGTTATCCTTAGGTCACGGAAAACGCGAATTTTCGAGTTTTCATGCGTTTTTCTTCGCGCGCCATCTCGTGTGCAGTAGTTGTACTGTTAAGACAGAATTCTTTCGGTCGATGTAAGTACTATTTATTGCAAACACTAGATGGCGACACAGGTCAAGGCTAAAACGAATAGAAAATACACTATTTGAGTTTTTGTGGCGAAATGCGCGCCATCTCGTGTGGAGTAGTTGTGTTGTTAAGGCTGAGAATTCTTTCGCTCGATGTAGGTACTATTCATTTTTGAACTAGATGGCGACACATGTCAAGGATACGAAACAGAACCGAGCGAAGCTCGGTTGCCCAGATATTACATTAATAATGTCCGATGCAAAATGTTTATCTGTTTCTGTTGCAAGATCTCGTACGGCAGTTGTCAGACGGACCGAGAATACAGGTAGATGCGTTCGTATAAACTACATATGTTGCTACGCCTCACACCTTCTACTGCGAAATAGAGACCTTTATGTACTTATTATTATTTGACACAGACGCTTTTATTTCGCTTTCCTTTAAGCTAAATGAAATGTTGGAAAGTCAAACAGCATCTTAAAAGTTTTTAGTTTTTAAGTAAACTTTAAACTGACTTTGTAACACCTGTCCTTTACTGAATATTCAGTTACAAATATGCAAATTTTAAAAAACTTTGTTTCTAATCCAAGGTGATCCCTTTCACTGAATTTTAATCAAATGCCTAACTTTTTCTTGTTTGTAATATAAAGACTAAAGTTTATAAATTTAAATGGGAGAAAGGTAAGTTGCTTAGGTATTCCATTAGGTAAATGTCAATATCTATTTTCTAACTTTATTATTTTAGGCTCTCGTTGAAAATCTACTTGCAATGATTTTATACTTTTATCGGTTAGTAATACTAATGTTTTTAGTTGTATTTGTTGCAGCGTTTTTATAAACGCCTAGTATTTCATTAGGCATCTAATGAAAATGGACGAACAACTTGGAAAAATGACAAGTATTACAGGCCCCGTAGCCGAATGGCATTTCTGCGACGCGAAACGAAATCGAAACACCGCAGAAAGGTAGTCTGGCTCTGTGGCGCCAATACGCAAGAGCGATAGAGATAGATAGCTACGAAAGCGATATTATCGTGAGCGTTTGTGCATTCGGCTACGCACACGGGTGTATAAGTGGTACATATGTAGTGCGAAAAGATTTGCCTTCGTATTGTTACGGAAACGTACGAACGTGTCATGCTAGTTCAGTTAATGTCAGTAGATCTTGTACTGACACTGACTGAAATAGCAGTCAGTAGTGTGTGTTTCAGTCAGTGTCAGTACAATATCTACTGACATTAACTGAACTAGCATGACAAATAACAACGTTTCCGAAAGAAGCCCTTTTCGCACTACATCTGTACTTATAGTGCTCCCACACTGGGCTGTTATAAATGTTATATTATATTATACATAGAAAATTAGCAAAATTTAATCAAGTAGAATTTTAAGACCTGAATACGCGCAATATATTCTTCATCGTTAATAAAGCCGGAATCGCTTATTTTGTATTACGTTCATCGTAACACCCTGTATAAATGTCACACCATGTTATAACAGCCAGTGTGGGAGCACCATTAAATAGAGTTCAGTTGAATACAGATCCTAAAAGGAATTGACAAGCTCGTCATATTTTTCAATTTCGGCCCTGATTGCACCTAGTAGAGACACACAGAATTCCTTTCTCTAGCACTTGCATGTAAATGATAGCGGGAGAGTTTGCAGGATGCAATTACCGGACAGCGCCGTCAAAGAGGAGAAAAATAGTTTTTGAAAACTTTTTGAAAGACCAAAGACAGGTCATGTAGTAGGGTTTTTATTTTACGATTTTTTCGGAATAACTGAAGTACATATCAGTTGCCTAAGAGCAGTATTTTAGACTTAAAGATCGAGGAGTAAAGTCATGCCGGAACTATAATTTTTACATACATCAATCGATCTTAAAACAGCATTTCTACACTTGGTTTATATTATATTACACTTCATATCTACGTGTACCTATGTATAGCCTGACAAGTTTTTATTTGAACCTCGCCGCGTTGCGGATTTTCAGCTGAACTAATTTCTTTTACTGGCAAGGATTACTATTTGACACCCGTTGTCGAAAGTCATCGAATGTCAGTGATGTAAACATGAAGCAAATATTTTAAATTTTCTAACGGTTTCATCGCAATTTTGTCCAAAATAATATGATTAAAAGTGAAAATAATTATACTAAACGTGATAAATTACTTACAACAAAAAAGGATGAAGGATTCGACAGCATTTCGATACCAATGTTCTGAAATTGACAGTTTATAGTGACAGTTTATAGTGCGGTTCTCCTGTATTAATTTGTTGGTTTCGCGTTTAGCCTAATATATTTTTTGTTCTAATTTAAGGTGTCTGTAGCTCTGTCGTGAAAAATATGTATAGAAATAAGGAGGCCGTTCCATAACTGCCACCAGTACAGAACAAGGTCCAACGAAAAAAGAAAATAAACATCGATGACTTCGATTAAGGCACAAGATTCATGGATTTTAGGCTGTGCGGAAAGAAGTAGCGAGTCTTAAAACCTTGCTTTTTAAATTTTGATTCTCTAAAACCATGTTTTAATTTTCTACAAATATTAACGGGTAACCAGTACACGCTGTCCCCAATACGTATGACGTCGACACATTATTGCCATATGAAAGCGGTTTGTAGCGATACTCTTTCAGGGTCAAATAAAATCTTGTCAGGCTATAAATGTAGCAAATGGCTACGTTTTGGTTTATCTTGCGCCTAGGAAAGGTTTTTAAACACGATTGTCTCTTAGCACCTTCATGTAAATGATAACGGAACAGTCTGCAGCGGATGCAATTACCGGACAGCGCCGTCAAAGTGGAGGAACACGGTAATTTTCGACAGACGGGATGAGAAATAGTTTTCGAACACCTTTTGCAAGTTCACCGATACCCGACGTCATAGGCTTTTTATTTTACCATTTTCTCGGCGTAATTGACAGTATTGATACGTCTTTTGATGTAAAGATCGCGGAGCATAGAAAGTCATAGACGGACATGGCGAAACTAAGTATGCTACAGAATGCTAAAACAGAGGATAAAAATGTCACATTTTCAAAATTTTAGGCCAGATTGAACCTAGCAAAGGTTAAAAACGATTGTCTAGCACCTTCAATACCTTCGTATAAATGATAACGCAGCCTGCAGGATGCAATTACCGGACAACGCCGTCAAAGTGAAGGAACACGGCAATTTGCGACCGGCGGGACGCTATCGATGTGGGACTTGATCCGGTCTAAAGCCGTACTTTCGAGATATTGTGCTGCTCACACAATAGTTCTCGCTTATCGGATTAATGATACCCACAAGAATTATCAGGTAATGTGTACAATTGTACATTTTCGGTTTTCTAATACAAAATAGTTCATGAAATATCCGGACACCGCCCAAGAACCTTTTGGCCTAAACAGCAATGGTGCACCCACCACCAAACTAAATGTTACTGCCCGTGAAATACGTAGTTGAAATTATTTAACGCAAGTGATCTCGAGAGTTCAACCTTATAAATATACATGTATTTTATAAATAAATCGGCTGCATCCAGTATGCTTTGAGTAAAAAAAAAATTGCTAATCTTCATAAGATCAAATGATATAGACATGATAAAAAACGTAATAACGTTTTATTTATGAACAGGCGATACAATGCTTAACAAAGAAACATAAAAGTTATCTATTGAATATTTAGAGGTTCTCGATAGTCTAAGGGTAGTTAGGTTGCCCTTTTCTCCTAGACAGAAAAGTTAACAAACTGTTTAAAAAATCCAAGCAATTTTAATGTTCTGATCCATGCTCGACAACGAAGATATACTTTCAGCGAGCAAGCGTTTCAATCGACCTTAATGTCCAATCGCTTAAGCGAGCAAGAGCTGTATTTCCAAATTGAAAATTTAAAAAACATGATCGCAAAGAGAATTCGCAAGCAAAGCCGTGAGCGAAGGCTATCGGCCACAACCTACGTGTGCCAATATTGGCCGTTTCTCTCGGATCACACTTTATACACACTGTACTGGCGATTGGAACATAAAACAAATCATGTTGTTCACCCTGTTGACGTGAATTTCCTACACATTACGGTGCCTAGTGACTATACTAAGGCACATACAGCAGCTAAAATGGAAAAAAAAGTCAGCCGACCACTTATAGCCACAGCTGTGGCCACTTATAAGTATGTAGTATTTCAAACTACATATTTAATTACTTATTTAATCTGTTAAAAGAGAACCAACCCTAAGTTCCGATGCATGAACAGTTATTTTATATAATATATTATTACACTGTTTTCAATTGAAAGCTACAAAAGTTACTGCTTAACTAAGAGCGCCACGCCATAGTTGGCAACCCTCAAAGACCATGAGCGCCAAATCCTAGGTTACATAAATTCAATTCGGGCACCACAGAGTGGCGCAAATTGGCGCGACCAGCGCGGGCGCTCTTTGACGGGACGCGTGACGATCGGGACCGTAAATGCATCGTGGTTTCGGGATTTGACGGGAGATCTCTATCCCATTAGTTTTCGACTGTGTGACGTA
Organism: Leguminivora glycinivorella; assembly: GCF_023078275.1. Lineage (NCBI taxonomy): Eukaryota > Metazoa > Arthropoda > Insecta > Lepidoptera > Tortricidae > Leguminivora > Leguminivora glycinivorella. The sequence goes on from NC_062973.1 coordinate 18,904,013, forward strand.
GTTGGATAGAGATATATTCTAGGAAGCGGGGATAGATAGGATGTTACAGTACGGCTACGGAATATCGAAGGCGGTTTACGCAATTACTCGACAGTTTAAATTTTATTTCTCTGGGTAGGTATTTTTCAATTTATTTTTAAATTGATCGCCATTTCACAGTGTCATGCATGAGGCTAATATTAATGATATGATACTGATACTATGCAAATCTCAGCTTTACTTAATTATAAAAATGTTTGATCAGAGTTTAGCTTTAGCATACTCGTACCTACACTACTCGCAAAGCTTGCGTGAACGCCTGATCACTTGCGCTAGCCCATTACCACGATAGGGTCAGACGAATACGCACTTGCACAAATGTGTAGATGAGATTTAAAAAGAAAAAAGTGCGTAATAAAACGTTATAATACATATATTTACCATGATTCACATAGTCTCCGTGAACTCTTGACTCTCACGCCGTCCCTCAACAGCACGAGAAGATATTGAACGCGCGGTCTCTTTCATTTGCACAAATGGGTAAGTGTGAGTCACAGATTCATTTTAATTAGAAGAAGTAAATACGCAATAAAAATAAATATTTCTGTTACATCTATTTACCAGGTAAGTTCAATCAGCAGTAGCATACACGACCCGCATAGTCTCCGTGAACTCGGAACCCTCACGCCAGCCCGTCACTATCACCAGAGGGTCTCCAACTCTGACGAACGCGCGCTCCATCACGAACTTGCGCGCGAAGCCGACACGCTGGTTCACGTCCACCAACCAATCAGGGTCGGGCTGGTCTAAAATATTGATATAGTCATTGGTCTTGCCATAGATCTAACAACATAGATAATCATAATCCATAGATAATCTAACAACATGACGATTTGTTAAGAGTGGCCAATGCCACTCTTAACAAATCGTCATGTTGTTAGATTATGTAAAATATATCGTCTTATTCCTTATGGGTTCTTTATTAGCTTCTTTTTTTCTTCTGCTTTGTAAGGAGTGGCCAGAAAAATCGTCCTAATCATTGTTATCCTAACTAATATAGGATTTACAGGAAACTATATGATAATGCTATTGGAACACGCGTGAAGGGGTAGTGCTGATTGTCAAACATTTGCTAGAGGCGGCAGTTGGAACTAGGTTTACTCAAGATTACGCCTTACGAGGGAGAAATGAGGGAAGCACAAGTTGGTCACCAAGCGAAAACCTTTGCCTCTGAATCGAATTCGGAAGTTGTCGATTTTAGCTGTGATAAGTATAAAGACAAATCCGCACCTTCGTACACCAATGGTATAATGCCCCTCCACATATGAAGCTGCTTGGCGATAATCGGGTATCTTGTAACAGCCACGATGGGACAGCGAGGTTTGAAGCCGGACACAATATGGGCCGAGTGTCCAGTCGACGTGACCACGATTATAGCTGCAGCGAGGGTTCGCTGTGCTGCTAGGACCGTTGCCAGGCCGATGGCAACGGCTTTGCTGCAAGGGCATAGGCTCTGAAGACAGAAAATGTGACATATGTTTAGCACGTTCGCAGTTCACTATGTCCAGCAGGATCTTAGCGTAAGTTTTGCACAGATTTAGAATTTTAATTTATAATGGATCTTGTACATACCGAAGCAATCATATCCATGAACAGCTGCCTCGTCCACACGCAGGCCTCCGCCTCCTTGCAGGTCTTGGCCAGGCAGGCGATGGTCTCCGCCGGGAACTGGCCAACAGCCGTCTCAGCGGTCAGCACCAGCGCGTCAGCTCCGTCTAACACGCAGTTCGCTACGTCTAGCAGCTCGGACCTTAGCGGCTGTGAGTGGTACCTCATACTGCTTAGGAGTTGGGTACTGATGCCGATTGGGATGTTAGACTTGAAACAAAACAACTAGATCGGAGAAGCTTATTGTCATAATAAATTAAATTTTGTGGTCACAGTGCACTTACTGCCATCCCTCGATACTGGATTAAAAATTTTAGAACCTCAGTTTTGACAATTTGACCGATATACATTAACTAAAAATATATCAAAATTGTTAAATTTAATCAGTTTGCCATATCTAACCGAGTACGTATCAAACTTCCTACCAACGGCGTGGCGCCATCTAAACGTTATTCTTGATGATGATTCTACCTTACTGAGGGCAAATAGTCATATAGGTAGATAATCTATGAGTTGTGATCAAGCAATAGGTAATGGTTTAGACTTTGCAGCTTTTACCGTACAGAAAAATACGATGCCTTTTGTAACTGAAATGTATAAGAATATTTTCTGTAGTGCCGATGACAATAAATTCATATTACCTTATTAGCACGAGCTACCATGTTCTTTTGAACTAATATCAACTTTTTAGGAGTAATGTCTGAACCCAATTCTTGTCTCGAAATTATTATTCCATTAGTCACCTGTAATAGTGTATATAAAATTTCGTTTGTAATGTATATTTAGGATATGTACAGGATGAAACATAACTATAGTGTGATCTTACAGCGAGTATATCATCAAAGTTGTAATATCCTTGGATAGTTTGGATTTGAGATACGATTGCAATCTTTTTACCCTTTTCGCCCAAAATCTGTTTTAACTCTCTAACGGCCTCGGCACTGCTTACAAAAGGAGCGATTAATATATCCAACTGAAAAAAAAAACAAATTTTGTGTTCAACTACGAGTAATAGTTGTTATTCATAGCACAATTAGTTGATGCAAGTACAGTCAGCTGCAGAGAAACGTAGACCCCCCCTGCGTTGTATGCAAGATCAAGTAGATCAAGACAAGTGATCCTGATGTACCGCTAAAAGAAAGCTCAAACATAAATAATCCAAAAGTGAATAGAATCTACATGTTCCAACTGCTTAAACTAAGTGTTTTGAGTGAAGACTTCCACATCCTCTTATATGCACATTAACTATTACTAATAGTGTTTGTATTTACCTGATGGGACTTAGCCATTTCGATGTCCATCCTGTCTTTTTCAGAAAAATTCGGCATATTTAACAGCACATTAGGTATAAAAACATCTTTATATGAACCTAAAAGGCCGCCCCGATCAATCTTGCACGTTATTGTTGTAGAAGAGATGACTTCTACTATCAAAGAAATTTTTTCGTTGTCTAACAAGATGTTATTCCCTTTTTTTACTTGATCTGCCAAGTACATAAAGTCTACAAAGATGGTGTAAGTGGAACATCTATCTTTATATGTTTCGTCAGACGTTAGTCTTACTGTTTCACCAGTTTTTAGGTCAACGGTATCGCCATAAGTCTAGAAGAATAATAATTGTGTAGTAACAATATTTATACAAAAAGCCTCTGTGATATGAATTGTCAGAAGATTGAATCGTCATCAAAGTTTTAATAAACAAGAATGATCAGATTTAATGAACAAGCTGTTTCATCGTTATTCACACAACGGATCAGCTTGGCGTTCTACAGCGGGAAAACATCGCACCATATCTTATACAAAAAACCTTCAGTAGGGGTCAGATATGGGTAATCTAACCCTATATGGGTTAGATAATTAATATTTCTAAGATTAATTTTGGTCCAAAAGTATCCAAACAAAAAAAAGTCTATGTGTAATCTTACGTCAGCTATCCGTCCAGTTCTAATTTTTTTACCGGTCAGACGACCAGCAATAGCGAGTGGATACAGTTTCTCCACTTTGACACTGTAGTTCTTGGCAGCCTGTCTTATAGTTTTGATCATTTCAATGTGCTCTTCGACACTACCAAATGAAAAGTTTAGCAAGGCTATGTTCATCCCGGCTGCTATCATTTGTTCTACAACTTCGACATCGGTTGTGGATTTACCTGAAAACCAATAATAACGAAACATTAAAACACGGCAATCTTAATAAGACCGGTAGAAAAGAAAAAGCGGATGAAATATCTGGATAAGCATGGGTTTCACAGACCGATCTTAAAAAAACACTAACTAATAGATGAAATCCATATGATAGTCCAACTCCATACTATGCTTGAGCTTAACGAGATTAGACATATGAAAACGTCGGAGTAATTTGATGCAGTTTACAATTGTCTGTTCGGAAAGAGAAGAGTCGTGGAGGAATGAGGAATGGAATACTCCTATATACTCCTATATATATAGACTCCAGTTTAGTTACCCATAGAAGCGATGATTCCAGTGAGACGCTGGCATCCAGGAGGTGCCTTGACGTCGAGGTTCAGTTGGTGGTCTAGCGGCGTAGTTGCATTCGCTGAAAGCAACTGCTGTCCCGGCAGCTCCATAGCATCATACTACATTTAAAAAAAATAGATCAATTTATGCTAATAATTCTCGATTAACTTGAATATTTTATTAGGATGACAATTTGTCTTAGAAGATAGTGAGAATCCTACTTATGAATTTTACATCAGCGATTGGATCACTGCTGGTCAAAATAAAAAATAAAATATCAACCCAAATCTAAGTAGAAAACCTAACGTCTGAACCGAAGTTACTTTATATACCAAAAATACATGAAACTTATTTTATGACCTATCAGTTTACTTAAGTAGAATGAACTTTGTATTGCCATTTGAGATTTAAATTTTTTGCCCATTCATTATTTACATATTTTACTTACTTCGCTTAACGCAACGTCATGGATTGTAGGCCACACCATGTTGCTAACACTATTCAAAATAAATTATATTCAAAAATAATTATATGTATTCGTATATTCTTATGAAATTAACTTGTCAACTGCCAAAAGCATGTCAACAGTGTTATGACTTATGACAGCTTATGACGTGTGTTCGTTTTTGAAATAAGGATGTTGTAACAGACCGACATCTACAGTCAATTATTTAACGTTTTAATTCAGTTAGATAATTTAACTTTTCAATATTGAATTTCGCGCGTTATCTTGGGATTGTAGACGTGACGCTCAATTGAACGCCATCTATGAATGGTGTAGGGAACTATTAGGTCGATTCGTTTTGATTCATTGATTGCTACCCTGCGGACTTAACGTAAACATTTAAAATAAATTATTTAATCTAATCTTTGTTCAACAAAATAATTAATGATCTTCTATTTTACTGACTTTCTTATTAAAGTAATGCCGGGAGATCGATTCAATTGCGCGGGAATCTATAACCACCAATCTTATGTTAACATTGAAGATATTGACCAATCAGGACACGGTATTTTGATAAGTCCGATGAGGGATTGGTGAAAACAAGAGGGGAAGCGGATGTAAGACCGAGTGAGGGACCGTTAAGAGAGAAGGCATAAAACAAAGGGAAAGGAGATTTTAGGGGCTTTTTCCGTCGGCAGAGCGTCGAGACAGTAGGGAATTCTGTGAGTGTTAGTTTGTAAGGAAAACGTGTAATAAGCTTGTTCACAGACACGAGGTCTAGCTGCCGCCATCGGAAGATTCAAAGGATGAAGAAAACCAATGGCTGTGTCGGGCGAGACATTGCATGCGGCATGTCGTGACAAGCTGAGCGTTGGCGCGAAAGACAGCATCATGCCGCCATGAGGTTTCAAAAGAGCTACGTTTCACAGGTTCCGGGGTTACTGTGAGTGTTCAGGTTCCTTATCTATTTCCTTTACAGCACACCATCTGTAAGATCTGGGTCACTGTTGAATAGTCTGCAGCCATGTCGGTTGAAATGTAAGTTACATAGTTAACTATGGGCGCAAATATCTTCGTGCTACCTATTATCTTCGTGAGGAATTCCAAAGACAGCGTGGCTATCGAGGCAGCTTCCACAACGACTATTTATCATTAGCGTCAAGATTACTGTGAGTATTCAGTATTCTTAAACCTGAAGGCATGCTGACCGAGACACGTCATATAGTCCTAACATGGGCGTGAGTATCTAATTGCTATCGCCTTGTGAGGGAGACTAGGACAGAGCTTGTGTCAAAGATGGACGGCACATGGTTGGGGCTTCTACATTCACGTGGGCGAGTGGAGCCACGTAAGTCTACCTACCACGAGGTGGACGTGACATTGGATAACACTGGCATGGTACGTTAATTTAAATATTTAGTTGTTGGTTGTTATTCAACTTTGTGCATACCCATAGGTTATAGTGATCGCGTACTTATTAGTAAGATCGTATATCGTTCGTATGGTTTCATAGAATTCGTAGTAGCATAAACAAAACATAATGGGCGTAGTATAAACGGAACGTAATATTGGTCTTGAATGAATGGCGGGTAGTTCAATAGGTCACGTTAGCTTATTCCTTACGTTAATTTAAATATTTAGTTGTTGGTTGTTAATCAACTTTGTGCACATCCATAGGTTATAGTGACCGCGTACTTATTAGTAGGATTGTATTTGGGTTGATATAGTTCGTCGTAGCATAAACAAAACATAATGGGCGTAGTAAAAACGGAACGTAATATTTGTCTTGAATGAATGGCGGGTAGTTCCATAGGTCACGTTAGCTTATACCTTGTATTTTGAAATAAATTAAATCTTGTTGATTGTTTTAGTTTGCCAGCTATGCTATAACGTTCGAAGTGAATATTTCAGTTTAGTTTGATTTTTTAACAGTGTAACGGATACTTGTTTGTGTTCTGACGATTTATAAATAATATACGTGGATCGGAGTTCGGGAACGATTATGAAGAGTGAAAACGTATTATTGGGTTAGTGCGTACAATCGGAGTTGGAAGTAAGTCTCAAAGTCATCATTATCCTCCTTGCGTTATCTCGGCATTTGCCACGGCTCATGGGAGCTTGGGGTCCGCTTTGACAACTAATCCCAAGATTTGGCGTAGGCACTAGTTTCACGGAAGTAAGTTTCAACGTCATCATTATCCTCTTTGCGTTATCTCGGCATTTGCCACGGCTCATGGGAGCTTGGGGTCCGCTTTGACAACTAATCCCAAGATTTAGCGTAGGCACTAGTTTCACGGAGTAAGTTTAAACGTCATCATTATCCTCCTTGCGTTATCTCGGCATTTGCCACGGCTCATGGGAGCTTGGGGTCCGCTTTGACAACTAATCCCAAGATTTGGCGTAGGCACTGGTTTCACGGAAGTAAGTCTCAAAGTATGTATGTTTATAGTAATCTGTCCCTTATACGCGTAGAAGCTGTAGAGGAATAGTACTATCATAAAAACCGGTCATGTATTTGCAACCTTTTTAGTATTACTAGCGATATGATTACCCGCGTGATTTAGTAATATTTACCAGGGTTTGTAGAAGTAAATTGCAATCATGTGTGTGTTATATTTGGTAATATGTTGTAGAGTAGGTGTCTATATAGTTACGTGTACAGATATGGTAGAAGTAGATAGTCTATAAATAGCGGCAGTATGCTTGCAGCCTTCTGGTGCTACTAGTGATTTGTTTATCTGCGTGATTTTTATAATGGTTACGACATAATTATTACATTCAATTTGATTATAGAACTGAGTAGTGGATGTATGGTTTTCGGTGGTTTACTTAAATTGTAGATGTGTCTGATAAAGTTTTAGGTAGCGTTAAGTTGTTTCATTCAAACGTCCATAAATTTATCAAGTAGTTACTTTAATCGTAATATCACCTAATATAAATAATCGTAAATAAATATTACCTATATTAGGATTTGAAATAAACGGACGTTGTAGGTAATTGCAATCCTTTATTTACTATATTATTTAAATTGTTTATTTCTCAAATTCTCGGTCCATGGGCGAGGAGAATCGACGAGCCGCTCTGTCAGTGGATTACAAGTTCTCCATTCTACCAGTTTATCGTCGAGGCCTTGAGGACCCTTCTACATGGACATGCGAGGATGTTCCTGGGCGCTCCAGCCTGCGTCACGTCATCGTTCTCTTGGCCCGCCCACAAAATACATCAGGCCAAGGTTCTCCCCGTCGGCATCTACCCAAGGCGCCGTGACTAGGACGTGCAAATGCAAAATGGAGTATTACCGAAGACAATACAAACGGTGCGTTGGTTCTGAATTGATATTTATCTTAATCATGATTGATTTGATTTCATATTTTGTGTAAAAATTGACATACTCCCCTAGGTCGTCATACTGAGCATAATCTAAGCCTGGATCGTGCTGTAAACGGTAATTTATTATTTCATTAATTAAGAGAAGTAATTTAATATTGAGGTCCCTTTTAAGGTATGATTATAATTTTAATTAAATATCGAAATGGTGATCACTCTAGGGTGTAAAGGCAATTTCTGTATTCTTAACAATCTTGAGTTTATTACATTGTGCAGTATTTATAGGATTTTCCTTTGATTTTAATCGGCACTATCAAACTATTAAACCAATAAAATAAAACAAACAAATAAATATTATGGTACACGTTTACAGGTTGACTAGTCCCAGTAAGCTGAAGGATTGCCTTGGGGGTACTCAAGACAATAATATATAATAATATATATATATAAATACTTACATACATAGAAAATATCCCTGACTCAAGAACAAATATTTAGATATGTTATAAACATAATTATATTTCTATTTCCGGTTCACGAGCGGTTGCGGGTGCGAGCCTGATGCCATCGGCGACATGCAGAGTTTACTACGGCGCTACAACGGGCCTCCTCTGCTACAAGCCACGACGGGCGTCAGACGCAAGCTTCTTTACAACGAGCTACGCGTGAGCCACTCCGTCTTCATCGTATTAGACTTATATTGACCGGGATATAGACCGTGATTACCTTTTTGATTTTTGTCGAGCTCCCGATATTTCGACGCAGTTGCATGCATCATGATCACGGAAAACTGACGAAGGCGGGTGGATGTTAAAGTTGTATAGACAGCGCGCGATCTACCCTCCTTCGCGCGCGTCGGCTGCGTTCACTTTCAGCGTTACCACTGGTCGCGTTCACACTCGATGGTCTGTCCAAACACACTATACTCACAGTGTCACTACGTTTGTTCAATTCTGACTTCACCGGTTTTTTACACAAACAAATCACTGGATTCCATACATTAGATAGTTTGAAGCCATCCTCACGATTGAAATTTTTATATTTGTGAATCTCAATGGCTTCTCTTACCAATCTCGGTATGTAGTGGCGTTCCGTCGAAATTACCTTAGGACTATGCAACTCGATCCAATGATTTGCACCCGACTCGATGAGATGTTGAGCAATAGCAGACTTGCGAGTATCGTTCTTTTTGACTGCAGCAATGTGTTCTTTAATTCTGCAGGCAATAGTGCGCTTGGTCTGCCCTATGTAAGAACTGCCACAACTGCACTCAACTTTGTACACACCAGGTTTTTCCAGAGGAAAATTGTCCTTAGGTGACCGCAAGAACTGTGCAATTTTCGTGTGGGGTGAAGATAGTTTTTACAGAGTAATTGTTTAGTATTTTAGAGATCTTATCTGTCACTCCCTTTACGTACGGCATAAACGCTGGTTGTCTCTCTACGCGATGAGTGAGGTGCTTGGGTTTTGCATCCCGTTTATTAACGTTAACTCGGTAACCATTTCTCCTCAGGACTCTCTGAACATGGTTCAACTCCTGTACAAGATGAGAGGAGTCACACAAAGCGTGTGCTCGATTGGTTAGTGATGTTACGACCGAGTTTAACTGTCTGGGATGATGGTGTGAGCTCGCATGCAAGTAACGATCTGTATGCGTCGGTTTCCTATAGACAGAGTGTCCCAGCATGCCCTCGGCTCCAACCTTCAAGCTCACATCAAGAAATGCAATACCCCTATCTTTTTCCATTTCCAATGTGAACGACATGGATCGATGCACGCTGTTCAGGTGTCGTAACAACAGATCAGCTTCCTCCTTGCTACCCTTTATTACGCAGAACACGTCATCCACGTACCTCTTCCAAATTTTAACGGGAACTGGGGGCGCAGCGAGGGCTTTGTGCTCAAAATGTTCCATCCAGATGTTAGCCACAACTGGTGCCACTGGACTGCCCATCGCTACTCCCTCTGCCTGTATGTAATATTGCCCGCGAAACAGAAAATAATTTGTAGTGAGGCAGTGTTCGAGAAGCTTCACGTATTCTAATGGGATGCCATTCTCCTGCATCATATTTCGTACTACCTCAATGCTGTCAGTTACAGGTACATTAGTGAACAGTGACTCTACGTCAAAACTGACCATCACTTCATCTGGTTCAATCCTAATGTCCTGTACAATCTCAATAAAATGGCGAGAGTCCTTCACATACGATTCCGTCCGCCCAACCAACTGTTGCAGCACCTTCGCGACGTGTTTTGCCAAATCGTACGTGGGTGAATCAATCTGACTTACAATGGGCCGTAAGGGAGAATTAACTTTGTGTATTTTCGGCAAACCATATATTTTAGGCGATAGAACATTTCTGGGTCGCAATAGAAACTTCACCGTATCCTCAGTTAATACCTGTTCACACTCCTTGACCAGTGTCAATGTGGCACGATTGTACCGGGCTGTAGGATCGTAATTTACCTTTTTATAGGTTGCTTCATCACTCAGCAGTCCATTTATCTTGCTCTCATAATCGCTGACATCTATAACTACTGTGGCATTGCCCTTGTCTGCCTTCAAGGTCAAAATGTCAGGATTAGACCGCAGGTCGTTCAGAGCTTCCCATTCCTCCTTACTTATATTACTCCGAGGTAGTTTTGCGTGCCTCAGGACTACAGCAACATCTTGTCGCAATGCGTCAGCATCATGAGTTGGGATCTTATTACGCCTAATTACCTCTTCAGTACTTCCTATCACCTCTTCAAAAGGTATACGCTTCGGAGTAGGAGCAAAATTCAGACCCTTCTTTAATACATTAAGTGTAGGCTCTGTCAACTCAGCGCTGGATAAATTGATAACCGTTCGAGTTTCATTCGAGTTATCATAGTAGTCAGCGTTATCCAACTTGTGAGCGACTAACTTCTCAAATTTACGTTGATGTTTGCTGGCGCTTAATTCACGTGACCTCTGAGCGCTCATGAACGTAATTCGATGCACTTTATCAAGTAGGTCGAAATCAGTCTTTTGACAACACACCAATACGCGTATGCAATATTCTGTTTCGCGGGCAAATACGACGCATACAGATCGTTACTTGCATGCGAGCTCACACCATCATCCCAGACAGTTAAACTCGGTCGTAACATCACTAACCAATCGAGCACACGCTTTGTGTGACTCCTCTCATCTTGTACAGGAGTTGAACCATGTTCAGAGAGTCCTGAGGAGAAATGGTTACCGAGTTAACGTTAATAAACGGGATGCAAAACCCAAGCACCTCACTCATCGCGTAGAGAGACAACCAGCGTTTATGCCGTACGTAAAGGGAGTGACAGATAAGATCTCTAAAATACTAAACAATTACTCTGTAAAAACTATCTTCACCCCACACAGGAAAATTGCACAGTTCTTGCGGTCACCTAAGGACAATTTTCCTCTGGAAAAACCTGGTGTGTACAAAGTTGAGTGCAGTTGTGGCAGTTCTTACATAGGGCAGACCAAGCGCACTATTGCCTGCAGAATTAAAGAACACATTGCTGCAGTCAAAAAGAACGATACTCGCAAGTCTGCTATTGCTCAACATCTCATCGAGTCGGGTGCAAATCATTGGATCGAGTTGCATAGTCCTAGGGTAATTTCGACGGAACGCCACTACATACCGAGATTGGTAAGAGAAGCCATTGAGATTCACAAATATAAAAATTTCAATCGTGAGGATGGCTTCAAACTATCTAATGTATGGAATCCAGTGATTTGTTTGTGTAAAAAACCGGTGAAGTCAGAATTGAACAAACGTAGTGACACTGTGAGTATAGTGTGTTTGGACAGACCATCGAGTGTGAACGCGACCAGTGGTAACGCTGAAAGTGAACGCAGCCGACGCGCGCGAAGGAGGGTAGATCGCGCGCTGTCTATACAACTTTAACATCCACCCGCCTTCGTCAGTTTTCCGTGATCATGATGCATGCAACTGCGTCGAAATATCGGGAGCTCGACAAAAATCAAAAAGGTAATCACGGTCTATATCCCGGTCAATATAAGTCTAATGAAAATAACCGTGAATCATTCAAAACTCTATTATTGATATTGCGAGACCCTTTGATTATCTGGTAAAGCCATCTGTTTGATAATTAATAATATTTGACACCTACTTAATGATCATGATAACGTATTCATTTTAGATGTAAGATGTTAGGTACCATATAGTTATGTAGGCGTTTATCCAATATATTTCGTATCCAAGTTCTAATATAGCAATTCACATTTATTTCACTATAAGAACAATATTCAAATACACACGAGTACATACATAGCTTCAAGCTATCCATATATCTATATTTCGCACACGTTAATTCAGCTTTGGCTGGTTGCGAATCATGAATCATTTGCAGTGCATTACAATGACATTGCTAAGGTGTAATGTTATATTTATTATTAACGCATCATTCATTAAACAGATTGGCATAGATATTTATGGTCTTACGTAAAATTCAATTTCGAGTCAGCATGATTCGCAAACAGCTATTATGCTATGAAATTCAGGAGTCATGAAATGCTATTGTGGGTGTGATATTCGATCATTCGAATTTTATACGTACCCAATTCACGTGTCATATTGAATCGTCATTTGACTGAGACTATATTTAATACATATTTAATATAATTTTAGTACGCCCGATACGTCCATTCGAAAAGTATATTATATTTATTTACTAACTAATTTGTAGTTGTTGAAACCGGTCACAGTGGCTTTATTAAACACGTGGCTGTTTTAACAATGAGGTATTTTAGTCGTTATTGGAATTGTCCTTAAGTTGATTTATTCCAGCAATGACAAGGTTTTGAGATTACCCATATTTAATTATTTGAATGTCGCTAAGCAACGGTTTTCATCCACGTTGATGGAATACGTCATGTGTTTTATTATAGGGCCCGTCCTAGATGTCTAATAAATGGTCAAACCTTTGGTCTGTCCTCACAGGTATATCCTGTGTATGTGTGTGTTATTAGGGGTGTCAAGTACATTGTTTGTGTAAATTTAATATTCATACAAAACGTATACATGGCGCTCCCCTCTAGGGACATGTTCCCGCTGAGGGACATGCTACGAGTGTCAGTATTGCTGCTCATCGGGATGTGGCGAGATCCGTATTAATGACGGCTATGTCTTTCCAGATCCTTCTGAGACGTTTATTGTCCTCACAGGACGAGAAGTTTGGGTATTTCATTTGCTGGTATAAGCTAGCTTGTATTGGAGTCAATGTAATACTCAAATGATTGGTGGTCTGTTTATCTTAAATTTTATTAGACAACTAAACGACATTGAGGATTGCTTCGGTATGACTCGGTGTTGGGGACAACCAACCGTGTTTTATTTAGTATGATTCAATATGGATTTAAACCGTATTTTACACGCTTAGCTTTTCTTATTTTAATGGGTAAAGGTAACAGATTCTTATTCAACTGGCATAATTTAATAAACAGTTATATGGCGCGATGTTACAGTTGATAACATAATGAAATGGCTGATCTCATGATATCAAGGGCAACGCTTATATTATTGTCTTGTTTATGATCGTTCATGGATGCTCATGTCACATACTTACTTATTTGGTCCCGGTTTCAGTACTTGATAGTCTGAACCTTACGTGACGTATTCCATGTAGGCGACGGGTCTACGGTATTGCAGACGGTGCGGGTCCAAGTGACTATAATACCATACGTATGGATACGTTCACGTAGGGACTTGCGGCTCCGACATATTAACAGCACCCATAGTAACGATATATGCATGATAATTTTAATAGACCTCAAGGTTTGCTTAAAGTTGACTGCAACCAGCTATTTTATATAACGATATAAGTTTATTTTAATATAGTCGTGATAAGCCAGATTTATCCATCGATTTTATGGATTTTATGACATATTTGTGTTATTGATACTTCAATCAAAATAAACACTAATCTATTTTATATATTAGCTGAAGAATATTTCAGTGCAATATATTTTAGAAGTATATAAATCTGAGTCCATCTGGTTTTAATTAAGTTATACTTTCATTCGCGTAATGTTTCAATGATACCATAATGAAATGGCTGATCTCATGATATCAAGGGCAACGCTTATATCATTGTCTTGTTTATGAACGTTCATGGGCACTCATGTCATATATCATACTTTTATGTCCCGGTTTCAGTACTTGATAGTCTGAACCTTGCGTGAAGTATTCCATGTAGGCGACGGGTCTACGGTATTGCAGACGGTGCGAGTCCGAGTGACTATAATACCATGCGTATGGATACGTTCACGCTAGGGACTTGCGGCTAGACATATTCGTAATGCCCATGAACGACTTATGCATGATAATTTTATGAGATTTCAAAGCTTGCCTTAACGTTGACTGCAACCAGCTATTTTATTTTAAGATATAAATATTCGTTGGCCTAATCGTGATGAGCCAGATTTATTCGTCGATCGTATCGACATTATAACATACTTATATGTTATTCAACTTCAAACTCAACAATGCTAACATATTTTATGTATTATCTGCATAATTTTACCTAATTTAATTGAATTATTTCCCAGTTGGTCTTCCCAGGTTAATCATTTAATATCTTCATGGTTTTCTTATCATAATATCTCCCACAATAGCATTTTATAAGATTTTAGTTTCGTTGATTATGCCATATAGTTAGGAGTATAGAATTATACATTTGTCTGTAATTAATAATTAATTAAGTCACCTCTAGGATACGTATAATGCTTGTTAGAACATATCACTGTTTATATCGCTAGCATGTCTCACACCTCAGGAGCTTTGGTTACTAGTTGCTATAACGTAGTCCATATTACCCTAGATGATTTTGCCATATATTGTTTGTGTATTTTAATATGTTTTACTTCTTTATCCGTAACATATTTTATTATGCTTGTGTACAGGTTAAACTTGGGCAGTCAGGTTTTTGTTTCCGTCTACTTTTCCTGACGTAGGGACTTGGCCCTAGTAATGAAGGCGGTGTATTCAAATAGGTCCTAATCAGACTAAATTGAATACAGAGTTATAGTAATTATTTTCTGACAAAAATATAAATGATTATAGATACAATAAATCGAAATGTTTTAGTATCCAATCTTTTGTTTATTTTATACTCCATCCTCGTAGCTTTCACCCTCGTAGCTTATATACCTAATTAATATAATTTTAACTTTGAATTAATGGTAAGTATTAAAGGTTGAGTAGAGTCAATAATTTTATTGAAGTAGCTTTCTATTAGTTCTTTGAGCTTACCCTGGGTAAGACGTTACAATATGGTTTAGGCCGTGTCCAGGATTATACATTATTATTATTATTTTGTTTTCGTGCCTTTCATTAGGCACAATTTGATGTTCGTGCAATGGTCTGAGGTCTAAAGTGAGATATGTTATGTGGTTGTACTGTGTTCTAACAAGCATTTTCTTTTCAGATCTTATATCCTAATATTAATTTGGGATGAATACTGTCTTCCGTTTTGATATGTTTTGCACTGAATTTAATGTTTCCTTTTTCACAGATGGATGTTCTTCCAAGTTATTTTATAATGATATGTGTTTATTTCAGAATTCTGTTTTCCGTTGATTTGCAGCATCATTTTATTGGTTAATTTATCATTAAATTATTATAGAACTGGAAAAGTCGGTAGTGGAAATAAAAGGAAAGAATAACTTTTGTAACGGTTGCTTATTAGAATTCTATAAATTTTACATTTCTTTTTCAACGAGTTTTGCCTATTTACCTTAATCGTAGGATAATTATTTTAGTAGATTCCTAAATTCTTTCTTTTTTGCTCAATTCAAAGTATTTCTTTAATCGAAAAAAAAAATATTTTAATTTTATCAGTAGAATCTCCAAATAATTTGCTTTTGCTTAGTTAGTTAAAATAAAAAAATTAAATAAAAAAAAAAAAAAACTTTGTATTAGTATTAGTAGCGTCAATTACTGAATCTGCTATTATATTTTTATTGTGTGTGATAATACGATTTTATTACTTTCAGCGATAATGGTTTTGTTGGTAAGTTCTTATGTGTGTTATCTTGAATGTGTAAAATGATATATTTCTTTCATTTAATTGATTATTCTGTACATAGTTTCCAACGCATTTCATTTATTGATTAATTTAAATTAATTGTTAAAATTAGTTCATGCCTCTACTCCCTTTATCGAGATTTTTAGAACAAGATATTTAACTAGTTTCTTCTAGACGGTTTATTTAAATTCATATGGGAACTTTTGTCTTTTCTATTCATATTTTGATTAGATTTTAGTCTCATTTTAAATTAAGTCAGAATTCCAAGTGTCTTCTACACGATGTCTTTTACATTCAGGGGTTCAGCATACATGTGTTTTCAAACTTATCGTGTATTTATTATTATTTTGAAAAAAAAAGGAGATATCTTGAGCTTCATGTTATTAATTTAAAGTCCGTATCGTGGGTTAGTTGTTATTGAATCTTAACGTGTCTACTTCTTTCTAGGTTGTTAAATTAATTCATAATATAAACTGAATAAAATTGAACGTATATTTCATATTTGTCCCACTTTCTAGGATATTTCTGTAGGTATTTATATTATTTTGCTCCATTTTTTTTTATTTTTGAGTTTAGCCCATTACAAGTTAAACTAAGAAACAAATCACTTTTTATTAATGATTTTATATTATGTATTTCATTCACGTTGCACTGCTCACTCCGCGAGCCTCTTTTAATTAGTTTTATATTTAACTGTCTATCATTATTAATTCTATATTATCTAACTGTCATTTTAATTCAATATTCTTCGGGTTCTTCATCTACGTCGGAACATTTAATAGTTGTTTTACCTTATCATGTTTGTCATAGTCTAAAATTTACTATTTAATACTAATAATGCATATATATATAGACTTCTTCTTGCATTCTACATAGTTTATATCAGGACATACATCTATTTTCATTGTTAATTTTGTTGTAAGTGGGGTTGTTGGTTAAATTTAGCAATTTTATTTTGGATTGGATTTTGTTGATAAAGGTAAAACAGTACTTAAGAGTCGTTAGGGATAAGTCTTTTGTATCTATGCTTATAAAAAATAAAATAAAAAGTAAATTAAATTAAATCCATTACATAATATCATCAACTTAAATTCATTTCTTTCGTAAAATACGATGTTGATTCTTACTTCCAGCATTTCCAATTTAAAATGGATTATATAGTATAGGTTGATCTATATTAATTACCAAATTATGTTCATCGTCGTACATTTTAGTTTTGTAAAATATAACAATTAGTTTCCATTTGTTCCAAATTTTAATTCTTTATTTTGCTTTGCGTTTAAAATTCTGTGTATTTTAGGTTAATTATATTCCCTTCACCAATTTTAGTTCTTAATAATATTTTGTAATTGGGTTTTTCTCTACGTTATTAATTACTAATAGTCAGAATAGAGCAACATAGCGGAATCACGGTTAATTCGATTTCCTGTATAGTCCGGCTCCAGCAACTTGTTTGTTTTCATATAATTGTCCTCAATTAATACGTCTCGCGTCCCATTTAAAACATCATTTAAAACTTATTGATACTTAAACAAACAGAGTAGGTTTCATCAGACTCTAATTTATAATTAATATTTTGAAGTGATCATGTGATTTAGTGTGTTCGGTTTTAGTAATAGTTCTGTTAATTATACAGCTGTTAATTTCAATAAAACAAATTAAAGTGGGTTGAGCTTTCGTTACTTTACTAAATCTGTTTTAAAGGTCTCTAGCATATATTTCTTCTATCAGGTCACATTATGTAGCTCGTTGCTATCTAGATATTACTTGCGATGTCAGTTGTTATATAAAGTTAGTATTATTACTCCGGTAAACTTCGTAAATATACTAAGGGCGATTGTAACAGACCGACATCTACAGTCAATTATTTAACGTTTTAATTCAGTTAGATAATTTAACTTTTCAATATTGAATTTCGCGCGTTATCTTGGGATTGTAGACGTGACGCTCAATTGAACGCCATCTATGAATGGTGTAGGGAACTATTAGGTCGATTCGTTTTGATTCATTGATTGCTACCCTGCGGACTTAACGTAAACATTTAAAATAAATTATTTAATCTAATCTTTGTTCAACAAAATAATTAATGATCTTCTATTTTACTGACTTTCTTATTAAAGTAATGCCGGGAGATCGATTCAATTGCGCGGGAATCTATAACCACCAATCTTATGTTAACATTGAAGATATTGACCAATCAGGACACGGTATTTTGATAAGTCCGATGAGGGATTGGTGAAAACAAGAGGGGGAAGCGGATGTAAGACCGAGTGAGGGACCGTTAAGAGAGAAGGCATAAAACAAAGGGAAAGGAGATTTTAGGGGCTTTTTCCGTCGGCAGAGCGTCGAGACAGTAGGGAATTCTGTGAGTGTTAGTTTGTAAGGAAAACGTGTAATAAGCTTGTTCACAGACACGAGGTCTAGCTGCCGCCATCGGAAGATTCAAAGGATGAAGAAAACCAATGGCTGTGTCGGGCGAGACATTGCATGCGGCATGTCGTGACAAGCTGAGCGTTGGCGCGAAAGACAGCATCATGCCGCCATGAGGTTTCAAAAGAGCTACGTTTCACAGGTTCCGGGGTTACTGTGAGTGTTCAGGTTCCTTATCTATTTCCTTTACAGCACACCATCTGTAAGATCTGGGTCACTGTTGAATAGTCTGCAGCCATGTCGGTTGAAATGTAAGTTACATAGTTAACTATGGGCGCAAATATCTTCGTGCTACCTATTATCTTCGTGAGGAATTCCAAAGACAGCGTGGCTATCGAGGCAGCTTCCACAACGACTATTTATCATTAGCGTCAAGATTACTGTGAGTATTCAGTATTCTTAAACCTGAAGGCATGCTGACCGAGACACGTCATATAGTCCTAACATGGGCGTGAGTATCTAATTGCTATCGCCTTGTGAGGGAGACTAGGACAGAGCTTGTGTCAAAGATGGACGGCACATGGTTGGGGCTTCTACATTCACGTGGGCGAGTGGAGCCACGTAAGTCTACCTACCACGAGGTGGACGTGACATTGGATAACACTGGCATGGTACGTTAATTTAAATATTTAGTTGTTGGTTGTTATTCAACTTTGTGCATACCCATAGGTTATAGTGATCGCGTACTTATTAGTAAGATCGTATATCGTTCGTATGGTTTCATAGAATTGTAGTAGCATAAACAAAACATAATGGGCGTAGTATAAACGGAACGTAATATTGGTCTTGAATGAATGGCGGGTAGTTCAATAGGTCACGTTAGCTTATTCCTTACGTTAATTTAAATATTTAGTTGTTGGTTGTTAATCAACTTTGTGCACATCCATAGGTTATAGTGACCGCGTACTTATTAGTAGGATTGTATTTGGGTTGATATAGTTCGTCGTAGCATAAACAAAACATAATGGGCGTAGTAAAAACGGAACGTAATATTTGTCTTGAATGAATGGCGGGTAGTTCCATAGGTCACGTTAGCTTATACCTTGTATTTTGAAATAAATTAAATCTTGTTGATTGTTTTAGTTTGCCAGCTATGCTATAACGTTCGAAGTGAATATTTCAGTTTAGTTTGATTTTTTAACAGTGTAACGGATACTTGTTTGTGTTCTGACGATTTATAAATAATATACGTGGATCGGAGTTCGGGAACGATTATGAAGAGTGAAAACGTATTATTGGGTTAGTGCGTACAATCGGAGTTGGAAGTAAGTCTCAAAGTCATCATTATCCTCCTTGCGTTATCTCGGCATTTGCCACGGCTCATGGGAGCTTGGGGTCCGCTTTGACAACTAATCCCAAGATTTGGCGTAGGCACTAGTTTCACGGAAGTAAGTTTCAACGTCATCATTATCCTCTTTGCGTTATCTCGGCATTTGCCACGGCTCATGGGAGCTTGGGGTCCGCTTTGACAACTAATCCCAAGATTTAGCGTAGGCACTAGTTTCACGGAGTAAGTTTAAACGTCATCATTATCCTCCTTGCGTTATCTCGGCATTTGCCACGGCTCATGGGAGCTTGGGGTCCGCTTTGACAACTAATCCCAAGATTTGGCGTAGGCACTGGTTTCACGGAAGTAAGTCTCAAAGTATGTATGTTTATAGTAATCTGTCCCTTATACGCGTAGAAGCTGTAGAGGAATAGTACTATCATAAAAACCGGTCATGTATTTGCAACCTTTTTAGTATTACTAGCGATATGATTACCCGCGTGATTTAGTAATATTTACCAGGGTTTGTAGAAGTAAATTGCAATCATGTGTGTGTTATATTTGGTAATATGTTGTAGAGTAGGTGTCTATATAGTTACGTGTACAGATATGGTAGAAGTAGATAGTCTATAAATAGCGGCAGTATGCTTGCAGCCTTCTGGTGCTACTAGTGATTTGTTTATCTGCGTGATTTTTATAATGGTTACGACATAATTATTACATTCAATTTGATTATAGAACTGAGTAGTGGATGTATGGTTTTCGGTGGTTTACTTAAATTGTAGATGTGTCTGATAAAGTTTTAGGTAGCGTTAAGTTGTTTCATTCAAACGTCCATAAATTTATCAAGTAGTTACTTTAATCGTAATATCACCTAATATAAATAATCGTAAATAAATATTACCTATATTAGGATTTGAAATAAACGGACGTTGTAGGTAATTGCAATCCTTTATTTACTATATTATTTAAATTGTTTATTTCTCAAATTCTCGGTCCATGGGCGAGGAGAATCGACGAGCCGCTCTGTCAGTGGATTACAAGTTCTCCATTCTACCAGTTTATCGTCGAGGCCTTGAGGACCCTTCTACATGGACATGCGAGGATGTTCCTGGGCGCTCCAGCCTGCGTCACGTCATCGTTCTCTTGGCCCGCCCACAAAATACATCAGGCCAAGGTTCTCCCCGTCGGCATCTACCCAAGGCGCCGTGACTAGGACGTGCAAATGCAAAATGGAGTATTACCGAAGACAATACAAACGGTGCGTTGGTTCTGAATTGATATTTATCTTAATCATGATTGATTTGATTTCATATTTTGTGTAAAAATTGACATACTCCCCTAGGTCGTCATACTGAGCATAATCTAAGCCTGGATCGTGCTGTAAACGGTAATTTATTATTTCATTAATTAAGAGAAGTAATTTAATATTGAGGTCCCTTTTAAGGTATGATTATAATTTTAATTAAATATCGAAATGGTGATCACTCTAGGGTGTAAAGGCAATTTCCGTATTCTTAACAATCTTGAGTTTATTACATTGTGCAGTATTTATAGGATTTTCCTTTGATTTTAATCGGCACTATCAAACTATTAAACCAATAAAATAAAACAAACAAATAAATATTATGGTACACGTTTACAGGTTGACTAGTCCCAGTAAGCTGAAGGATTGCCTTGGGGGTACTCAAGACAATAATATATAATAATATATATATAAATACTTACATACATAGAAAATATCCCTGACTCAAGAACAAATATTTAGATATGTTATAAACATAATTCTATTTCTATTTCCGGTTCACGAGCGGTTGCGGGTGCGAGCCTGATGCCATCGGCGACATGCAGAATTTACTACGGCGCTACGATGAGCCTCCTCTGCCACAAGCCACGACGGGCGTCAGACGCAAGCTTCTTTACAACGAGCTACGTGCGAGTCACTCCGTCTCCATCGTCATGAGCCGTGAGATCTTCGGACAGCCGTCAACCCGACGCTATAAGTCCATACGGTGACTTAGATGATTTGCTTACTTGCGTAATAATTATATTGCGTGTTCCGAGATTTTAGGCGTGGTAGTTTTGATGTTAGGTACGTTTTATTTACTTAAATGATTAGATTGATTGCGGCATATTTGTTTAAGATTAAGACACGTGTTAAGCATATTTGTATATTTCCATTATTGCGGTTCAGCCACACACGTATTTATTAATGATAATTATTGATTTACATGTCTAGTCATTGACTGTGAAAGTAGACGTTTCTCATGACAAATGAAGTTATTCCTGACTCTATTATTGATATTGCGAGACCCTTTGATTATCTGGTAAAGCCATCTGTTTGATAATTAATAATATTTGACACCTACTTAATGATCATGATAACGTATTCATTTTAGATGTAAGATGTTAGGTACCATATAGTTATGTAGGCGTTTATCCAATATATTTCGTATCCAAGTTCTAATATAGCAATTCACATTTATTTCACTATAAGAACAATATTCAAATACACACGAGTACATACATAGCTTCAAGCTATCCATATATCTATATTTCGCACACGTTAATTCAGCTTTGGCTGGTTGCGAATCATGAATCATTTGCAGTGCATTACAATGACATTGCTAAGGTGTAATGTTATATTTATTATTAACGCATCATTCATTAAACAGATTGGCATAGATATTTATGGTCTTACGTAAAATTCAATTTCGAGTCAGCATGATTCGCAAACAGCTATTATGCTATGAAATTCAGGAGTCATGAAATGCTATTGTGGGTGTGATATTCGATCATTCGAATTTTATACGTACCCAATTCACGTGTCATATTGAATCGTCATTTGACTGAGACTATATTTAATACATATTTAATATAATTTTAGTACGCCCGATACGTCCATTCGAAAAGTATATTATATTTATTTACTAACTAATTTGTAGTTGTTGAAACCGGTCACAGTGGCTTTATTAAACACGTGGCTGTTTTAACAATGAGGTATTTTAGTCGTTATTGGAATTGTCCTTAAGTTGATTTATTCCAGCAATGACAAGGTTTTGAGATTACCCATATTTAATTATTTGAATGTCGCTAAGCAACGGTTTTCATCCACGTTGATGGAATACGTCATGTGTTTTATTATAGGGCCCGTCCTAGATGTCTAATAAATGGTCAAACCTTTGGTCTGTCCTCACAGGTATATCCTGTGTATGTGTGTGTTATTAGGGGTGTCAAGTACATTGTTTGTGTAAATTTAATATTCATACAAAACGTATACATGGCGCTCCCCTCTAGGGACATGTTCCCGCTGAGGGACATGCTACGAGTGTCAGTATTGCTGCTCATCGGGATGTGGCGAGATCCGTATTAATGACGGCTATGTCTTTCCAGATCCTTCTGAGACGTTTATTGTCCTCACAGGACGAGAAGTTTGGGTATTTCATTTGCTGGTATAAGCTAGCTTGTATTGGAGTCAATGTAATACTCAAATGATTGGTGGTCTGTTTATCTTAAATTTTATTAGACAACTAAACGACATTGAGGATTGCTTCGGTATGACTCGGTGTTGGGGACAACCAACCGTGTTTTATTTAGTATGATTCAATATGGATTTAAACCGTATTTTACACACTTAGCTTTTCTTATTTTAATGGGTAAAGGTAACAGATTCTTATTCAACTGG
The DNA here is from genome assembly GCF_023078275.1 of Leguminivora glycinivorella. Classification (NCBI taxonomy): domain Eukaryota; kingdom Metazoa; phylum Arthropoda; class Insecta; order Lepidoptera; family Tortricidae; genus Leguminivora; species Leguminivora glycinivorella. The sequence goes on from NC_062973.1 coordinate 18,927,342, forward strand.
CATAATTTAATAAACAGTTATATTGCGCGATGTTACAGTTGATAACATAATGAAATGGCTGATCTCATGATATCAAGGGCAACGCTTATATTATTGTCTTGTTTATGATCGTTCATGGGTGCTCATGTCACATACTTACTTACTTATTTGGTCCCGGTTTCAGTACTTGATAGTCTGGACCTTACGTGACGTATTCCATGTAGGCGACGGGTCTACGGTATTGCAGACGGTGCGGGTCCAAGTGACTATAATACCATACGTATGGATACTTTCACGTAGGGACTTGCGGCTCCGACATATTAACAGCACCCATAGTAACGATATATGCATGATAATTTTATGAGATCTCAAGGTTTGCTTAAAGTTGACTGCAACCAGCTATTTTATATAACGATATAAGTTTATTTTAATATAGTCGTGATAAGCCAGATTTATCCATCGATTTTATGGATTTTATGACATATTTGTGTTATTGATACTTCAATCAAAATAAACACTAATCTATTTTATATATTAGCTGAAGAATATTTCAGTGCAATATATTTTAGAAGTATATAAATCTGAGTCCATCTGGTTTTAATTAAGTTATACTTTCATTCGCGTAATGTTTCAATGATACCATAATGAAATGGCTGATCTCATGATATCAAGGGCAACGCTTATATCATTGTCTTGTTTATGAACGTTCATGGGCACTCATGTCATATATCATACTTTTATGTCCCGGTTTCAGTACTTGATAGTCTGAACCTTGCGTGAAGTATTCCATGTAGGCGACGGGTCTACGGTATTGCAGACGGTGCGAGTCCGAGTGACTATAATACCATGCGTATGGATACGTTCACGCTAGGGACTTGCGGCTAGACATATTCGTAATGCCCATGAACGACTTATGCATGATAATTTTATGAGATTTCAAAGCTTGCCTTAACGTTGACTGCAACCAGCTATTTTATTTTAAGATATAAATATTCGTTGGCCTAATCGTGATGAGCCAGATTTATTCGTCGATCGTATCGACATTATAACATACTTATATGTTATTCAACTTCAAACTCAACAATGCTAACATATTTTATGTATTATCTGCATAATTTTACCTAATTTAATTGAATTATTTCCCAGTTGGTCTTCCCAGGTTAATCATTTAATATCTTCATGGTTTTCTTATCATAATATCTCCCACAATAGCATTTTATAAGATTTTAGTTTCGTTGATTATGCCATATAGTTAGGAGTATAGAATTATACATTTGTCTGTAATTAATAATTAATTAAGTCACCTCTAGGATACGTATAATGCTTGTTAGAACATATCACTGTTTATATCGCTAGCATGTCTCACACCTCAGGAGCTTTGGTTACTAGTTGCCATAACGTAGTCCATATTACCCTAGATGATTTTGCCATATATTGTTTGTGTATTTTAATATGTTTTACTTCTTTATCCGTAACATATTTTATTATGCTTGTGTACAGGTTAAACTTGGGCAGTCAGGTTTTTGTTTCCGTCTACTTTTCCTGACGTAGGGACTTGGCCCTAGTAATGAAGGCGGTGTATTCAAATAGGTCCTAATCAGACTAAATTGAATACAGAGTTATAGTAATTATTTTCTGACAAAAATATAAATGATTATAGATACAATAAATCGAAATGTTTTAGTATCCAATCTTTTGTTTATTTTATACTCCATCCTCGTAGCTTTCACCCTCGTAGCTTATATACCTAATTAATATAATTTTAACTTTGAATTAATGGTAAGTATTAAAGGTTGAGTAGAGTCAATAATTTTATTGAAGTAGCTTTCTATTAGTTCTTTGAGCTTACCCTGGGTAAGACGTTACAATGTATACCATTATCAAAACTTTCAAACGTACCTACTCTTTGTAACCAAATACATAATGTAACTCCGTATAGACGGATAAAGTCTAAGAAAAAAACGTATCTCAAAGCCATACAGAAAAAGGTACGGTGGCCTAGATGGCGTTACACCTTTGGGGAACGCTCGGCTAGGTGGCGTTAATAATTAATATTTGACATTTTAATACATATCAAGCTAAGAATAGGTATAGGCCAAGAATCTTATATAAAATTCTTGGTATAGGCCAAATTGTCAAAACTGAGGTTCAAAAGTTCTAAGCTTGTGTCGAGCGATGGCAGTCTATGCACTGTGAATACACAATTTTTACTTTGACAGTAACTCTCTATAATACTCGATCTTATAATAATATCTATAATATCTAATAATCTCTTTGCTAAACTAAAATTTGTAAGAAAAATAGCCCTAACTCAAAACGTAGACCGACCGTATGAGCTGGTGAATTAATCCTGTCGTCCCATAAAGAAGTACTTGTACTCGATAGAAAACGGAAAAAGATAAAAACGTGTACACTCATCAATTCGGAAATTGTAAAAAAAAACCTTTGTTGGCCTTCGGTTTAAGCGGATAAACCGTTTCTGTTTAGAGAAGTCAGTGGTAAATTAGCGCGTACCAAAGACTCCCGGTCTTCAGGTAAGCGGGGCGATAAACAAAGATGAAACTCTGAACTGAAAGGCTGAAATAACACCAGAAACTCATGTTACTTACGTCGTTTTACTTCTAAACAGTAAAGCTGTCGGTAACAACGCAAGAAAAATAAATACAGCCCAAAATAAACAAGGACAAGCCTTATTTGTGGGAAAACCATTGGGGGATCAAAACGACGTTCGCGACAGAGTTCGCGAGAGATGAAAATGAAAATGGGACGCTGGGGAGAAGAGACTTGCGTTAAATTTTGGAATTGAGATACGACACCGTTTTAAATGTATTGCATATTAAGTAACGGGAGAGGAAAAGTAAGGAAATGGTGGATGGATTATGTGAGAAAATATTATACTAAACGAAAGCAAATGCTTAATGAGATCACAGGTGATAGAGAGGTATGGAAGAGAAAAACATGGTAAGCTGACCCCAAATTAGGTACTGGGATGAGGGCAAGCTAACGATGCAATATTTAATTCAAAAGTAGCAGTGTTTTGATTTGCGAACAAACATGCTTACCTAACTGTCTCGCTCTGTTTTTTGTAAATTGTAAACTTTACAGCTTTGTAAAAAAGCTTTTAGTATCTCAAATGTGAGGGGTGGTACTATCAGCTGCGAATGCACGAATGAATTCATTCATAATTTCTCCATGGACTTTTCCAGCTGATAGTAAATTCTATGTTGTTATGTTTACAATAATGCGTGATTTGATTTTATTTTATCCAAACTATGTACGCTTGAATTAGGCTAGTAGCAATGAATATTATTTTGAAGCCCGCTGGGGTATGGTTGTCGACTTGTCGGCAACAAATATTTCTTTTCGTGAAAATATAATCAGATTTCAAAAAATTCTGATAAAATATCTCAGTTTCAATCGTATTCCCGAACGACCTGCGGTCGGAGTCATGCAGGCCTGCTGTTACGATTGGTTTTCTAACAGTCGACCAACGCGAAGTAACCAATTAAATATACTTAAAAAGGGAAACCTTGAAGTTTGTAACAGGGCTCACAATTTGGCTGACTAATATCGTTCGGCAAACTGCTATTCTGTGATCTTACCTATACAAGGCTATTACCTACGAAAAATGTTGGGAAGCGTTTCACAATAGTAATGGGGCGTCACGTAAATGCCAATCTTTATCGACTACTTTTGTGCGTGGAGTGCCACAAATCTTATAATTATTTTCATAAATACTTGAGGTGTGTTGACAATATGACGTCAAGTTGTAACGTCTAGGACTGGTAGGGCATAAATAAAAATTCTACCAGTACGTTAACAAAAATAATTTATTAAAAAAAAACTAAAATTTGGAATAGGGTCGTGGGTGGTCAAGGCCCGGGTCTAAAATTTGCCACCGCGGAGCGGTACTGCCCTGGCTGGTGGTTATGACGGTGGTCCGCAGCAGGTGTGGGGGCCAGCGCTGAAGAGGAGCAGGGGCGACGGCGGGCGAACGACTCAGGCTCCAACCCAGCCGTCTGGATGTTGTGTGTGTGGATGCTGGTGACGGTGTGACACGTCGGCCGAACGGTCTTCTTTTTAAAAAATAACGGCGCACCCTGTAAATTTCCACGCATAGTCTTAGTGATGAGACCTTGTTCTTGCTCGCTCTGATAGGTGAACACCCTGTGACGATGATGATGATGAAGGTGGGACCAAGAATAAGCCGGTGCACCAGCAGCATAAGTGCATAAGCAGATAGCGTGTTTGTGTTCACAAATCAGAGCGGAGTTACAAGCACAGCAAGGAAAAGCACAGAAGTAAGGAAGAAGAAAGTGACTAAATTAAGAAGGAGGTACGCACACATACTTATTCGTACCCGCCATTACATTACTTAGCACTAACAGAACAAAGGAAATTGCAAAGTCATTCCCTCTAAAAGCGTTTAGCATAAAATGGGAATGAGTAATTTAAATTAAGCATCTAACACTGTTAACAAAAGATAATTACAAGTGAGCTCACATTAGGATTAAAATTACACTATGTACTATTTTTTAAAATAACGTTCAACACTTTGCACTTACCAGTACGTGGGTGCGGGAACTCGTTATTTCGCGATTACGTCGCCGAATATATTTAAATTAAAAAAATTTGCAGGTGTCCGCGCCCACCAGAAAATAATTAAAATTATAATTTGTACAGCGCGCGAGACGACACGGGCTGGCCCGTGTGCGCGACGGTACGTACGTGCGTAACGTTTGGCGGCTGGCGCGGACTGATGACTGGGCGGCGCGGCGGGGCAGCGCTCGCGCCAGTTCCAGATTATTCCGTGACGTCAGCTCAGACCGGTCGTAGTACAGTTGATACGAATAGCGCATGGACGGTCGGATTAACCTTGCGATGTCTATTACAGAGGTTTTTTAAAACATAATTATTTTATTTTATTCTTAGTCGTACTTTAAAATAGAAAAGTAGAATAAGATAATTAATGTAAATATAAAATTGATTGTTAAATTTGTAAAAATAAATAGTTAGTTGATTAAAATAAATAATAAAAATAATAATTGATTAAAATAATTCATGCAACTATAATTAAAATTCATTTATAAATTAGTTATTTTATTAAAATTTGTATAATTAAAATTGTAAAAATAATAAAATTAAAGCTTATAATTAAAACATGTACGTGCAACGTTACAAAGTAGAGCATCTTCGACTGATACCGGCAACGGCTATGTCACGTTATATTGGTTACACAGATTCAATATTTTTTCTCAGGTTGTTATTTGATAGGAATCAATGGCCAGTGCTCAACACAAATTGTTAAAGGAAATACAGCGGCGCTCCCAAGGGCGTGCCATCTAGAAAATCTTCGATCGTCCAATATGAAAGTATGACTTTTTGTGAATTTTTCTGCGCTGTAGGGAGAAGAATAAACCGTAAATAGAATCTATATATGTGAATTACTTTGAAAAGAAAATCCTCGAGTAAACCTATGCATTGAGTAAAATTAAACAAATTTGACTAATTTTAATATGTTTCATTGTGTATCAGTCTCATTCAGTTTTTGGTCGCTTATGTCCTGAGCTTCTCCCATGTCATCACCATCCTCGCATCTGCAAAAACAAGGTAAATTACAATTTACAGTCTGGAGATATAAAAATTTTCTGGAAGAGATTACTCTATATTCTCTATATCTCGTCTGTGCATTTTATATTTCTATTGTGTACATGTTATTCCATCAAGTACGAAATTTAAAAATGCCATTGCATTAAAAACATTAAATACTGAGTATTTACAATGACATTTCATAATATGTTGCTCAAAAACGCAAAGGTAGTGGAAAGTAACATTAATTGTATGGAGCAAGGGAACAGCGCCCTTAAAAATTTAATAAATTTTCCGTGACTATTACGCTAACGAGTAACGTACCTATCCAAAAATGTCAGAACTCATGCAGGCAAGCATGGTCGCGCGATAAATGATAAAACATCAGGCCGGGATATCGCACTTACAAATAGTATGCTTCTACGCCATGTTGGAAGCTCTGGACTGGTACAGTCGCTATCAGATATGCCGGAACGGCCGGGGCGTTCAAAACTATCTGCACACCTATATCCTACTATAATAATTAGCTCAAAGGTTGACTGGAAGAGATCCCTTATAGTGATAAGTTCGCCTTTGCAGCTTTGTACACTATTATGACTATACTGTATTATTATATTAGTTATGTCATTATGTCCTAACTTGTCTTATATGTAATAAAGTGTTTAGGTACACACATACAACCTAATAACACTTTGACAAGAGAGGCGTATTCAGTGTGCCTAGCCGAATGCACAAATGCTCACGATAATATAATTATGTTTCGTAGCTATCTATCTCTATCGCTGTTGCGCATTGGCTGATATTTGTGAGCACCTTAACCGCCCCTTATGGCGACTGTACTTACTCGACCATCGGTTTATTCGAAATGCCGACTGTCAGTATGCTGATCATGTCGCAGTAGGAGCTGCCGTCGGTTGACCGCTTGAGGACCGCGTACGTGTCTCCGTAGTGAAGCCAGTCCACCTTCACCGCGTATTCCACGGCGAAGTTGATGCGCGCTGTCAGCGTGAGGTAAAATCGTTTCGAAGGTTCTCCTAAAAATAAATCGCGATGGTTATGATTATCAGACTCTTTGGCATAAGGAAACTAAATTTCAGTAAACACTTGAACGCCTAGTCTGAAGACACAGAAAATTTGGACTTTAATGAATCAATCAAGGGTTATTAATTCCGTAGCAAATTCTTGACCTCGGTATACCAGGGTGCGTAGCCGAATGGCACAAACGCTCACGAAACGCTCACGAAACGAAGCGCTAGTAGATATCTATCCCTATCGCTCTTGCGTATTGGCGCGACAGAGCCGGACTACGTTTCGTTTTCGTTTAGCGTCGGAGAAATGCCATTCGGCTACGGGGCCAGGGGTGAGAGGTGAACTTTTAACCTCGGTCGAACTATTAAGGACCACTAGAAATTTTCGTGGACCCAGGATATGTTTACCAGACATCAGTCGTTTTTATAGGTCCCTGTACTGTTCTTTAAACTAATTTTGTAATTCTAATGAACACAAGTTAAATTATAATCTATTGAAAATATTTCAACTTGTGCTGTCTTAAAGTAGTCACACTACTATGTATTTATTTCGGTTTAAATTTTGTAATGTTGTTAAACTAATGAATTTGGCGAAGCAAGCCTGCTACAACTTACAATTTCTTATACTTACCTACTTATTCGTATATTATTTATTTATTTATTTATTAAACTGCAACTTACACTCAAACAAAGTACCCAAGATCTTTCTCGTAGCTATTTTCACACTATTTATTTTTTACCACTCATCATGAAGTACAACACTCACCCGAGTACAACAGAGGCACCATGCTCTTGTATAACTGAAGCATCCTGGTGACCCTCACGTTAGTACACACTGCTAGCACCAGACAGCATGGTCTTACCTGCACAGGAGGAATCTTTTGAAAGCTATACCTAATAGCGAAAAGTTCGTTAAGTAATTGAGAGGATTTTTATAACCAAAGGCGTCATGGATGGAGAAAAATGCTTGGAATTTGCGGACTTCGATTTATGAAGTTACGAGTATAATAGTCCAGTTCACGGTAGACTCCAGGCTCCCATGAGCCGTAGCGAATGCCGTGATAACGCAAGGAGGATGATGATGATTCACTTATTTATAAATAAATCTGATGAAAAATCTTACAAATTAAACTGACAAACTGTATTGTGATTTTAGGGTTGTTTTGGTAAAAGTTGATCACTATTTCAATTAGACATCAAGATTAAATGGCATAAAGTTATGAGGATGTTGGCAAGTTTAACCACTTTAACGAAGAAAGGAAGCATATGCCAGCCCCGAAAGTGTCGAGTAATGAGTTTTTGAGATTTTAGAATATGTTGTTCGATAAATATGTCACGGAAAATATTGGTACATAAATAAATGTTTTTTTTTTATAAAGTTGGTTCTTTTCCTTACTTGTTCCGTTTAAATATAATAATGAAACTATAAGACCTGTATGAGAGCTTTAGCTGTGCGGCCCGTCACCGTCGGTAGAATGATGACCTGAGCATTGGCTTGGTTGGCTAGCGCTATGCATGCCATGACGCTCGCCTCCGCTGCGTTCACCGGCATCAAGTACTGAAGACAAACAAATCCATACTAATATTATGAATGAGAAAGTGTGTGTGTCTGTTTGTTTGTCCGCCTTTCACGGCAAAACGTAATTTTTAGGTGGAGATAGTTGAAGGGATGGAGAGTGACATAGGCTACTTTTTGTCTCTTTCTAACGTGAGCGAAGCCGCGGGCAAAAGCTAGTATTTCATAAACACGAGGTCAGTAAATAATATCGTTAACGATATCGCTCTTACGTATTGGCACTACAAAGCTCATCGCGTTTCGATCGGCGTCTAGCGACAACGATTAAATTGCCATTTCGGCTAGGCTGCCGGCAGGAGTGCATAACATATTTATACCTGAGTTGAATGAAGTTTAAAGAGCCCCATAATTTAATAAGCAATTAAATTTTCATAGTAAGTGCGATTTTCGAGGATTTTATCTTTGATCTAGAAGAATTAAGGCTTTTAATGATTTCTAGATAATAGCAAGTTTTAAATAGGTACCAATTCTACCATCATGTTTTTATACTGTTAATAAGGGTCGTGAGTTGTGAGTATAACCCAAATGAAAAGAACACATTACCTGGTTAGTAAGTCTCCAAAAGCCATTTTTGGTACAGGTGTACGGTTCCACGGTGCGGCAAATATCGTCTAGCAGTTTAACCGCATCTATTGCGTTGTCAATGTTTTCGCAGTCCTTAAAATTATACGTAATATTATAAAATCATCAAACAATTTTGTTTTTGTAAAATTCCAGCACAGGTCCGACACAGATAGAAAATATAATAATTCGTGTTGAAAAAAGATCATTGCTCTAGCTTTCTTAACCAGGGAGAAAATTTTGAAGATGGAGCAATGATTTTTTCAACACAGATTATTATTATTTTTATCCGTGTCGGACCGTTTTGATTTTTTTGATATTGTTTTTTTCAAATTCAAATTGTGGCGTAGGCGAGAGGCTGGCAACCTGTCACTGCAATGTCACAGTTTCGTTTTCTTTCAACCCCTTATTTGCCAAGAGTGGCACTGAAGCTTTAGTAGTTTCATGTGTTCTGCCTACCCCTTTATGGGATACAGGCGTGATTGTATGTTGTTGTTGTTGTTTTTTTCAAAGACGCTAGAGCCCATCAAAAATTTCCAAAAACGGCCTTATTATGGTGCAAAAAAGGTGTGGTATTCAAAATTGGTAACAATTAGCGAAAAAATCTAAACGGTCCGACATAGATTATTTCATTGTAATTCAGATTCTCAAATTTCGTTACGATTAAGTAATTAAGTTTTGAGGGACGAAACAGTCGAGAGCGGAATCTCGATTTCAAAGATTTTTTTCTCAATATCTTTTAACTGAGTTGTTTTGAATGAACAATTTTTTTTCCAAAAATCTAGTTAAAATTCCCAAATTGAAAGAGAAATTCCTATCCATTTTAGCATTTTCGCTCCTGTAGCATCTAAATTATGACAAATGATTGTCGTCGGGTCAACGATTGTCACTTCGTCATAAAAGTCTCGTACACAAAATGACACCCCGCAGCCCGCACCTTCAGAATGAACCCCGACACACCGTCAAGGATAGCGTTGGTGACGTCAGAGACCTCGTTGCTTGCGATCACTCCATAGCGGACGGCGTTTTGCATTACACCGCCAGATATGTATATTGGTTTTCCTGCCTGGAAATTGTTCAAAAACAATTAAAACGTTTTATCATTTTTGCTGATCAATCTTAATGTACGGTCAACCAATTTGAACCAGAACCCTGTCTCATTTAAACCGTGTTATATTTGCCATAAGAAGTCACATTGCCGTTTACTGTGCAAAGGTTCTACAGTGGCCTAGGATTCAAATTGGTTGACTGTACAGCCAGCAAACTCGACAGTTTGGAACGTCCGAATGCTTTGTTGATTGTTCATTAACCATAATAATTTCATGAAGCAGGAATTGTTTGAAATTAACTTTTTCACATTTCAAAAACGAATGAGAAAGTTGCATATTATTCACAAGGGAAATATAAATAATACCAGTTTTATCTTGTTAGTTATCTTACGTTGGCTGGATGATTTTATAATCATAAATATTTTTTGGTAATAATTTAACATCTATCAATCCGGTACGGAATAGAAATTTTGTATCTAAATGTACACATTTTTTTGTTAAAATGTAAATCCATACTAATATTATAAATGGGAAAGTGTCTGTGTCTGTTTGTTTGTCCGTCTTTCACGGCAAAACGGAGCGACGTATTGACGTGATTTTTTAAGTGAGGATACTTAGTTGAAGGGATGGAGAGTGACATTGGCTACTTTTTTAACCGCCTTCCAAATCTCAAAGGAAGGGGTTCTCAATTCGTCTGTTTTTTTTTTTAATGTTTGTTCCTCGATATCTCCGTCGTTACTGGACCGATTTTATAATTTTTTTTTTATTGAATGTATATGCAATGCATACAGAGTCCCATTTTTCTCAGAATCCAGTTCTGGTGGTGGGATCCTGGAGAAATAGAGGGAACTCCTCAAATCTGAAAGACATACATATGGTGACTTTTGTGTTTTTAAAGGAACATGGATTTACGGAGCATGCATTTACGTATGGAACAGTGACATTTGGTGCAGTGGAACTCCTGATGATGGTCAGAATGGAACTCCTCAAATCTGAACGGCACACTTATAGTGACTTTGGTATTTTTATAAGAACAGCATGTACTTACGTCCAGAACAGTGACATTTGGTGCAGTGGAACTGCTAATGATGGTCAGAACGGAACTCCTCAAATCTGAACGGCACACTTATAGTGACTTTGGTATTTTTAACCGACTTCAAAAAAGGAGGAGGTTCTCAATTCGACTGAATGTTTTTTTTTTTTTATTTTATTTTTTTTTATTTTTTTTTGTATGTATGTTACTCGATATCTCCGAGAATCGTGGACCGATTTTCAAAATTTTTTTTTTGATCGAACCGGTATAACCCCGAGATGGTCCCATTGGCACCAAGTCAGGGTCTGATGATGGGATCCTGGAGAAATCGAGGGAACTCTTCAAATGTTATAGGCACCTGTAATGTTTTTAGTATATTTTGCAAAGGTACACCAGTATTTACGTCTGATGGTAATAATTTTATGTGGCTGAGCTGATGATGGAAGGTCAACTCCTCAATGGTTAGGAGTTTAAGGATAATTATTTCACTACTGTACATGTATTCGGACTGATACATATAATATCACTAGGAACCACTAAAAATCAACTGAGCTGATGATGGAAGGTCAACTCCTCAATGGTTAGGAGTTAAAGGATAATTCTTTCATTACTGTACATGTATTCGGACTGATACATATAATATCACTAGGAACCACTAAAAATCAACAAATAAATAAACTTTTTAACAAAAAATAAAACCGCCTTCAAAAATAAGCGCGTTACAAAACACGGAGAAACTAAAAAGCCAAAAATAATAAACCTTTCAATTCAGATTTCTTATCGTATTGCAATAAGCTAAACATCCAAATTATAAACAATTCAATTATTTTTGGAGTCGGTACCAGCCTGTGTATGGTTGGGTGGGGCAAACAGGCAATAGCAAGGCGACGAACAGGTCTGGTATAACAAACATTAATGAATAACAAACATTAAAAAATATACAGACGAATTGATAACATAATCCAACATTTGAAAGTATTTATCACCAGAACCCCAAAGGAAGGCGGTTTTTTTTCTTAAAAATTATGTCTCTTTATAACGCTCCGCTTCCCTAAAATAGGGGGTGAAAGTTTGTACGGAGCATTCCACAATTTTCGAATTTAACGCGAGTGAAACCGCGGGAAAACGCTAGTTTTCATATAAATAAAAAAAATATACACTCAAAAACTCCTATAGGTAGCAGACTGCTGCACTATAGGTAGATCCTTAACAATAACCAATACTGTTATTCCAACACCATAATATAATGCCGTACAAACTTGTATTGAAACTTGCAGTCATAATCAAATCATTCTCGAGCCAGTGTTAATTAATTCAACTAGAGTTCGAGGAGGAGTTTACTGCGAACTACCTATTGTAGTCTTGAGTTGAATGCCCAGTGAAAATTAAAGGAAACATTTAAACTTTACTGAGTATTTAATAACTATAAAAAAATAAATTGAAAAACCTCCGATCGCGATATAGTGGACCGATTTTCATGAAACATGGCTAAGAACACTCCCAACTAACTCAGCTTTCAGACAAAAAAAAAACTAAATCTAAATCGGTTCATCCGTTCGGGAGCTACTAAGCCACAGACAGACACACACACACAGACAGACAGACAGACACGTCAAACTTATAACACCCTGTCGTTTTTGCGTCGGGGGTTAAAAGAAAGGCAATACCAATATAGAACACGCTGTTATAATTATCTAGCTCTAGAAATAAGATCGTGTCAGACATTTTCGAGCCCTTCTCTCTTTGTGCAGAGATACTGCCGCTGACTGTACATTTATAAAATAAAAAAATAAATAAATAAATAAATAAATATTATAGGACATTCTTACACAGATTGACTGAGCCCCACGGTAAGCTCAAGAAGGCTTGTGTTATGGGTACTCAGACAACGATATATATAATATATATATAAATACTTATATACATAGAAAACATCCATGACTCAGGAACAAATATCTGTGCTCATCACACAAATAACTGCCCTTACCGGGATTCGAACCCGGGACCGCGGCGCAGCAGGCAGGGTCACTACCGACTGCGCCAGACCGGTCGTCAAAGATTAAGTTTTAACCCCGACGCAAAAACGACGGGGTGTTATACCTATGTTTGACGTGTCTGTCTGTTTGTCTGTCTGTCTGTGGGTGTGTCTGTGGCATCGTAGTTCCCGAACGGATGAACCGATTTAGATTTAGTTTTTTTTTTATTTGAATGCTGAGTTAGTCGGGAGTGTTCTTAGCCATGTTTTATGAAAATCGGTCCACTATGTCGCGGTCGGGGGTTTTTTGAAAATTTTAATTTTGTGGTTAGGTTAGTTACCTGTAGACATTTTCCTATAACCCACTTCTGTATGGTGTTCAATCTGTGTTTATATGTAGTGCTCACTTCGTACGGTAGAAATTCTCTTAATAGTATGATTCCATCGGATTCCTGAAAACGATTTTAGAGGCGGGTAATTATTAAATTATTTTTTATCACATTTATAGGTACCGTCTCCATCAGCTACATCAGTCTACTACACACGTCACTTCAGGCCCCGTAGCCGAATGGCATTTTTGCGACTCGAAACGAAAACGAAACGCCGCGAAAGGTAGTCTGGCTCTGTCGCGCCAATACGCAAGAGCGATAGAGATAGATAGCTACGAAAAAGATATTATAGTGAGGAATCGTGAGCGTTTGTGCATTCGGCTACGCACATTGGTCTCTATTATCAGAGTTAGGATGCCATTCCACCAGAGATGTTCTACGCTACGTTGCTATGGATGCGTCTATCCAATCATTTTTGGTCCACATAGCATAGCACTGTTAGAAACGGGTTCCACTAAGCTGTGACTTTTATATGGAAAGATGGTTGCCTTGGATACGTGCTATGGATGTGTGCTACGGATGCGTGTTATGGATACGTGCTACGGATGCGTTATATAGATGCGTGCTATGGATGGTTGAGAGTCATATAGAAATAGTAGGCTCGCGTTTATCACCTGCCTGGCATAGCTGCCTCGGGCTGCGCATCTACCATAGTCTCGCATAGCTACGTAGATTTGTATTGGTGAGAACGGTCACTGAGTTTCGTAGCTTAGCGTAGCTTTTACGTCTTCGCAGCATAGCATCTCTGGTGGGACCCTTAAAGTGCGTGTTTCGACATCTGTGAGCATTTTGCCTGCCGAACAACGAGACCTATTTTCATCATCATCATCATTTCAGCCATTAATTGCCCACTGCTGAGCATAGGCCTCCCTTCCTGTACGCCACTTATCCCGGTCCTGGGCTAATCTCATCCAGAAGTGCCCCTCAGTTTTTCGAATGTCGTCCACCCAACGAGCCAACGGATGCCAGGCACTTCTTACATCTGATAGCTACCACCATTCGGTCAACATTTTGGTCCACCTAGACCTAATTTATTTGCGTCTTTGTAAACAGACTGTTTACTTACTTTTATTATTTCATCAATGTTATCAATAGCCTTTTCCGTGCTAATGCTGCACAGCATGATGGGGCGCCGAACTTTCTTGCTGATACACTTCTTTACTGTTTTGATTCCTTCTTTGTCTTCTACGTGGTTGAGAATGATTGCGTCGACCTTTAACATCAAGAACACATAACATTCCAAATATAAGCATACAGACCAACGAAAATGGAGGCTTAACCCACCATTTTATATGGAATTTGACAGCCCACAAACCCTGAGTTAAGTGGTTGGTGCAGGTGGACCTTATTGTCATTGCATTAAATCACAGAACTTAATTTAGATAGAAGAAACAAATTCATATATTTGTATAGGGGCCGAGCGTGTCAAATTTTGTACTGAAGTTGATTCTTGCCTGTAATTTTAAATAATTATGTCTCATGCTCTTGATTGTTCATAATTTTTGTGTTGTTGCAATTGAATATCACGTAACGAGGCATTTTTTATGTTTTGGTTGACTTCAATTTACAAAAATTGACGCCCGAAAGCTGCAAGCTGCGAGTAAAGAAAGACGGACAACTCAGTGGATTTCACTGAGTTCATTTGACACGCTAAGTAGATACGTTTGCTTGATCTATGGTATATATATGACATCTGTGCATTAAATAGTTGTAACTATAGGTATTATTGAAATGTTGGCTTGTACAGATGTTTGTGAACTCGAATGTACATGTACACGTACAGACTTATATGTTTATGATATTATTTCAAGTTGTTTTGTACTATTTACGGTGCGACAAAACTATTATTTCTGCAACTTCTGTATACCAAAAAATTTCGATTTTAGTTTCTCAGCAATAAAAATTTCGCTTACCTGATTTTCTATGACAAATTTGATCACATTTGAGTCCCTTTTCGTAACGAATGGTCTCGTCGTTTTCAAACCTCGGAAACAAACACCGCATATGTGTCTCAATTTACCGGTTTTCATTACCAATGTCTTGATGCTCTTTGGGCTCACAATCTCAGTACAGACAAGACTGATTTCATCCCCGTCTATAGCTATCTCCATACCAACGTGAACTTCGCTAGCAAGGTTAGGATTATCAACGAATATTTTACTAGTGTTACATTTGTTGATGTATGCTGTATCGCATGTGAGCTGGACTACCGAATCTTTCTTTAGTACAATGTATGGAACGTCCTAAAATAAATTTAAAATTAGTTTTAATAATATGAGGATAGGAGCGAATCGCGGAATATTGTGTCGGAAGCCAAGATCCACTTCGGGTCGCTGAGCCATCGCAGTAAGTAAGTAATATGACTACTTTCTTGAAATGATCTACGTAGATTTGTAGACAAAGATCACAAAGATGATACGGAAGCTGCACTGGAATGTGCTAGAGTATTATTATATTCTATTATTTATATTTATCTATCTCGATCAACGTACTGGTTTAACAACTTTGCTGCAAATAACCTAACCACAAAATTAAAATTTTGAAAAAACTGCCGACCGCGACCTAGTGAACCGATTCTCATGCAGAGATGGGCAAAATGTAATCGACTAACGATTAACGATTAAAATTACAAGATTTAATTGCGATTGACGATTGAAAACCACGAATGATCAATCTTAGTTGTATAGAACGCGACTAATTTAGTTGCAACTAAATTAGTTGCCGATTGATTTCGGACAACTAAATTTTGTAATCGACTAATTAGTTAGACTTATTTCTCGTAACTAATGTTGACAGACTGATTAGGACATCTTAAAGAATGTTTAAACATATCATCATGTATTACCTACTTAAGATATTTTAACCATTTCTAAGGAGTTAGATCGGTGTTCTAACTATTATTTTGCTACTACAGTCACTTTGAAATTGGATTAAATTTCTCTTATCTAAGGGTAAATAAAAAATGGGTACTTTGTTTGTGCATTAGTAAAATAACATTAAAAAAACACAATAAAAGTACCCGGTACACTGGTTTAAATACATTTCAAAAAAAAAATTGTTTGATTTATTTTTTGAATAATTCAACAACCGTAAGAGTTAAGTCGCTAGTTTTTTAGAGCAATTCATTGTATTTGACCTACGGAACCTTCCCTTAAAATTAACGGAATTCAATAAAAACATGGTGTATAGTATATACCAAATATCGTGAAATTCGGTGTTGCCATTATATAAATTTGAATGTAGAATGCCGCAAGGAAGATGAACAATAATTAACGCTGAGAGTTCTTTACATTACAAAGAGGTTTAAATATTTTAATGACAACAAAATAGTGCGCGTAGATAATAGATAAACAATATGCAGATGTTTGATTCAATAGAACGTCTTATTTTTAGAAGATGCGTCGGCCCTTGCACCAAAATGAAATTATTTCCAGGTAAGTAGGATTAGTCATTTAGCCCAATGTTTTGTCACCACGTGCCACTAAAAAGAGTTTTAGTATCGACAGAGACAGCAAAATACTGGTAATTTCTATGTCTAAGATTTACTCAGTATCGTATAATTCAAAGTATTGCAATAACATACTTAATTGTTTTGTTTGCTACTTGTGAACACTGCAGTTTTTCGCTATTTTTCGTTACCGATATATCGTTATAATATTGCATTGTCATTCAAGCATTACAAATTAAACGTGTATACGTAATTTTAGCTCAATCGGTCGAATATATCTACTTCAAAATAATCCACAAAATTCCACCCAAACCAACATAGTTACAACATACGAGTACCTCCAATGTTATATACATACCTACTTGTAGTTACAAATAAGATATAAATGCAAAAACGGCCGACTGTGTAGTTTTAATGATTTATTCGTGGAATTTAGTCGATTGAAACTAAAACTAATTTAGTTGTTAGTCGAACATTCCCACAACTAATTTAATCGCAACTAAATCAATCGCGATTGAATAATGACGATTGATATTTTTAGTCGATTGATTAGTTAACTAAAAAATCAATCGATTGATGCCCATCTCTGTTCTCATGAAACATGGCTAAGAACACTCCCGAGCTCCCGACTATCTCAGTTTTCAGACAAAATCGGTTCATCCGTTCGAGAGCTACGATGCCACAGACACACACACACACACAGACAGACAGACAGACAAACAGACAGACAGACAGACAGACATACAGACAGACATACAGACAGACATACACACAGACAGACACGTCAAACTTATAGCACCCCTTCGTTTTTGCGTCGGGGGTTAAAAAAGATACGGGATATGATTGTTCGGAAGGACAAGATTCGTGGAATGTACTATGGAGAATACTATTTATTACCTATACTAAGTTGTATTGACAAGTAATGTAATCAATTTAGTATTCCATATGAAACTCGCCTGTTCCAGAATTCCAGTCTTAACTGTGCGATTCTTCAGGTCAATGCACGTCGCAAGAGGCCAGTTCGACACGCCATATTTCTGGCAGCAGTTGGTAGTGGCTGCTTTGATTTTTCCCAGAAGTTTCATGTTGTCCTTGGTGGACTGGTGAGAGATCCTGAACCGGGCTACATTCAGACCGGCTTCCATCATCTTCTGGACATCGACGGCGGTGACGACGCTGTTTGCTGGAATAGATGAGGTAGAAAAATACTAATGTTTTTAAAAGCTAAATTTTTTCGTGCCAAACAGGATAATTTTATTGATATTAGACAGGTAATTGTAGCAGTGCGAAAAGACGATCTGCATAGCCAAAAAACTGCTTAGTTGAAAACTGCTTAGTTTATAGCGTAAAACATATAGCGGCCGTCGTGGGCCGCTTCCATACTTCGTCTTTACTTCCTACTTAGTACGAAATATGCCGCTATATGACGGCAACACAATCCTAGGAAACCAGGCCCTGTAGCCGAAAGGCATTTCTACGACGCGAAACGAAAACGAAACGCCGCGAAGTCGCCGCGAAGTTCGCCGCGGTAGTCTGGCTCTGTTGCGCCAATACGCACGAGCGATAGAAATAGATATCTAAAGTAAAATTCATAATCCTACGGACTAAATTGACAAATGACTGACAGGAAAAATGATACCAGGAACAGCAAAATTAAAATAGGGAAGGGTATATGTCGATAACAATATATCGACAAGTTGTAAAGTACATACAACAGACAAGTTTAAATCAAGAATAAGTATATTAGTTTCAAATAAGAGGTACTCATTTTGGTTTGTTCTATGTATCTTCGAGGTAGTGGATGGATGCCATGCATTTTTACCCACTAGTTTTAAAACATAAAAAGGTTTCCGAGCCTGTAGGTAAAAAATAAAATACCATGTCCGACGATAATCAATTATCTGTCACGCTATGGCAAGTATGTCATAAATATCTATATAATTTTCGAATAATATTATTGCTGCTTCGAAATAAAAAAAAATATTTCTAATTAGAGGTCTACAGACCTTTTGATCTGTCGAAATCACAGAAAAAGTTGGTATATTGATTAGCCGATCAAATTGCCAATTTCATTGTCCCGTCTGGGTGCACCTTAAATCTACGATGTAATCATAATTTTAATATCGATAAGAACGACACTGGCCAAACTGTGGCAACATTCGTTCACACTTACTTGTCAATTTGGTCCGTAGGTTTATGGATTTTACTTTACGAGCGTTTCGTTTCGTGAGCGTTTCGTGAGCATTTGTGCCATTCGGCTACGTAGGTACCCTGAGCTTATAAAGGTTTACCTAAAGTTGCTATGATGACACTACGTCTTCGCTTGAATATTTTATCGCTGAGAATATCTTTATGAGTCAATGTACTAAAATCTATATTCTGCAATTCACTAGTCATTTCACCGACTTGTGTTGTATGAATCATTTTTGCAATTGTTGTATAAGTACTAGTTTATATTATAAAATAAGTATCACATAAAAATTAATTGATTCATAAATTCTATACGATTATAAAAATAATGATATTGTAGTCGTAAAACGCTAAAAATAAACGCAACGAAAAGTTGTATTTTTGTAACAAAATTAGACATATGTGTCATTTTCAAGTGTCACTCATGTCATGTCATTCTGTTTTCACATTTTTAGTAAACTGTGTAACCTTATAGAAATACAAAAAGTTTTCTAATCAGTTCATATCAAAGAGTACGTACGTACGCAAAGAGCATTGAATCAAAGAGCATTGAATCACTACGTTTTATCACTGCTTATCAGTACTTATTTATTCGTAAAAAATATAGTAGTTACTTACCTATATCACGTTATGCAATTTACGGGTAGGTCACGCTGCGCTGCCTGCGCTGGCAAGTTTGTATTAAATACATTTTATACTTTTAAGTTACTTATCCGATTGACTTTTCCACTAGCAGTTGGCTAGAAAATCTCAAACTGAATGCAACGTACTTAACTTGTTCAATGTTCGCAGCTAAATAAGTTATGAGCATTGTCGGTCAAAAGTGGGGTGCAATAACAAAGTAAAACATAGTATCTTTGGCCGGCATTTCTCTAATATTTGCTCAGTCTGTGGCAACTAATGGACAAACAAGGGGACGCCATGTTGATTTTCAGTTACCGCGTATGCGACGTCCTTTCCTTGCAAGATTTATTTTCGCCCGGAAATAAGACGAATCTCTTTGTTTATCTTTGCATTCAACTTTTATGGCAATTGTTAGTTTTGTGAATTTGAAACTGTTGGTCGCGGTACGAGAATGTTGAGAATGTTTCACAACGAAAGTTAGAATCCGCGAGTTTGAATTGAAAATAACTCTAAGACATCGTATTTTATCTTATACTTTTAAACGAGCAATTCTTGTATATTTATTTATTTATTTATATATATATTTATTTACACTGACGATCTCGGAAACCGCTCTAACGATTTCGCAGAAATTTGTTATGTGGGGGTTTTTGGGGGTGAAAAATCGGTCTAACTTATCCTTAGGTCCCGGAAAACGCGAATTTTCGAGTTTTCATGCGTTTTTCTTCGCGCGCCATCTCGTGTGCAGGTAGTTGTACTGTTAAGACAGAATTCTTTCGGTCGATGTAAGTACTATTTATTGCAAACACTAGATGGCGACACAGGTCAAGGCTAAAACGAATAGAAAATACACTATTTGAGTTTTTGTGGCGAAATGCGCGCCATCTCGTGTGGAGTAGTTGTGTTGTTAAGGCTGAGGATTCTTTCGCTCGATGTAGGTACTATTCATTTTTGAGCTAGATGGCGACACATGTCAAGGATACGAAACAGAACCGAGCGAAGCTCGGTTGCCCAGATATTATTCTAAATATGTGGCATGGAAAGCTAAGAAATGGAATTACTTCGAGACTTGAAGGCGGGCCTCCCGTAAGTAGCCGATATTTTTATGCAATATCTGTATTTACTTACTGTATACATAATCCTTTGACGGATATTCTGTGGAATCAACGATAATGCAAATAAATAACATTGACACTGGTCACAAGGATTACAGTCATCGAGTTTCTTACTACTTTCTTACCACGAGTTGCAAATGATTTTCTCTACTCATTGATATCCATAATTTTAGCACCGATGGAGTTCCTTAAACTATTCGTTCGAGTTGAAGGTTTGAAAACTATTTATATCCAGACTTATTTTTCGTCGCCGCGTGTCGTATCCTATTCCAAGAATCAAGGATCAGATCGGGTATTCCCTAGGGCACCAACTTCACGGTGATCCTCGTGACATCAAACCGCCGATTCCTCTAGGGAAAAACCGTGAGTTATCGAAAAAAGACTTTCGTTAAACTTTTCTGAACAGTCCGTGGAACACCGGGTCTAGCCGAAGTAACCACCGATGACGATACGTGGTGATAGCGGGCGAACGCAGTTTTAGCTCTGTAGCGCCACTACGCGAATCTAGTGACAAGGAGGGACGATACGCTTACTCGAAGCGTAACCTTTTTTTTTGTTATACCCTGAAATTTGTCAACGTTATCGGAGAGTAGGCAAACGTTTGGACGCGTCCTGTAACTTAAATTCTACTTAGAGATAACTTCAATAAAGTTTTGTTACATTTTCTTACTTAAGTCCTTATTTTAGTAAATATAACGTTTATTACTTACGTATTTACAATTGTTATGAATAAGGGTGCTCAATATTTTTGGCCAAAGCTTTATTTGCTTTATTCAGATTCTATGACTACATGTTACGTAAAATAAATATCAATGCGTTGAAATAGTTTACTTAATATAAAGTTAGCGAACGTGTAATATATA
Organism: Leguminivora glycinivorella; assembly: GCF_023078275.1. Taxonomy (NCBI): domain Eukaryota; kingdom Metazoa; phylum Arthropoda; class Insecta; order Lepidoptera; family Tortricidae; genus Leguminivora; species Leguminivora glycinivorella. The sequence continues at coordinate 18,948,761 of NC_062973.1, forward strand.
AATGTTAGTATTTGTTTGAATGTACTCACTGCTTAATTGGCGATTTATTTCATGCTTTTAAAATATTTTCATAAAATATAAACTGATGCTAAAACCTATTTAAATACTGGTTTTGGTTTGTGAAAAATGTGTAATTCATTTTTGTTTACCAATGTAAGTAAACACAACTATATATTTTTTTTTAATTCAGAGACATTAACACTTTTATGATGTACTAGCTTTTGCCCGCGGCTTCGCTCGCGTTAGAAAGAGACAAAAAATAGCCTATGACACTCTCCATCCCTTCAAATGTCTCCACTCAAAAAATCACGTCAATTCGTCGCTCCGTTTGGCCGTGAAAGACGGACAAACAAACAGACACACACACTTTCCCATTTATAATATTAAGTACGAGTATGGATTAATCGATGGCGCTACGTAGCGATTGAAGCGCATTCTGGCTCTGTCACGTCACTGCAGAAGAACGAGATAGGGTCATCAGCTATGAAATGCTTAGAAGCGTAAGCGAGTATGACATTGGGTAGGTACCTGAATTCGTGTTTGAAGGAGGACCAAGGTGCGGAGTCCTAAAACCCGACATAATCCAACACAAAACTGTGAAGTTAATTGGAAAAGGAATTATTTTAGCTCATTCGAGTGAAAATGTCTGTGTCACCACCATACGAGGGACGTTCAAAAAGTAATGAGAATGGATATGTTCCTGTATCTTGATTTAATTTTTCTTAACTTGTCCATGTAGCAGTACTCATTAAAGTGAAATTGCATAATTCAAATTTTTACTACTTTCATTTGTTTTTCTTTGATATGTAAATAATTGACACAAGGTGGGGGATGAAAATTTTCAGTAAAATAAGAGCATGTTTTCATGAATATTTGACATGTCGTGAGTTCATTTCTGACATGAATATCAAAAATAATCATACACAGCAATAAAAAAGTTCGTATAGATACATTTTCAAACGGTATGGTATCCAAAAAAATCTAGGTGCTGTTTTGGGTCATGTTCAAGATTTTTACAGATTATCACGAAAAAAGAGAATATAGATTGGAAACAAAATTACGTTAGTATTAAAGAAGAACATACAATCATTTTAATATAAAAAAAATGATTAGTTACAATAAGAACATTTTAAATAAACAAATAATAATGTTTTTGGCCTTCAAAATGACAGTCGACAGGGCCGAATCCTCAAATTGCCGAGGGTTCTGCTATCGGTATAAGGACATCACTAGTCGAACGTCCCCTTCACTAGCATCGCTGTCAAAAATGGCGGCAGACGGACTCAGAGCGTCACTTGAAGATAGCTTGTCATCGAACTTGTATTTTTGAGATTCCGTTTAATAAACTGTATAATTAATAGTGGTATCCTGGTGTTTTTACTCTAACAGTTTCAGAAGCGCGATATTAAGTACCCATATACGCCCGTACTATGAAATTTGTCCGAAATTGACAATGTCATCATTCTCGCGCCGCGCTCGTAACCATTCATTGTCATCCAACAGTATTTAATTAACACCAGTCGATCTGATTCGACGAGTAAAGACACTAGCACCATATACTACAGTTAAAAGTGTAAAAGGCAAAGGCTATGATCAAATACCTGTCCGTAATTGTGCCAACAAAGAGATAGAACATGCCTAGTGTGCTGGCGTGTCTTGTGTTGTCTTTCAGATTCATTGCAGTTTACGAGATATTCACACTTTGGAGTAATAATTTATCATAATGAGTGTGAAATCGGAAGTAAAAGTGATCCAAACACAGTGCTCTGGGGCTGAAATTATCAACATCCACTATAGTAGCCTGTGTTGTGTTTCTTTCTTTCAGATCAACTTAGTTATGTACATGTTGAAGATACTAATACTTTTATATACTCACAAAATGTATCACAATAAGTACCACAGTAAGTCATGGACGGTGAGATGCTAACCACATCCAAGTTGTCATTCACATAATGCTCCGGGCAAAGAGTATTACCAGTATATATAGAGGGGCTGCAGTAATGAATAATCATTAGCTCACTTGTGTGTTGTGTTTTTGTGCTTCCAGATATGTTTCAGAATACATAATACATATTGAACCTACTTGTGATATATTGACAATTGTCACAGTGTCACAGTGAAACAGAGTATAAGATACAAGTACTTAGATCTAAATTACACCTAAATGATTCCTTATAACAGGTGACTTTATGGGTTTAATGATCTACAAAGAGAGATGATCATTATCTTGCCCTATTTGTCATATTAAATATAAGTTTGTCCGGAATGACATGGAATAAGGTATTTATCCTACTCAATAATATTGTACCATTGCATCTGGCTTATGTAAGTATACTGACAGTAAATACATTTTAAATTCACTACAGGTTGGTATAAAGGGATGAGTAAATAAGCATAAGAAAACTTTGACAACTGTCTTGTCTTGTTTGTGTTTTGTTATAAGTTCACTAACACTTCTCCGGGGACTGTATTTTGAAATCTGTCTTAGTGACATTCTTATGCATATAAACTCTGTATGATCTTGCATTTTTCTAAATGAGGAAACATGTTGCTATATTACATGGCACAAATTCATCAAAAATGTTGATAAAATAATAATAATATTTTGATGAGGTTAATTATGCATCTTGTTAAAACCATAATGTGTGTTAAAATTAAGGGCATAGCACTGAAGTATAGTGTATTGTTGATGCTGTTTTGTTTATAATAATGCTGGTTTAGCATTGCAAACATTTTTGACAAGAAATGTAATCAATGTAATCATGTTCTAAATTGAACCAAAGACAAATATATTACCTAGACAGACATTTGGAACATTTATTATCATGACATAGTCCAGTGTCCATTTAATGCATTATCAGTGATATAATTTGTTCCTTAATTACATTCCTTTCCAGATTAATTTATTGATTACAGTAGTTGCCTGCCGGTAACCTGGTGAATATTGACCATAAGTTGAAAATACTTGCATTGATAAGGCATGATTCCAGAAGTTCCTGAGGTTAAATCTTGCTAAAAGCTGGAAACACCAAACTGGATATCTATTGAACTATTTATGACACTGGTAAAATTTGTCATAGCTAATGGTAAGAGATTTTGATATTTATAGACCTGATGGACTTTAACGGTCTACATGCTATACTTGTCTGTTACAACAAATCAGTTTGATTTGGAATTGGGCTTGAAACATGCCAATCAGTTAAGTTTTTAACAGATGTGCAATAATCTGAGGTAAATAACTTAATTGGAGCTTCTAATAATTTTAACCCTTCACTGCGAAGGAATGTTTCTGAACCGAAGCATGACAAACAGGTAACGTTTGAAGTTGACAAGTATTGTCTACTTTTAATATGTTCTGTTCCTTGAAATATACACTTCTAAAAAAATAACTGTACACTTCTATTGCTTCTTGATTTCACAAGAATATATATATTTTACATGTTTTGTGACTTTTGCAAGAATCAAAAATAATGATATTTTGTTATAAAAACTCAATCACCTGTACTAAGTATTCTTGCATATGCATAGTATTAACACAACTAACAAAATTATGTAGTTGTGCAGGTGGCAGCTATATGGATAATGTTGTGCTTTAAATTGCACATATACCTACAGCTGGAGCACCTCTCTAGTGTGTCTGGCAAGCTTGATGGTTTAATTATTAAGCTTATGCACCATGCCTGATGATGATATATAAATACCTTTGTCAAGAACCATTTGGTAAGTGAACAATGATAGATAAAATATTACATTATTTGAATGTAGTGAAACCTCGATAAGTCAAGCCAAGTGCCATATGATTATTCTTGCTTGACTGGAATGTGTTTCAATAATGGTATATATAGTAAGCGTGTTACCTTAGGGGCACGGGAAAAATAAGACAAGTTGCACGCCGGATTGAGAACCGAGTTGTGTTTTGTCTTATTAGTCTCAGATTAAGAACTGAGTTGTCATTACATATATGCACGCCGGATTGAGAACCGAGTTGTGTTTTGTCTCTTATTAGTCTCAGATTAAGAACTGAGTTGTCATTACATATATGCACGCCGGATTAAGAACCGAGTTGTGTTTTGTCTTATTAGTCTCAGATTAAGAACTGAGTTGTCATTACATATATGCACGCCGGATTGAGAACCGAGTTGTGTTTTGTCTTATTAGTCTCAGATTAAGAACTGAGTTGTCATTACATATATGCACGCCGGATTGAGAACCGAGTTGTGTTTTGTCTTATTAGTCTCAGATTAAGAACTGAGTTGTCATTACATATATGCACGCCGGATTGAGAACCGAGTTGTGTTTTGTCTTATTAGTCTCAGATTAAGAACTGAGTTGTCATTACATATATGCACGCCGGATTAAGAACCGAGTTGTGTTTTGTCTTATTAGTCTCAGATTAAGAACTGAGTTGTCATTACATATATGCACGCCGGATTAAGAACCGAGTTGTGTTTTGTCTTATTGGTCTCAGATTAAGAACTGAGTTGTCATTACATATATGCACACCGGATTGAGAACCGAGTTGTGTTTTGTCTTATTAGTCTCAGATTAAGAACTGAGTTGTCATTACATATATGCACGCCGGATTGAGAACCGAGTTGTGTTTTGTCTTATTAGTCTCAGATTAAGAACTGAGTTGTCATTACATATATGCACGCCGGATTAAGAACCGAGTTGTGTTTTGTCTTATTAGTCTCAGATTAAGAACCGAGTTGTGCTTGTCTTATTACTTTCAGATTAAGAACTGAGTTTCCATTGCATATATACACGCCGGATTAAGAACCGAGTTGTGTTGCCTTTACATGATGTTAATAATATATTCTGTTCACAGGGTTTCCTGATAAGCACATTGTACCTGAATCTTGTGGTATCCATGGTAGTGTAATTAATGTGATATCCACAAATGAAGTGATTTCCGTCACTTAAAGTGTGAGTCATAATTATAATGATTACTTTAATGTCTGCTATACATTTAGCACTTTGATTATTGTTTCTTAAGTAGTTCTGTTTATGCAATGCAGGCCTAAGGAGGCGGACCATGTGCATAAGACCTATTATTGTGATGCAGGTCTTTGGAGACGGACCATCATGTGTTATATAGACTATCCTTGTGAGGTTAGTTCTATTTCTGGTATTTGTGATGCAGGTCTTTGGAGACGGGCCATCATGTGTTCTATAGACTATCCTTAAGAGGTTAGTTCTGTTTCTGGTATTTGTGATGCAGGTCTTTGGAGACGGACCATCATGTGTTCTATAGACTATCCTTAAGAGGCTAGTTCTGTTTCTGGTATTTGTGATGCAGGTCTTTGGAGACGGGCCATCATGTGTTCTATAGACTATCCTTAAGAGGCTAGTTCTGTTTCTGGTATTTGTGATGCAGGTCTTTGGAGACGGGCCATCATGTGTTCTATAGACTATCCTTAAGAGGCTAGTTCTGTTTCTGGTATTTGTGATGCAGGTCTTTGGAGACGGACCATCATGTGTTCTATAGACTATCCTTAAGAGGCTAGTTCTGTTTCTGGTATTTGTGATGCAGGTCTTTGGAGACGGACCATCATGTGTTCTGTAGACTATCCCTAAGAGGCTAGTTCTGTTTCTGGTATTTGTGATGCAGGTCTTTGGAGACGGACCATCATGTGTTATATAGTATATCTTTAAGAGGTTAGCTTGAGACCTTGTTTGTCAAAAGCATGTTTTATGACCTTAAAGAGTAGTGATCTCAAGGTTACCTTGAAAGGGTTGCTTGCACTAATACTTTCCAGAGGTTGCTGGTGGAATTACGGTTTCCAATAGAGTGCATGCTACAGGCTGCGCGACAACCTTGTCATGAAGGGCCAACGTCTGCGGTCGTTGCGCCGCCAGCCTCGAAAGCAGCCGTATCACCGTGGCTTGCGTATGAAGCTTTGATATGGTAATGTTTGTTATCTTATAGCAAAATTGGTGGCTAGTACACATTGATTATTACCTTTTATTAATTTTATCATGTTGATAGATAAATAATTAGCAGTTGTTAAAGGTCCTGCCAAGGAGCAGCCATGTATTCTGCTTAATATATTTTCATAAAAAAAGATTACATGACAATATTTTCTAATATCTTCATTGTCATTGTTTATTACTAAATTATTTTACGGCTATGTAAGCCGGATCTGTAATTGAGAGCATCGACTATGCCAATTGTACATTAATTTCTCGTAACCTTATCATGTTACTTGAACGACAGTTGTGTTGTACTGATTCTATCACCTACTGGCTTAGTTCCAAGGAAAAATTATCACGTTCTCGTTACTTTAAGGAACTTAGTATTTCCCATGTATGTTACAGAGCTTTTTAATAAGAGCTTTCTTGCTGCTTGCTGTGTTAGAAGGCGGCTATGCTCACGCATGGAGTGTGTCATGTTCACCTCTCACGAGTTTGATGTACGCGTTGTTGTGCGTGCGGGGAGCTTCACAGCCTACAGTGACGGAGCCAACTGTGAGTTTGTTCCATGTATTTGCTATTTAAACGACGCCAATCATCATTATTATATTGAGCGGTTGGTTAGTTTGGAATGCACCGCTCACGTAAGTCTTAACTTAAGGCATAAATGGCATAATACTTACCTGAAAATAAATGAAATGTATTGATGGGTGAAGTTATTTACAAGCAAATATTAGATGGTGTTTTGTACACCAGTAATTACCTGCCCGCCGCTAGATGTCATCTATTTTACATAATTAATTTGACTAATATATAGTATCGATCATGGCGGTAAAACATGTACTTTTCGTACCATCGCACCTTAATAGTTTTAAAGCCTTACTGGCTGTGGAGTTGTTAAATAATGACCTGACTTACTTGTACTAGGCTAGTCTGGTCATGCAATCTTGAGTTTAGTTATGTCATTACTATGATTCGACTATAAAATGAGACCAATTACATATCTTGGTGTAAGTTAGTCTTAAACTACACCGGCCGTTTCCAACGGTACTCGAGTTAATCACTTCAAAGGACCAGGGCCTGAGTGTATAGCTGGAGTATACAAAGTTCTTGTTCACTCCGCAGAAAAGAAAAGAACAAATGAACAGATGAAGTCTACCGCCACCAGTTGGAGGCGCAGCCTGCTTCGGCTGCGTTGACTGCGGCAGTCATCAGTAGCAGCATGGATAGCAGAGACTTTCGGGACGAAAGGTCAAGGTCAGAATGGTCGAGTATAAGGACATCACTAGTCGAACGTCCCCTTCACTAGCATCGCTGTCAAAAATGGCGGCAGACGGACTCAGAGCGTCACTTGAAGATAGCTTGTCATCGAACTTGTATTTTTGAGATTCCGTTTAATAAACTGTATAATTAATAGTGGTATCCTGGTGTTTTTACTCTAACATTTTCTATTGTTTTACTCGATAGCATTATTTCTAGTAAGTAGTGTAAATCATTTTCCATTCGTTTACGATATCAAGTTAAATATAAAAAAAAACTCATGGTTGCCCCACATTTCCGTGATAGGCGCTGGAGTCGCTCAGGTTAATTTCACCGCGCTAGCCCTAAGGCGCGATGTCGTTAATTTTGGCCGCCTTTTGATATTAACGAGGAGGCTCGGCGCTATATGTGTTCTATTTACTAGTGATAAACGGCGGTAATGGATATACATAATTATTTCGGTTTACCCTTGTTAAGTCTTCTAACTTTTGCGCTTGATTTTAGTAATTAATAGGTTCACTATTGTGTTGCAGACACTTTTTTCGCATATATTTGATTCGTTCTTGGCAGAAGTCACGTTTGGAAGAAACACCTTACGCAGAATAGGTATGCTATGACATCAATCATTTCGCAGATTTTTATAACAACGAATCGTATGTTGTCATAATGTTGATGAGCATAATAATAGTCTTCTAGTCTAATACTACTTTCGCAGATAATATTTGTGCATAATTTTTAGGCGGCATAAACTTGTAATTTGCTTTTTCATAGAGAGTCGGATGTGTTAGGGATGCAAGATACCTAACACTCCTCCTCGCTTAGCTCGTCGTCGTACCTAACGATGGCTCTGGGACAGTATTTCCTTTTTGATGGCGTATCATAATTGCAAAATTAACCCTAATAATCGTATAGCATACTACAAAAGCAACTCTTGTAATAATATGCTATACGATTATTATGGTTCATAAAATTATGCTAAGTAAATCAAAGTCGACCAAAGTAATGTTCTGTAAAACAGTATTCTGCCGAATGTCATGAATAATGTCAACTTAGTTTTCTGCAAAATTACCATTTGACCTAAAGTGTTTCTGCGAAACATGTTAACGAAGTGTGTTTCTGACCAAAATTGTTCTGCTAGATGAGGATAATTACCGGAGAAACATTACCAATTTAAATCAATTTACTTCTAAAATAATTACTTATAGAGTGTAGAGTTACTGGGCAAAGTGGAGAAGGCTGAGCAGGAAAGCGGACCCTGGCGCTAGGCCGGGAAAACGCTAGGTTGAAGAAAAACAAGAGTCTAGAGTTACTACTCTCTTACCGGGGATATACTTTATATAATTTGGAGCATTGTCACCTTTATTCTCTCGAGTTGAACGCTCTCCTACACTAAGTGCCGATGCCGGGGGCAATAGCACGAGACATCGAGTGTTATTGAGGTGTTTCTTTATTCAGTAATGGCGACTGCTAATCGGAAACCACTTGGACCTTACTTCGAAAAAGCTTTGGACTCTTGTTCGGCCTTTTTTTTATTTGGAGAACCACTTCGGACTTTAAAAAGTTATAGTTATTTAGTTTAGAACACCTACTGTTAATGTTAGTGTAGTGTTAAGTATTTTATAACCCATATGTTTTAGTGAGAACTTTTAAGGGGGTAGATGTATGTTTACCTATACCCACTTGAATGTTATGTTTTATGTACATTTATTCCTGTTTGTTTCTCCAATAAAGAAAATAAAAAATAAATAAAATATCTACAAAATAAATAAATATAAAAGGAGTTAGTTTTTATCATAAAATAAAGGCTCACTTTATAACTCGATCCTTTAGTCAATTTTTCAAAGAAATTAGTGTTCCTAATATTTATTTTATGTACTCGTTTGAAAATTAAAGAGGGAGCGCTTGACGTTTAAATTGCATTTTGTAATGAGAGTCATTTTATGTTTTCAAGTGCCAACCTTACGAAAGAGAATTGATTTACAAATTGGATGTAACCATATATTAAATATAAGAAGATACATATCCCATACATTAAAATGCGAACGCGCATACACTACACTACACATAGCGCCACAAAAAAATGTCTTGTAGCTTTCAATTATACTTGTAGATGACGTTAAGTGTCACTTTTGACATAGATTTATGGCTCAAAAGTGACACTTAACACCAATCTACAAATGATGACAACAAGGCATTTTTTGTGGCGCTATGTGTGGTGTAGTGTATGCGCGTTCTTAGGCGGTCGCATTTTAATGTATGGGATGGTATGATCTTCTTATATTTTATCTATGATGTAACTAATATACGAGACGCGTACTTACATATGTTGCAAGCTTTGCTACAAAGCAATATCTACTGAAGTAGGCCATATTACGGTTTCAAGTCTTATAACAGATATTTGCATGAATATCACATAGAAGCGATATAACCTAGCAGAATTACTTATCCTCGACATCATTTGAACCCCATACACTTTGGAGTCATGACCTACATTTTGCAATCTACATTATGCTGTAACGTAACGTTTGGCTGTGGAACAACGTTAAAGCGAATTAGCACTAAAATCCCGGCTGCAGAGTTGGCTAATGCCTAGTAGATAATCAAACTAAGCTTTAGACGCTGAACCAGTGCTGGGATAACGCCTATGAGCACAGACATATGTCATAATAGACCACGCAAATGTATCTACTTCGCGGAAGAAACAAGTTATATTTCTGAAAATACATATTATTTGATATAGTGAGTTGTTTTAAACATTTTACGACCGGTCTGGCGCAGTCGGTAGTGACCCTGCCTACTGCACCGCGGTGCCGGGTTCGAATCCTGGTAAGGGCATTTATTTGTGTGATGAGCACAGATATTTATTCCTGAGTCATGGATGTTTTCTATGTGTATAAGTATGTATTTATATATTATATTATATCGTTGTCTGAGTACCCACAACACAAGCCTTCTTGAGCTTACCGTGGGCCTCAATCAATCTGTGTAAGAATGTCCTATAATATTTATTATTTATTTATTTTATCCGAAAATGTATCCCATGTTAATTGAAATGATATAAAATTCAGTAAGAAGCTGAAAGAAATATCTTACGACGAGGAGAAGACGTGGCCTACGATGGAGTAAGCTCGCGCAGAAGTTACCTGTTCACCTTTGATTTTGAAAATTGAGGGGTTATATGAGCTGGGAAATATCAGACGCCGGCAAGGGATTCCACTCTGGCTGTGCGCATAAGAAAAGAAGAAATAAAGCGCATCGTGCGTATTATCAGGCCTGTCCCACTCGCGCGTGTAGGCATCGAACTGTAAGTACCCCTCGCGAGGGGCAAATCAGTAGGGCCTCACGGGCGAGCGGTGACACACGCGCGAGAGTTGTTCGTCGCGTGTACTGATTCGACCGCAGTCACAGAATTGATATTTTATCGTAAATATCGTGAAACGTACTATTCGAAACCTTGTTTGTTTACAAAAATAACTAAAGGGCGGACTTCTTTGAGTAGCTAATATCAGGCCTGTTTCTATTAAGGTACCTACCTAAATATAAATACGCCTAACTAGTTACACGCGAATTTATTTGAATTAAACCTGCATACCACTAAGACATATATCTTAGGTTTTTTCGAGGTTTTCGATTATAAAGGTATTAATTAAATTAAGATTATATTATTTTTTAAAAGGAGACAACCTTGATATCGTCAGAAAATGTACGAGTTACGCGATAGAAAGAGAGGGTACTTCTGCGTGAATATAATTGTAGGCATTTAGCGTTGCGCGGTCGGAATAACTTAATAGTATCGTAGCATGAGTCGTTATTTCTCTAAACGAGTTTTTGGAGAGGGCTTTCTGTACTTGTACTAATATGTATTCTGTGGTATTGGTGGAATATCTGCCAAGTGAGGATGGAAACCAAACGTGCCTCTAAACTCAAAGTCCTATAATAGAATGTGGACTGTGAACTAACCGCGTGTAGTTCTAGAGCACTCCCCGAAGTGCAAGCTGTAGGTAAAATACCCATTGGCGATTTTCCACCGATACGCCAAAAACTAGCTTGGTTAATACCGATTTAAATAATATGCAATTTATGCGGAATCTTCTTATATAAATGTCTGTGGCCATCAAGCCAGAGTGCTAGGAAGCTACGACAACTGAATTCATTGCTACAGTAGCTCGTAGCTGGGAGCTCTATTGTGTACTCTCATTGATAAAATTAACCTACTTTCTTGAGTTGCGGAACAAGACAAAGTGAAATAAAAACTCGTTTTCACGAGCTGACCTGGCTTTAACGGAAATACATGGCGACTTCGTCCTATTGTTTGTTTTAAAATTAAGTGAGATTTAGTTTGATTTACTTCGGCTCTTAGTCGCTGCGGCATTTATTTACGAACTGAGTTTATATTTGGCCAGATTCACATTCACAATTATGGTACATACCTCGAAAGATGTAGCAAGGAAGTTTTTGTTGTATGTATGTGACTGAGTTGTGTTTTGGTAATATAAATTAGCTAGGTAGATTTAAAATGTGTTTTTTTGTAGGAAAATAATAAGGCCCGGGTATTTTGTCGCTCTGATATGACTGTCTTTCATATAGCATCTCGACTTACTAAAGCCTAACTTTCTAGTTAGGCTTTAGTAAGTCGAGATCGTATGGTCGAGAGACTCATATATTTCTATATATGACTATTGTCAAGAGAGCGCTGTTATTCTGATGTATGGGTTGACAGTTTAGGATAGTATGAAGAAAATAGTTACGTTATGTCCCTTACTGTAATTACAATTAATCGCATGGACGTTCCCAGAGGACTACGGTTAGTAACGAGTACCTAGCCAACGGCACAATTGGTTATGGTTCATAAGCAGGGCCCGCAACTTTTATGCCGATGACATAAATTTGACGTCACGCTGCATATAGGATGATTCAAGAGTTTTATTTAATAATTAATCATTATTCATAAATCATTTTAATCATGACTTCAAAACTAATCTATTCATATGTGAATTAATTAATACCCACTTGATACTTGAAAAGTAAATTAAATTATTTGTTTATTTTTTATACATACATTCTATTAAACAGTTTTGTTACCATATTTCAATAAATAATAATAATAATAATATATGTAGCGTGACGTCAAATTTATGTCATCGGCAAGAAAGTTACGGGCCCTGTTCATAAGCGTATTATCGTAGCTAGTTATTCCTATAGCCTCTTAGTCTTCTGTAGTGGCGCGGCAGAGTCAGACTGCGTTTCGACGTGTCCGTCAGGATGGCGTGAGAGATGTCTGAATAGTCACAAAATTTGCACCAAATAACTGTACCTAAACTGTACTAAACTGTACCTATAGCGAAGAAAACTGTACCTCAAGAAATTAAGCATTTTAATCAACACATGAAATAGATAGTGATATAGACACGCCGTTCTGACGTCAGCTTGGCGCGCACAGCCGTGTATCGCCCCAACGTGTGGGAGCTAAGAAACGTAACAACAATAACATTTAAATCACGTGTGATATCGGTCAAATCAACAACCAATTTTTTTACTGCTCTCATTTATTTAATCCTTGAATGACAGGTACCTATGTTTGCCATCAATTTGCAACAGGCGCTTATTTTCTCGTAATACATATAATATTATTACAATATAATCATCATCATTAGGCCTTGTGCATCTTTACAGATGATTTAAGCAGCATCTCTGATCGAGCGACAGTGCCGCTTGTGGCTATATAATCCAATTCGTGATCAGCGTAAAATCTACCACATCTGTCAAAATTAAAACTAAAATGAGAGTCCGCACGAAATCGATCCTCATTGTGCCTTATTGCCCGTTTTCGGGCTAAGTTTTGAAAGCAGTACCCATCATGGGTTTCACGGCCTCTGAAAAGGTTGTACCTCCAATCGTCGCGGTTTACTGCTAGGTCTTCCCACGAGGTGTAGTCAATGTTAAACCCTACCATATCGCGCTTTACGCACTCTTTAAAGCGGAGGAGTGGACGTCCTACATTACGCTTGCCTGATGCGATTTGGCTCAGCATGGCCCGTCTGGGCAAACGAGCACTGTCCATGCGCTGCACATGGCCAGCCACCGTATAGCGCAGGGTTACACTTTCCAGCCGTCCATCTCGCTGGAAGGCGTACCCGTAGTCGATAAGTTCTGCTACTTGGGGTCGACCGTCTCGAGCAACCATTCCCTTGATGTAGAGGTCAACATTCGCATCAGCAAGGCGGCCACGACGTTCGGTAGGCTACTATTATATGTATTACGAGAAAATAAGCGCCTGTTGCAAATTGATGGCAAACATAGGTACCTGTCATTCAAGGATTAAATAAATGAGAGCAGTAAAAAAATTGGTTGTTGATTTGACCGATATCACACGTGATTTAAATGTTATTGTTGTTACGTTTCTTAGCTCCCACACGTTGGGGCGATACACGGCTGTGCGCGCCAAGCTGACGTCAGAACGGCGTGTCTATATCACTATCTATTTCATGTGTTGATTAAAATGCTTAATTTCTTGAGGTACAGTTTTCTTCGCTATAGGTACAGTTTAGTACAGGTTAGGTACAGTTATTTGGTGCAAATTTTGTGACTATTCAGACATGTCTCACGCCATCCTGACGGACACGTTTCGACCGTCACCGTCAACGATTGTCAGTTCGGCTAGGTGAACAGGCCTGATTTACACATGGTAAACGTTCGTGTATATAATTAATATGTAAGCTACGTGCAGGTTTAATTATAGGTAGAATTCAAAAACATGGTCATCAAATTAAAGTGAGGAATATAACGATGACTCTACATACTAATACTAGTACAGTCGACTACAAAGAGATGTATCCACTTTTTCACCTTATTGCATTTTAATAAGTTGAAAAAGGGGATACATCTCTTTGTAGTCGACTGTACATTCAAGCCAGCCTCAAGCTTGAGTTTGTGCATGTTTCAGGCACATGCACAAACTCAACACTCAACACAACTCTTATATTTGGCTGAAAACTACATACACATGTCGGTAAAGTAAAAATTACACATACAACATACATACATACAATCACGCCTGTTTCCCAGAGGGGTAGGCAGAGATCACGGATTTCCATTTACTACGATCCTGACAAACCACTTTCGCTTCACACACTTTCATAACGTTTCTCATACACGCTCGTCGGTTTCGAGTACTTCTGACCTGGCCTTTTTGCAATATTTCCCCGATTTGATCAAGAAAAGTTCGCCTAGGTCTTCCACTACCAACTGACCCTTCTACTCCTTTTTCATATACTTTCTTCGTCAATCTCCTCTCATCCATCCTCTCTACATACCCAAACCACCTAAAAATAAAAAAAAGTAAAAATTAAATACACATTTATGTCGGTAAAGTATAAGTACCTTTTTAGTTAAAAAGCCAGTTAGGTATGTAGGTACTCAAACAATGAATCGCGATTTGTTAGAAATGTAAAAATAATGCTCAATCAAAGAAATATAATTTCTGCAATAGTTAAGATTTTAAGTCAATAGTTAAATTCAATTTAAATCGTTCATCCTCAAGACGTCTACGTTGCATATAAAATGACCAGCCGGGAGCGATCTCTAAAACTGCTAGAAGTGTTTCACATTCCGTAACAAAGTTATTACAATGTTCCTCATTCATTTTATTAATGCTAGGTACTTATTTCCTGAAGCTTTAATAACCTGAAGCTTTAATAATTCTTTAACCTTTTTAATATGATCGTTTAAGTATGACAATTTTTTTGTAAGTACCTGAAGTGTGATAATTGGAGATATTTAATTATTGCTACTAGATTGATTTGTGTAAGTGCTCCGTGTGGTGACGGGTTAAGAATTTCACCACGCCCTTTCTTCCCGTGGGTGTCGTAGAAGTCGACTGTGGGATATGGGTTAAATTGTGGCGTAGGCGAGAGGCTGGCAACCTGTCACTGCAATGTCACAATTTGTATTTCTTTCAACCCTTTTTTGCCAAGAGTGGCACTGAAATTTGAGTAATTCATGTGCTCTGCCTACCCCTTTATGGGATACAGATGTGATTATATGTAGGTATGTATGTATTGATTTGTAAAAGATTAATCATCGAATTTTTAAAAGAACAGTCATCTCTGCTCGTTTTTAAACCTAGTTTATTAAATAGTTGTAAATTTACAGTTCAGTCACTAATAAATTATGAAGGTAGGTAATTATATGTTATTTTAGTTTAATAACTATTTGGCTTCTGAATCGCCACATTTTTCGCTGCAATGCCGACATAAGATTTTTTAAATAGAAAATGAAGTACGATAAATAAATACATTGGCTTTTATTTATTTGCAACATATAATATAATTATATATTCATGGCTGAATAAACAAGCCAACGACTAAAAATACGAGTAGGCGTAAACTAATAAGGCCCTGAATTTTACAGCACGATAGGAAATATCCATACAATCGGGAACAACACGATTTACGATTCCTCGAACCCTTCGATCATATGCACGCAATCTGCACTTAAACCTGTAGCCATCTTATTATAGACCAGGAGACCATCATGAAAAGTCCCGACAAATGAGTACATATCTTATGTGGCGATACATGTCAAATGTCAACGTTTTTATAATAAATCTTTATTGGACAAAAATAACACTAAATATTTTACAACCGAGTATCCGCAACGCAGGCTTCGTCATGAGGTTACAGCCATAAATCAGCAACAGGCGTCGTCCTTACACACAAAACATTTCAAACGTTTTTTGGTCACTCATTTATCCACTATTGGCTGACCTCGCTCACTGCAGGTGGATTTACAAGATGGCATTTCTTTATAATTGGGTTTTATTTTCCATTATTCTTAATAGTTTATTCGATAAGTTGCATTGCAAATATTTTATGTTTAAGGCTATGTATTTATTCTTTAATAAATTATGAAATAAATCTGCTGCTCCCACTTTTTTTTGGATTTGGAAATTTTTAAGTGATTTCCACTCAGAATCGCGAGTTCTTTCAATCCTAATAAGAGAAAAAAAGTGCACCAAGGTTTTTTCCCATTCCGACTCCGTCAACATTTTTTTTTAATTTATATGGCGGTAACGGAATGAAAGGTGTGAAAAATGTATGGAAGTCATGGGACATTTTTTTCTCCTATCAGGATCGAAAGATCTCGCGATTCTGAGTATGAATCGCGTAAAAAATACCCATTTTACAAAAAAAGTGGGGTGGACAATTTAGAAAAAAAATGGCCCAGTTAAATTGATAGAGATGCGAATGTACATTGCTTCTGTTAAATAATTCAATACGTATTACCATATTTGATAAAAAATAATTACCTTGCCTTTACTAACATCATACATCAACATTATCATACCTGGGATAACTCGGGGCACTTATACAAAGTGATGTGACAAAATATTTTATCGAAAATTAAATAGAGATATCGATGTTACTGTCAACATTAATATAAATGTTCCACGAAATTAATAGGTAGGTATTATTTATTCTTTCTTCGTTTAAAAGTTAAAACGAGCAGACTTTCGACTGGCTGTAGGGCATTGAGTATAAAAATAGGTTAGACTAAAACTAAATGTACCAAGGAAAAAAAAACATAATGCAATACTTTTTTTATAGTAAACATACATACAATCACGCCTGTGTCCCATGAAGGGGTAGGCAGAGCACATGAAACTACTCAGGTTTCAGTGCCACTCTTGGCAAATAAGGGGTTGAAAGAAAACGAAACTGTGACATTGCAGTGACGTTACGTGACGTTTTATAGTAAAGTAGTAAGTTATCTCTGAATTTGAACCTTTTTGTAGTAAATGAATAACTATTATGTATATCGACATCTTATTTTATCGATATCCAATCTCTAGAACGTGCACTGAGTTAAAGTGATTATTAGACGCATAACTAATGATATAATAGTTATTTGTTATACAAGGGGGCAAAGTTGTATTTTAACGCCGAGTGTGGAATTGAAAAACGAGCAAGTGAAAGGATTCTATAGTTGAACCACGAGCGAAGCGAGTGGTTCGAGAATAGAATCCTGAACTTGCGAGTTTTTAACACACGAGAAGTAAAATACATTTGCACCCGAGTGTAACACAAAACTTTTCCCCTTACTATAGCGAGGAAACTACAACGCAAAAAATGCGTTTTCACCACACCAACTGGTAAAGGCTTTCTTTGCTATTCGAAAACAGATAGCAAAATTGCATTTTATCCACAAGGGGGTAAAGTAATTTCATACAAATTTTAACTCGATGTCTTAATCTGGCTGCTAGATTTTACCTATAAATGATGATTTTGAATCATAAATATTGAATATTGAATAAATTGATGGATTTGACTTAGTTTGATGTTTTATAGTCAGTTTTTTGTTCGTGTTGGTGTGGTGAAAAATTTTGTGTTTCACTCGGTGGCCAAGTATGTTTAACCTTCGTGCCTTGATACCCTCGCAACGCTCAAGATTCCACTTTTTGAACCACTCGCTACGCTCGCGGTTCAATATTGGAATCTTTCGCTTGCTCAGGTATCAATATTGGCACGTGCGGTTAAACAACTACTTTGCCCCCTTGTAAAACAAATAACTATTATCACTGCTTCCAATAGTTCCACAGGTGGTAAATCATCTTTATTACTAGATTCACCTACTTTTATCAATTTTAAAGCAGTTAATTTGACTATATTCAAGGTCAAATTACTTTACCCACTAGTGGATAAAATGCGTTTTTACCCGCTGGTATTAAAGGACAAAACACGTGTTTCCGAACTAGTGAGGGGAAAAAATATATCTAACGCGCTTCCGCATCATTCCGAGCTAGCATCATTCAGAGTACACTAGTTTACGGTGTGGCGTAGCTAATGTCTTTATTATTTAGGTACTTATTTTGTTTACAGTTTATCACTTACTACTCGTAGATACGATCACTTGACTGTCTCAAAGAGGCGGTAAGTATCTACTTATTATCATTGGTGAGTTTGTACAATGCTGTTTCAGGTCTGATGAAATGCACGAATCCCATCGATGGACTGGAGGACAAGTGGGACGACTTCATGGATGACTATATATATTGGGCTAGACCCCAATGCGGGTACCATCATATATCAGCTGTTGGTTGTTTTTGGCAGAAAATGAGTAAAATGAAAACAGCCAATAGGTATAAAATATATTGAATTTTATGCTGGCCTTTGTGTTAAAATCAATTCTTGCGTGCTAATATTTGATTTTGTCAATTTCAATTTACCATGTTAAGGCGAACATAGATATTATAGTAAATATTTACTTTTAACTTTATTACTCTATTATTTCTTCAAGTGATGTGAAATATTGTAATGTACACCGGAGCAAATCTCGACTGGGGGATAATTGTGACTAATCCATTTTTTCCATTATTACATTATGATGTTGAGTTCTACATGTATCCACTGAACAGGCCTACCATATAATAACCGGTGGACACTCTATTTATTAATGCAAACATTGTAAAACATGGGAAAAATGGACCAGTGACATTCGCCCCCCCAGTCGAGATTTGCCCCGCTGTACCTTAGTCATAACCTGCTTGTTATAAACTTTTTTAAATTAATAAAAAAATACAAATATTGAATTATTTAAATATTAAATATCTTTTTAGAGACGTAGCTACAGTCTAATCGAACTACAAATAAAACGTACACTTATCTTTTTTTAATTCGTTTAACAAACACTGAACTACCCGATATTCGTTTTTTATACATGTTTGGAGGTAGACTATTGGGGGTAGATTATTGTTCAATGTTGATTGTATACCGCACGACAAAAAGCGAGAATTTAAAGTGTCATAAAGTCATAACAGCCTCTCCGCATCCACCTCTCGGTCTAAAATCAGACCCACAATATCCAATCCCGTCAAAACTTGCTTACATAACACTAACACTGTTTTGTTAGCCTCTTCAAATACCGTTTACATCGGTGTGGCGTATCGCCTTGCATTGGCAATGGGATGCCAAGCTTAGTAAAATCTCTACTTCATCTTAGAAGCTAGTCCAAGCCAAGGGTTAGTATTAGAATTAAGGTTTAAGTGGTGTAATTTAGTTGGATTTCCATTTAACCGTTTAATTATCATTTGAGAATAATTTGAACATATCGGGTTTGGTCAATGATATTCATAGTCAGTACAT
Organism: Leguminivora glycinivorella; assembly: GCF_023078275.1. Lineage (NCBI taxonomy): Eukaryota > Metazoa > Arthropoda > Insecta > Lepidoptera > Tortricidae > Leguminivora > Leguminivora glycinivorella. The sequence goes on from NC_062973.1 coordinate 18,968,074, forward strand.
ACAGTGTGTTACCACCAAGTGGGATCTTTTTAAAGGAACGTAATCTCACATAGTTATTTAACTTAACTTACTTACTTACTTACTGCGATGGCTCAGCGACCCGAAGTGGATCTTGGCCTCCGACACAATATTCCGCCATACGCTCCTATCCTGTGCAATCTGATGCCACTCAGTCACTTGTAGGTCACACAGGTCTTTCTGGACCTCATCGATCCATCGGTACCTGGGCCTTCCGACCGGCCGTTTTTCAGTAGATCGCCACAAGTGAGCTCTTTTGGCCGCACGATCCTCTAACCATGGCCTTAATTTAATTAATAATTAAAAAAATTGACTTTATAACCTTCCTAACAAAAAGATTATTGCCAGTAATTTACAGCACACACACTTGTCAAGTGAGGGCATTGACAGCTCATAAGTATGAGCTATGTGAGTAATGACAATTAATAAGTGCACACGTTACATTGAATGTTGGGATTTCGGAAAATTATTTTTTTAGTTAATTAAAATAACTATGATTTGTTGATATGCCCAAACGATTGCTAAATGACTGTATTATTATTACTTTTAATAAAGGTCCGGGTGGTGGTAACACACTGATAAAAATATATCATCTACATTTTCTATCGCTCGTATAATAGACAAATATTTGAATGAATCCCTGCCTCCTCTTTCCACCAGTGTGCTGCGCGAAAATCGCGCGATCTTTCTTCATTTTATTTTCAGGGCTAGCACATAATTGATGCGAGATAGTCATCGTCCTTATGCCATAAATACAATTAGGAAAAGACGTGTGTCGTGGTAACGTGTGTGCTAAGTGATGTAATGTGCTAGCCCTGCTGCAGGTGACCTAATTGATTGGTAGTCCTAAATACTGTTGTGCTTAAATACCACCCTGCCGCCGTGTGTATGATATAATTGATATATATTCCGCAGTATGTATATAAAAAAAATATTTACATACCAAATTCGTCACAAAAACTAAACACGCCACGTCACAAAACTTCTAAAATTCATGAAAGTCATGCATGTACTTTTTCGCGACTAAATAAATATGTAAATAGTTCATAAGTTACTAATTATTATAGCTCAGTTTCAATGAGAATTGTATCGTTTTTACTACTGAAATATTACAAGGTACAGCACAAAAGATATAAACAAGAATAATAGGTAAAAAAACGCTGGAATAATTAATTATTTCCCAAACCATTCACTTCATAATTTAACATTTTAATTGTCCTCATTATGACAAAGACAATACGAGTAAATAAAAGGACAAAGTTTTCCATACGTGTATTTAATTAAACGGACCCGCATGCATGTGTTTGCATGTTTGCGTCTCTTTGAGCGAATGTTCTCTCTTGCAGCGAATGTTTGCACTCTTTGTTGCTCGCTATACATTGTTAACGAGACGGGTTCTAATTACAAATAAGCGACGGGATTACAAGCACGCATTGGGGAATTAGTTTGAGGAATTAGATGTGCTGGAATAGACATTTTAAAGATTCGCTATTGCGGTTGTGACGCCCAGCGCCCAGTTGGCTACTTCACCACAGTGACCATTGACACTGATAATTCTGTGCTTATTTCTGGATTTATAAATATTAGTAACATTGTTACTCAGCGTCAATATTTCCTCGGCGGAGTGTCATGTATAACGACAATTTGTCACTACTTATTGTGAAATAGGCCATAGGTAATTCAAAGCCATGTTCTTTTAGCAACTCCTAAATGGTGACATTTACTCTAAAGATAAAAAAAACTCAACATATTTATTCAAAAAGCATATTTATTCTTACGTTATTGATCCTAAAAAGTCATGAAAATTAAAATTCCTCGATTTAGTTACTTGTTGAAAGCTACTTAAAATCAGGACGTTGGAGGTTTGTTTCTTAAGATAGACTTGGTGTATACTGTATTACGATACTTACTGTGTATAACGATACTTCGTCCAATAATCGTAGAAGTTTAAACCATTGTTATTGAAGGCTGTTCCATAAGAAGTAAAAGCAGTGTTTATTGCCATATGATAATCGATTCAAATTTATCTTTGAAAGCATAATATTCAGATAGATCAGTTCAACAAAATTAAAAAATAGTACATTACGATACAAGTGCGTAACAAGGAAGTCCGAAACTAGTGGCGATAAATTAAAACACGACCGAAGGGAGTGTTTTAAATCGATACGAGTTACGAATTTCCTATTCGCACGTGTATTGTATAGTACGACGTTTTTCAGTACAGATGGCGCTCCGAAGATTCGACCTGGCATATAATGTTTTGTATGTCACATAAATCCGGACAGAAACTAAAATAGTCTACACGCTGAAACGGCAAGACGCCTCACATGCCACATCTAGACGCGAAACCGTTCCAAACAAGACAAAGGGGTCGGCTTTAGATGAAAGATTACTGAACCCCTGTTGATGCCCTTTGAATATGATTACCGAGAAACTACGTGCATGACCCTTTGAGTTGCAATCAAAGAGTTGAGTAACTAAATCACGTCTAGTGGGAGCTTAAACACGTGTTTGACCGCGAACTAAACTAACTAGTAACGCCAAGTTGGGAGACGTCACCTAAGGTTATGTCCTCTTTTGATGCACATTGTATTAGAGTTTATCTCCTATGACAGAATAATATGATGATAATATTTATGTCCAAATGTCAGAAAGTTCAACGTAATTGCGCATTATTCTCATGACGACCGGTCTGGCGCAGTCGGTAGTGACCCTGCCTGCTACGCCGCGGTCCCGGGTTCGAATCCCGGTAAGGGCATTTATTTGTGTGATGAGCACAGATATTTGTTCCTGAGTCATGGATGTTTCCTATGTATATAAGTATGTATATATTACATATATCGTTGTCTGAGTACCCACAACACAAGCCTTCTTGAGCTTACCGTGGGCCTCAGTCAATCTGTGTAAGAATGTCCTATAATATTTATTTATTATTATTATTATTATTCTAATGCCATTAAGACGGTATTAACATTTTTCCCCTCACTAGCTCGGAAACACGTGTTTTGTCCTTTAATATCAGCAGGTAAAAACGCATTTTATCCACTAGTGGGTAAAGTAATTTGACCTTGAATAAAGTCAAATTAACTGCTTTAAAATTGCTAAAAGTAGGTGAATCTAGTAATAAAGATGATTTACCACCTGTGGAACTACTGGAAGCAGTCATAAACGCATTTTTTGCGTTGTAGTTTCCTCGCTATAGTGAGGGGAAAAGTTTTGTGTTACACTCGGGTGCAAATGTATTTTACTTCTCGTGTGTTAAAAAACTCGCAAGTTCAGGATTCTGTTCAACTATAGAATCCTTCCACTTGCTCGTTTTTCAATTCCACACTCGGCGTTAAAATACAACTGGGCAAAGTTATACTAACCTTGTATAACAAATAACTATAATGTCCTTTACAAAATGGGCTAGGTTTTAAAAAGTTCACATGTGATAAAATGCTCAACTTTACTACCTACATATAGGGCTGCCATCCGTCCGGGTTTCCCCGGATTTGTCCTAGTTTGGAGGCCGTCCGGGGTCCGTCCGGGCGGGGTGTCAAGAAGTGTCCGGGGAAAACCCGGACACTTTTCATGTGAGGAAGCCTCATTGAATTTAAGTATAAATACTTAAATAAATTTATCAGTGAATTTAAGTTGACTGATTACATAATAAAAAACCGGCCAAGCGCGAATCGGACTCGCCCACCGAGGGTTCCGTAACCGTACAAACTATCGATGGTTAAAATAATCTCATCTCATATAACTCTAATGACTTGACTAGAAGTAAAAGTGTTAAATTAATGAGCATTATTGTGTACAGCGCCATTTCTCGGTGAATTCGCTAATTTGCCGATGATGGTTTTTCAGAGATAATTTCTTTATGACGTTAACCGATTTCGTCAGTTTTTACTTTATTTGAAAGATAATGTTTATACGTAAAATGTCGTATAATTTCGAAATACTATATACATCCGCAAGGGTGGTAAAATTGAAAGTTGAAATCTGAAAAATTTTTTGTCAAGTAAAAAAAGTTTCCAAGATACAGACAGGATTTTTCCTGTAATATTTAACATAAAGCCAATGTTTCGTAAATTTTTTATTTTTCGTTGGTAAACTTCAGAAAATGGGGGGGGGGGTTACATTTTCCTTGAACAAAAAGATTATAAAAAAATAATTTTGATATGTACAATTTGAGGTCTTTCTAACGATACCTAGTAACTTGAAATTTACAGTTTGCCTCACTTTTAGTTTCGCCATTTTCTATAATTAATATTGATTAATAAAATAAAATAATACTTTCAATTTATAGCGGTTAACGATGTTCATAACTATTCCAAATTTAAAATCGATAGCATAAGTAGTTTTTGAGATATTTAGTAATGTGACAGGCGGACAGAGTCGCACCATAAGGGTACCTTTGTGGTACGTAACCCTAAAAAGAGACAAATTTTATTTTTTGTTTGAGAAATTGTTTTATTTTTGTTAATATTTATTGCAAATTACACATTTTGTGAAATTAAAAGAATAAATGGATGAAAATTAAAGGTCTTGTTTATTAAAAACATTATTTTCGGACTCGTCCGGGGAAATATGCGATTTACGCGAAATGTCCGGGTTTTTCTGAATCTTTGTCCGGGTTTGGCAAAATTCGAGATGGCAGCCCTACCTACATACCTATTTAAGAGTGATGAAGAGAAGAATACGTTTAATAGTACCTACTTGTAATATTTGGACTGACTTGAATAATATAATTTATAAAGGGTAGGTACAATAGGCTACTATAGTGATGTGCAAGTTGCGGAAACTTTTCAAAAAAATCTTAAATTTCTTGAAAAATTCACGAAACTTTCACAAAAATAAAGGGAATTTAAATTTATGAAATGGAAAGTTTCCATCCATACAATTGTCCATACAAAGTATGGAAAGTTTCCGAAGTTTTCCTATGTGAAAATTTCAGAATTTTGGAAACTTTCCGTTGGAACATCAGTAGGCTACTAGACTCATATGGAATTGGGCACAATAAATGATTGTCTTCTGTAGTATTTGACATAAATCAACAATATTTATAGATTTTGGGTATCAAAAGTGTATAATGACTGCCGTATTTTCGATTAAAAATGTGTGTAATCTTTTATTAATTTTGGCCACCGAAAACGCTGTCAGCGATGTAGAGACGTCATCGAATTCAAACCTTACTGCATGTCAAAACAATCACTGACATATTGAACTTTATGTCTTCACACTTAAAAAGTCAGAAAATGTTGTTTTCGAATAGAATGACCTGATGCACAGATAATCTATAGATTAACATGACTGTGTTGTTTTCGCCTGATTGCGTAAAAGTATATTTTAAAAATATTTTTTGCTGTTTTCAAGTTTTAATAAAATATGGTAAAATCGTCACTACTTTTAAAAAAACTTGTATCTTCGTCTGTCAATGAAAAGAAAATTGTAGTAAGTATGTATGGAATGCATGTAGAGGTAGACTTACTGCGTTTTAACTTTGAGGAGCAGCGTGAGACACGAGATTTTTTCAAAGTAGTGACGATATTTTATTTCGGTTAATTGGACAGTACTTAATCATATAAGACCGACTTCAAAAATAGGTCAAGTAGCCTATACATAAGTACATAATTATACTATCACAGGTGCTATAGGGGAATCTAGAAAACATCCTTCTAAAAATAATAATAATGAGAATTCCTACGATTGCCTAGAATCATGAATACGAGTATAACAAACGTTCAGGTTTCAGCAAAACTTTGTTATACATTATTTCCTTTAATAGATGTACCGTGAACTGTTACGCGACAGTACTTCTTACTTAGTACCTATAACTTTGACGAGCAAAATTTATAGTCGCAACTAATAGCTAGAAGCAAGAGGGTCTTCGTTCACCGTGAGTGTACTTACTAAGTGCATGTTAGTAAAGTTGTATCGAAGTCAACTGGGGTCAAGCAGCTTGGATAAGTTTGTTAATTATTTAGTTTGTTAGTTTTTTTGTTCATTTGTTGGATATATGTACCTTCATTATTTAATTTGGAGGTACTCATATGTAAAATTGTTCATGGAAATAATTGGAATGAAACAAAATTGAAAATATCTTTTAAATGTAATTGTATACAAGGTGCTCGCGAGGAACCCATATAACTTTAACGGCATATTCTTGGTCACATTTTAAGACTAAAATGTCATATAAACTTTTCTAGATTTCGTCTAGTTTCAGAGTTATTGCCAATTAAAAAAAAACATTTCCGTATTGTTACTCAGTAGAAAAGGTCTTCTTAACGGCGCTGATGCGCAATTGTGGAGCATAGTCTCACAGTAGTCATTGATAGATGTCAAAATGTGACAAGAAAAACTTCCAAAAAATTTGGTTTTTAGAAAAATAAATTAAGGAACTCATTTTTATTGCCAACTTTATGGATAAAAATTACTTTTTATGTGAAAATACGTCCAAAAAAGTAAAAAAAAAACAAAAAAAATATTTTTTTCGCGAAATATTTTAAAATTCATATAACATTTTTTCTTTCTTTTGGCCTCAGAAACGCGTGGTTCAAGTTATGCGGGTTCCTCGCGAGCACCTTGTATATAGAAATTCAAGTTGTTGCTTTTAATTGAACAAAAATTTGTACAAAGTATCATTTTGTTATTGGGTACTTTAAACATATTCGTTTATTAAAAGACTCAATGCATTGGCGAGTTTTATTGACATGCAAAGTGAGACTCACTAAAAGATATGTATTAGTTATTTTAGTGCTTATTACCTAAACATTTTTTTTCTACGATAACTTGTCTGTCTTTCATAGAACGTAGAACACTACATTTTGTCACCGGCATAAATAAGTGGTGATTTTTGTACCTTGTCATAATTAAAGTCTTGTTTGAAATGTCATACGAAATTGTCAAACGATTAAAAGCGACAAGTTACAGAAATCATCACTTGTTTATGCCGGTGACTGTAAATGTAAAGTTTAGAATTATATTTTCTATCTACAAATATATTCAAAATCTAATAATAGGTTCTAACTTTCAAGTGCCATCAATGTTTTTTTTTAATTAGCCTCTTTTAGTGTCCTACTGCTGGGCAAAGGCTTCCCCTCGTTTTTTCCACTCGACCCTGTTATCAGTGTTAATAATTAAACAATATCAAATCAAGGTAGTAGAGTTATAATACCTACTTATAATATTAAAGGTCACATATTAAAACTAAAGCATGGGCGGGGTAGGCCCAGGCAAAGATGACGGAACGACCTTGACGCCTTCCTGAATAACTGGCCGAAAAAACGGAGAATCGGGAGTCATGGAGAGCCATGACTCCGCCTAATAGTGGGACACTCAAAAAAAATTAAAAAGAAACTTTAGTACATTTCATGAAATAAAAATAACCTTTTATATTTTAATTCAAAAACACCAGACTGTAAAGTTGCAAACTCTTGCTCCTTATAAAGCACATCTAAGGTTAAATGCACTTAGCACACAATGGGTCATTATATGGGGTCGAGCTAAGCTGCTTGACACAAAGTTGCTGTCACTCGCCAAGCAGGTAAGTTTCCGAGCAATTTGTGGCTGCCAACTAGAACTGGAATACCCTAACTTCGTACGTTGCTGTGTGATGAGCAAATACCTTATGCATTTGGGCAACCAAACACCAAAGTAGGCAAAGGAGTGGAAACTTGACATATGATCCAGGTTTGTGGTTAAATGTGTCCTTTAAATTACCTCTATATATTGATAGATCACTAGCCTGGCGCTTCGCACGACACTTCGTTGGCGGGTTGAGGCAGCCACCGAAACACGTAAAAAAAGAAGAAGCTGACGTCCATGAGCGTACATTATTCAAGACTGTTAAACACTATACAGAGTGTCTCCCAGGAGGTCAAGGAATGAAGGAGGGCAAGGAAACTTGTTTGTGGCTCAGGATGTACATCCCGATTATTGTACAAAATAAATGATTTTGTTAGTTCTTAAATCCAATAAATAAATATAATATTATTGCGGTCACATTTCCCTGTGACTTATTAATTATTATGCATGAATTGCAGTAAAAGAGAATGATGTCTGTAATTTGCGAACTTCAAAGTTCGCGGTAGGCCCTCTGTTTGTCACTACTGATGATGATTTTTTATGGATATCAATGTTATTGAGAAAAATTGAATACCGACAGTAGATGTTTCGAGAAGTTCTAAACATATGTATAAACATTTCAAAGAATATCCAGAGGCGGAAATAAGGACCTTTTAAGTATTTATGGCAGCCCCCTTTCGCCATATTGTATTTGTTTGCCATGTGGCGAAGCATAGTGATACTTTTCTATACATTCAAGACCTACTGTTGTACCTATGTTTGACAAATAAATAATTTGGAATTTGGAATACCTAATACCGACTATAAAACATGAAACTAAATGAAATCCATAAATTTATTTAATATTTATGATTCAAAATCATCATTTATAGGTAAAATCTACCCGCCCGCTTAAGACATCAAGTTAAAATTTGTATGAAATTACTTTCCACTCTTATGGATAAAATTCAATTTCACTATCTATTCTCGAATAGCAAAGAGAGCCTTTACCAGTTGGGGTGGTGAAAAATATTTTTCCATAAGCAGCACCTACAGTTTGATCAAAACCCGCCGCCATAAGCGACGTGAAGTCTCACGTGGTGGAACATCGCAGTAATAAGTCGGGGGCACGTTTTATATTGCCTGCATGCAGCCAGAGATTGCACTCTATTTGTGTCACTTAGGACCAGCGTCAGTACGCGGCGCGGCGGAAAGATGGATGTGTCATTTCGAGCTTAGTTCTAATACTAGTTAGAACTAAGCTCGAAATGACACATCCTATAAGGCCTATAAGGCTAAATGGTGCCTTTTTGCTCTCTGGTAAGAGAACCAGTTCATGTATTAGAGTCAATGTGTAACAAGTACGTTTTAAATTGCCTGCATGCAGCCAGATATGGCACTCTATTTGTGTCACTTAGGACCAGCGTCAGTACGCTGCGCGGCGGAAAGATGGATGTGTCATTTCGAGCTTAGTTCTAACTAGTAACCTGCCTATAAGGCTAAATGGTGTCTTTTTGCTCTCTGGTAAGAGAACCAATGTGTAACAAGTAGGTACGTTTTATATTGCCTGCATGCAGCCAGAGATGGCACTCTATTTGTGTCACTTAGGACCAGCGTCAGTACGCGGCGCGGCGGAAAGATGGATGTGTCATTTCGAGCTTAGTTCTAATACTAGTTAGAACTAAGCTCGAAATGACACATTCTATAAGGCCTATAAGGCTAAATGGTGCCTTTTTGCTCTCTGGTAAGAGAACCAGTTCATGTATTAGAGCCAATGTGTAACAAGTAGGTACGTTTTAAATTGCCTGCATGCAGCCAGATATGGCACTCTATTTGTGTCACTTAGGACCAGCGTCAGTACGCTGCGCGGCGGAAAGATGGATGTGTCATTTCGAGCTTAGTTCTAATACTAGTTAGAACTAAGCTCGAAATGACACATCCTATAAGGCCTATAAGGCTAAATGGTGCCTTTTTGCTCTCTGGTAAGAGAACCAGTTCATGTATTAGAGCCAATGTGTAACAAGTAGGTACGTTTTAAATTGCCTGCATGCAGCCAGATATGGCACTCTATTTGTGTCACTTAGGACCAGCGTCAGTACGCTGCGCGGCGGAAAGATGGATGTGTCATTTCGAGCTTAGTTCTAACTAGTAACCTGCCTATAAGGGTAAATGGTGTTTTTTTGCTCTCTGGTAAGAGAACCAGTTCATGTATTAGAGCCAATGTGTAACAAGTAGGTACGTTTTAAATTGCCTGCATGCAGCCAGATATGGCACTCTATTTGTGTCACTTAGGAACAGCGTCAGTACGCAGCGCGGCGGAAAGATGGATGTGTCATTTCGAGCTTAGTTCTAACTAGTAACCTGCCAATAAGGCTAAATGGTGTCTTTTTGCTCTCTGGTAAGAGAACCAGTTCATGTATTAGAGCCAATGTGTAACAAGTAGGTACGTTTTAAATTGCCTGCATGCAGCCAGATATGGCACTCTATTTGTGTCACTTAGGACCAGCGTCAGTACGCTGCGCGGCGGAAAGATGGATGTGTCATTTCGAGCTTAGTTCTAATACTAGTTAGAACTAAGCTCGAAATGACACATCCTATAAGGCCTATAAGGCTAAATGGTGCCTTTTTGCTCTCTGGTAAGAGAACCAGTTCATGTATTAGAGCCAATGTGTAACAAGTAGGTACGTTTTAAATTGCCTGCATGCAGCCAGATATGGCACTCTATTTGTGTCACTTAGGACCAGCGTCAGTACGCTGCGCGGCGGAAAGATGGATGTGTCATTTCGAGCTTAGTTCTAACTAGTAACCTGCCTATAAGGGTAAATGGTGTTTTTTTGCTCTCTGGTAAGAGAACCAGTTCATGTATTAGAGCCAATGTGTAACAAGTAGGTACGTTTTAAATTGCCTGCATGCAGCCAGATATGGCACTCTATTTGTGTCACTTAGGAACAGCGTCAGTACGCAGCGCGGCGGAAAGATGGATGTGTCATTTCGAGCTTAGTTCTAACTAGTAACCTGCCAATAAGGCTATATGGTGTCTTTTTGCTCTCTGGTAAGAGAACCAGTTCATGTATTAGAGCCAATGTGTAACAAGTAAGTACGTTTTAAATTGCCTGCATGCAGCCAGAGATGGCACTCTATTTGTGTCACTTAGGACCAGCGTCAGTACGCTGCGCGGCGGAAAGATGGATGTGTCATTTCGAGCTTAGTTCTAACTAGTAACCTGCCTATAAGGCTAAATGGTGTCTTTTTACTCTCTGGTAAGAGAACCAGTTCATGTATTAGAGCCAATGTGTAACAAGTAGATACGTTTTATATTGCCTGCATGCAGCCAGAGATGGCACTCTATTTGTGTCACTTAGGACCAGCGTCAGTACGCTGCGCGGCGGAAAGATGGATGTGTCATTTCGAGCTTAGTTCTAATACTAGTTAGAACTAAGCCCGAAATGACACATCCTATAAGGCCTATAAGGCTAAATGGTGCCTTTTTGCTCTCTGGTAAGAGAACCAGTTCATGTATTAGAGCCAATGTGTAACAAGTACGTTTTAAATTGCCTGCATGCAGCCAGATATGGCACTCTATTTGTGTCACTTAGGACCAGCGTCAGTACGCTGCGCGGCGGAAAGATGGATGTGTCATTTCGAGCTTAGTTCTAACTAGTTACCTGCCTATTAGTTAACTGGTTGCATTTAGTTTTCGTGCGTTTTGCTCTTACATGTTCATGTATTGGAGCCAATATGTAACAGGTACGCTTCTATATTGCCGGCATGCAACCAGAGATAGCACTTTTTTTGTGTCACTTAGCGGCAGAAAGGATGTGTCATTTCGAGCTTAGTTCTAACTAGTTACCTGTTGTGATTCCGTTTTCGTACATTTTTCTCATATTTGTGATATACTTACATGTTTGGGTGATATACTTAACCTTAGTTTCCAACTCGGAATTAAGCCATATCTAATGTAGACCTATATTTATTTATTTATATATCAAAGAGAATAAAGTGTTACATGTAGATGCGTTACTGTCAAATTAAATTTTGTATCACTGTTTCACTGTGCATTATTCACTGCAATTTCTCGACAGGGCTTAAACTTTTATAACCTACGTCTTTCGATCTACGCAATTTCAATCAGTGTCGCCATCTTACCGAGTATTAATAAAAGGTATGTCGTCATCTCAACAAACAAAAATGTTTTTCCCCTCACTAGCTCGGAAACACGTGTTTTGTCCTTTAATATCAGCGGGTAAAAACGCATTTTATCCACTAGTGGGTAAAGTAATTTGACCTTGAATAAAGTCAAATTAACTGCTTTAAAATTGATAAAAGTAGGTGAATCTGTGGAACTACTGGAAGCAGTGATAAACGCATTTTTTTTGTTGTAGTTTCCTCGCTATAGTGAGGGAAAAGTTTTGTGTTACACTCGGGTGCAAATGTATTTTACTTCTCGTGTGTTAAAAAACTCGCAAGTTCAGGATTCTATTCTCGAACCACTCGCTTCGCTCGTGGTTCAACTATAGAATCCTTTCACTTGCTCGTTTTTCAATTCCACACTTGGCGTTAAAATACAACTTTGCCCCCTTGTATAACAAATAACTATTATTTTTATTTTGTTCGTTTAGAAGCTGCCTTTACTGAGTTCTAACTAAAAATCGTATGTAACGTACATACCTTATCCATTTGGCCTCGTGTGTTCACGTTCTAGAATATAGCTTCACTGCAATGTCACAATGTAATTTGTAGTGGTTGGCTGTAAACCAAACCACGGACGGCACGGTTGATCAATTGTTTCGACGTACGTGTATTTTTACAGCACAACACGCTTTTACAGAATTTTTGTCTTAAGATTTTGTTACGAATAAATTATGTAAACTACATTTGTACGAGTCAGATCATGCAAGCCAAATTTGAGGGAGTTTCCCATTTTTAATATATGTAGCTGAAAAATGGTATACAATTAAGTTTTTCTTTGACAATGCAATATTATGGTACCTAACGCCAATCTGATGATAAAGATAGGAAGTGGCTACCGGATATCCTACACATACGATATGAGATTTCTGTTTGAGGTTTTCAAAAAGTGTCTCGATCATTATTTATTGCCTGTGGAAGAAAATACAGTCAACTACAAAAGCTTGTATAATAAACTTTTTTTGTATAAATGTAGGTACTCGTATTTATATTTGTCGTATTCCATTATATTTATGTCACTCAATAAAGCAGTTTATGTACCACGGCATAGCGGAGCCGAATGCATCGCCACTAAGCCCAAATACAACTATAAGACGACATAATAATGATTTGCGACCCCGTCCAGTCCCCGGGAGAAATAAAACTTTACTCGTACTTTCTTAACGAAATGATTGCCTACGTGAACGTGGTTAGTCGCATTTATTTGTAGACTTTATTTACCTACTTTGCTCCCGCGTGGATAATTCACTTCCTAAGTACCCCGTATCGACCCGCAGGGACGTATAAAGTATTTTTGCTTTTGGAAGAAAAGCTAACGACAATGTATGCTGTTGGAAGGAGATGCTTAGCGGTCCTTTTGTTTCTGTATGGAATGTGTTGTTGGGCGTAATAATACCTATATGAACTGCTTAGCTTAATGACTTAAACTTACCAATAATTATATATTTATATAAATAAGTTTTGGCCTATTTAACTTTTAACACTGATTTAGTATTAAAATCGGTATTAAATATTTTTTTATTATTTTTCCCAGAATCAGAAAACCATTGTCTATCACATATATTAATATCTCGTTAAAAAAAAATTCATGCATTTAAGGGTTAAAAACAGCAAAAAATATTTCTGAAGAATACTTTTACGTAATCAGGCCAAAACAACATCAGCCATGTATAAATTTTCTGTGAGTGCGAAAACACTTTGACCTTTCTGACACATAACGAGGCATAAAGGTCATTATGTCAGTGATTGATTTGACATGAATACTATGACATCACTACACACTACATTTTTAAATTAAAAATACGTAGTCATCGTACACATTTAATGCCCAGAATCATTAAATATTGGTTTCTTATGTCAAATATTACAGGAAATTAGAATTTCTTGTGCCAAATTATATACCAGTCAAGTAGCCTATTAGATGTTTTTCATGCTTTCTATTCAGATTGGCAGGATTACACAAATGACAGGGCATGAGGAAATGTGTAGGTATTTACTACGAAGACCCGTTAGCAACAACTATTTAAAATGGCTCGTTAAGCCTACTGGTATTAATTACATGAAGTATTAAATAGATACTCTATATAAATTACAATACATAAAGTAACTATCTCATATATACACGGTGTAACATGAGGAAACCGAAAGATTTTAACTAGGTACGCATTTCTGAGGGCAAAATAAAGATGAAATGTTATATGAAGTCAAGCAAATTTTGTCAAAAAAATTGTATTTTCACATAAAAAGTAAATGTTTAAATAAAAATTTACATGTATTTTCTAAAAAAATACTTTTCTGCAATGAATCACTAGTTACTTTTTGATATCTATATCTATCAACGAGGATATCTAGATTATGTCCGATAACGGCATCATCGCCATCAAATCAGCATTTTGTTCTGAGAAATAATAAGTAGGTACCTAATTGTTATTAGGGTTCCGTACCAAAAAGGTACAACAGGAACCCTTATGGTGCGACTCTGTCCGTCTGTCTGTCCGTCTGTCACATTCCTAAATATCTCGAGAACTACTAATGCTATCAACTTGAAATTTGGAATAGTTGTGAACATTGTAAACCTCTACAAATAGAAAGTATAATTTTTTTTAATATATTAATTTTAATTGTAGAAAATGGCCAAAATGAAAGGGGGGCAAACTGTAAATTTCAAGTTACTAGGTCAAGTGGGGTATCGTTGGAAAGAGCTCAAATTGAACGTAAATAAACTATTTTTTATAATTTTTTTGTTGTGGAAAAAAAAAGAATTTTGAAGGAAAATGTAAAAAAAAATACCGTTCCCCCCCTTATCTCCGAAGTTTACCAACGAAAAATTATGAAAATTTTAGTAAACATTGGTTTTATGCTATATATTACAGGAAAAATATAATCGTGTTTGTATTTTGAATACTTTTTTTTTAATTCACAAAAAAACTTTTCAGATTTTTACTTTCAATTTACCCACCCTTGCGGATGTATATCGTACTTAAAATTAATACGAGATATTACGTAAACCATCTTCTGTCCAATAAAGTAAAAACTGTTTAAATCGGTTAACATTATAAAGAATTATCCTTGAAAAACCAGCTCGCACAAATTAGTTAGCAAATTGACCGGGAGATGGCGCTATACACTATAATACTCATTAGTGCCTATACTTTTGTCTTCTAGTCAAGTCATTAGAGTTATATGAAAAATATGAGATTATTTTTACTAGGTAGTTTGAAAGAAAGTTTATACGGAACCCTCGGTGGGCGAGTCCAACTCGCACTTGGCCGGTTTTTTATTTTTTTAATTCTTATAACTCTGAAAGTAGGCGAAATCCAGAAAAATATAACATTTTACTCTTCTAATATGATGAGGAATATGCTGTTAAAATTATTTGGTTTCCTCATGTTAGGTACACCGTGTATATGAAAACCTGTACCACAACGTACTAACTCTTTCAAAACTACTCTCTAATTTCCAACCCTTCAGTAATTCCGGTACGTTAATACAACTCCAAACTTCCCATACTTAGAAGTTCAAAGTTGTAAGAAATTTCCACAACCAACTCGAGAGTTTTCAAGCTGGAATAATATTTTTACAACAAATTTAAATAGTTTGGTTCAAGTATTTTGCTAAGAATAACAGCGAGTTAAGTACTAAAGGCATGTTCTTCTGGTTTTCAGATCGTTCGCCAGTTTTTTGTATCTAAGAATAAAATGGTAAAAATTCGTAACTCGTGTCGATTTAAAACATTCTCTTCGACGGTGTTTCAAATAATCAATCGCCACTCGCTTCGAACTTCCTCTTTTCTACACTTGTATAGTAATATTCGTAATGTTCTATTTAAAACAATATTGAACAGTAAATACATTTTACTACGGCAACTAATGAGTAGGTATATAATGTCTCATTACAACGTATATTCAAATTTTGAAAGAGTCTAATAAGAGAAGGAAGCAACTGCCATTATCAGGAAGTCTTAACTGCCCCAGTTGTGTAATAAGCACGCACGGCGGCACGTGTGTCGAATAACCCGGAACACAGTGTATCCAGAATAGTTGAAACTTTTTGTAAAGGTCATCATCATCCTCCTTGCGTTATCCCGGCATTTTCCACGGCTCATGGGAGCCTGGGGTCCGCTTTGACAACTAATCCCAAGATTTGGCGTAAGCACTAGTTTTTTACGAAAGCGACTGCCATCTGACATTCCAACCCGAAGGGTACTAGGCCTTATTGGAATTAGTCCGGTTTCCTCACGATGGTTTCTTTCACCGAAAAGCGACTGGCAAATATCAAATGACTTTTCGCACATAAGTTCAGAAAAACTCATTGGTACGAGCCGGGTTCGAACCCGCGACCTCCGGATCGAAAGTCGCACGCTCTTACCGCTAGGCCACCAACGCTTTTTGTAAAGGTCATGTAAAAAAAATATTAGGGGAACCAGAGTGTGACAAGGCCAAAATGGTCACCGACACATGGAATACCATATATTATACAGTGCAGGTCGGGGTTCAGGCTTCAGGCACACCGAAATTGAGATGGCGGGATGACTCGGACGCTTTCTATGGCAGGATTACACAATTGACAGGGTTGAGTGGTAGAAACGAGAGAAGGCTTTAAATAAAAAGTATTGACAAATGCAATTTAAGACAGTGTACAATTACCGGCATAAAGAAGTGATGATTTCTGTACCTTGTCGTTTTTAATCGTTGACATCGTATGACATTTCAAACAAGACGTTAATATGATCGTCTCATTATCACTTCACTCAATCATCACTAATTTTTGCCGGTGACTGGTGACTGTGTTTACAGTTAAACAGCGAGTGAAACAGTTGTCTCTTTTCTTTTCGGTGACACATTTTGTGCATGTCTACCGAGCACGCACGTCTGTCCTACTGTCTCAACCTTCACTAAGGCAAAGCGGCGCCAGTAATGTTATTACCTGTCCTATTACTGTGATTATGCCGGCAGATGGCAGCTATCTTAGGTTCGCTTCACGGTTCTGATCATGTGCTATTAGGTACTCGTGTCATTAAACTCATACCAGTTGATTAGATTCCCTTTGTAGTGTATAAACTGCTTTAAGACGAGATTCATGCAAAGTTTAAAGACACCCTTGAATGAAGAGACCTAAACAATCATGAGCATACTTATTCTAACGTAATACATACATAAAATCACGTATGTATCCCTTAATCGGGTAGGCAAAGCACATGAAACTACTCAAGTTTTGAAAAGGAGTTGAAAGGAAACGAAATTGTACACTGCAGAAAATATTGTTGGTTGTGACATTGCACTTGGAGCATTCCGCAATTTTCGAATTAAACGCGAGCGAAGCCGCGGGCAAAAGCTAGAGTATTCTGTATTATGAAAAATAAGACCTAAATAAAGTTATCAACAAAAGTGTAATTTATGACACCCATCAAAACAAATTGTTTTCCACGGAGCAATAATGAAATCTGTCTAAATGCAAATTCTGCTTTCATCCGATGCATGATCCTATTTATTTCGACGACTAAATAAGAGTCGAATTGAGCTTGATATCATTTGTTTTTAATGAAAGGGGTCGGTGACATGTTGTAAGCTGTTCATGTTTTAATTGAATTATCAAAATACATAGCATAGATTTAAACTAACACGATCTTCACTCATACTTACGTTTATATTTAACCCGACGTTTCGGACATGACATTGTCACGGGTAGACTGGCTGGGAGTTGTATCAACATCTTCTAGCTGTACGAGTTTTCGAACTACCCGCACTTGATTGTCATCAGTCACTTTTACGCTAGGGTTGCCACTCTGCCTACATACAACACTCACGACATCCGATGGTATGGAACGGGAAGTTTTCTCACGTTTACACTTACTAATCACTGGATTCCACGAAGATGAAATCCCTTGCCCTTCATTTTGATTGAAATTACGATGTTTCCTGATTTCAATCGCTTCACGTACTTTCCTGCTATAGTAAAGAAGTTCAGTTGAAAGGACTTTGGGATTATGCAGTTCAGGACCAAACCACTGGATTGTTGTCCCATACCATCGGATGTCGTGAGTGTTGTATGTAGGCAGAGTGGCAACCCTAGCGTAAAAGTGACTGATGACAATCAAGTGCGAGTAGTTCGAAAAACTCGTACAGCTAGAAGATGTTGATACAACTCCCAGCCAGTCTACCCGTGACCACGGACATAATGTCATGTCCGAAACGTCGGGTTAAATATAAACGTAAGTTTTTACGCGATTAAGTCCCGTTTTAATTTAATAAAGCATAGTTAAAATAGTATTGGCACGCGTTTAGCGACGAATAAAAAAAAATATATTTAAAAATTAAAAAAAAACTGATAATCACATCTTAATTTTAATACGTTGATAACTCTATATTAGAAATTTGGTTGATCTAACTTTTTGCGTTTGTAAGTTATTGATGATGGACGTTGACCGGCGAAAATGCACTGTGAACAAATACGTGAAAAATCCCCTTGGTCTGGGTCAATGATTGCTAAATTGCTGAATTTCCAGAAAACTACTAGGCAATAATTATTGCCCAAATCATTATTTCATTAAAGGACAATTAAATAATAGTGGCAAATAATTCAAAATATCCACTCCTTGCGGTCCACACGGAATCAACAGACAAAAAAGATGGATGAAAATCTTGTTCAGAGGATGATGAATACTATTTTCAGAAAAGTCCGTAATTTTGTGCATAAACATACTGAATGATTTAAATATATGTGACACGCTATAAATTAATAAACGATCTTTTATATTCTGCAATAAAAAATATTGTTTACTTTTTTCTTTTCATTTAAAAATTAAATTCTTCCCATCGCGTACCAATTCTAAATTAACTATGCTTTAATACATAGCATAGCATTGCTATCTAAATACATGTACACTACGAGTATACTACGAGTACCTATATAGTTATCCACGTCCTTGCTTCGCTCAGTTCGCTGTCTTCAATGCTGTTGTGAGTTGTGACCTCCTACGTGGATCACATGACTCCGGATGACAGATTTCCAGGCCATTCGGTATTGTTTATACATATAAAAAACTAATATAACTAAAATAACTAATATTATAAATGGGAAAGTGTGTGTGTCTGTTTGTTTGTCCGTCTTTCACGGCAAAACGGAGCGATGAATTGACGTGATTTTTTAAGTGGAAATAGTTGAAGGGATGGAGAGTTACATAGGCTATTTTTTGTCTCTTTGAAACCCCCCACTTCCCTAAAATGACAGATGAAAGTTTGTATGGAGCACTCCCTATTTTTCGAATTTTGACGCGAGTAAAGCCGCTAGTAAAAAATATTTAAATATGCGGATGTAATAACGTTAATATTTCGATTAGCGAAGTGTTGCGAGTTATATGAAGGCCCATCATCAGGTACTTAGATTTTTATATGATTCGAATCATGTCGCCAATCGCGATATATTAACGTAAGTACATCCGTATAATATAATATATTACACGGATTTACTGGTGAAACCCGATAAGTTGGGCAAAACTGGTTTTTGAAATTCGAACTATGTGCAATTTTCCACAATGTTGTTATTTCAAGGACAAATTATCTCGATTTATCGGGTTTCACCAGTAAACCCTTGATTAAATAATCAATTTCAACGGCAACATTCAAAAAAATTGACAACTAATCCTGAAAAGTCGAACTTATCCTGAAAATAAATTATTTTCGAGAAAATCTCTAGTAGCCAAAGGGCAATCAATATCTAACGCTAAAGTGTAAATAAGTTCGGTGGATATGCGACAGAAAATGTAGAGTACTATCATATAGAGTAATACTAGGTTTTGCCCGCGGCTTCGCTCGCGTTAGAAAGAGACAAAAAGTAGCCTATGTTACTCTCCATCCCTTCAACTATCTCCACCTAAAAAATCACATCGATTCGTCGCTCCGTTTTGCCGTAAAAGACGGACAAACAAACACACACTTTCCCATTTATAATATTAGTATGGATTGTGTTGTAACCCTCAACAAATCTTAAAAGCAAATTATTTACTAGAAAATCTGTAGTACTCAAAGGGCAAATCTAACGCTAAAGTGTGTCCATGAGTTCGGTGAATATCCGATAAAAGAAGCCGAGTACTATACTCCTATGTTGTGCCCCAAACAAATCTTAAAAGCAAATTATTTCCGAGAAAATCTGTTGGGCAATATCTAACGCTGGAGTGTCCATGAGTTCGGTGGATATCGGATAGAAGAAGTCGAGTGCTGTGTCCACACGGCCGACCTGGCGCGGACAATATTTGCTAATCTCGCGAGCCGACCATGCGTCATATTTGCCAGAACTCTAGAGGTTTGAAATTCTTGATTTGTAAGTGATTTCGTATTAGCTGGCGGGGTTTTACGAGCTCCAATGCAGAAGAGTTCGTCAAGTCATAGATTATTAGCCGCGTTTTACCTACCAATAAAACGCATATTAATTTACTTACCTTATTCGAAGCTTATTAATTGAGAGAGGCACGTCGTTTCCCGCCATTTTATTGCTATCTCTTTCTAACTTATGACTTTATTTCACTCTTTTTCCCCCACTATTCACCACCTGGCAGTAGGGATGAGATTGATTTAAAACGAAATCCGAGAATAGTTCGTCATTGGCTCGAAATTAAGTAATGTCACCAGGCAGAGTTTACTCATAAGCTTCGAATAAGGTAAGTAAATTAATATGCGTTTTATTGGTAGGTAAAACGCGGCTATTAATTTGACTTGACCGTTATTCGAAGCTTATTAATTGAGACCTGTTTGTTATCGCCTGGTGGTGAAGAAAAAGAGGACGCCAATGTGACCTTATACCATGATGATTGTTAGGATAGAAATGTATAAGACCTCAGATTCACCAATCAACCATTTATTGCAAGTATTAGCAAGAAATCATGAATCATCTAAAAGTATTTCTAAGAATAGATTATAGTTAACTATTTAATTGGTTCAAACAAGTGTGATACAGAATCAACAGAGGATACAGGCATCACTTCACGCCTATAGTGACGACAAAAAGTATTTTCTGAGCGCCAATTACCACGCGCTAGAATTTCGTCTAACAGGGAAATTGTCTACCCAATGTTTTGATGCCACAGCAGAGCGAATGCTGCCTGGCGTCGCTGTAATGCCTGCTTCCTTGAACAAACTCTTTATCCAACCGGACATAATCGTTCGAGATGCACTTTTGACATCACCTCTTAGAGTAACAAATAAATCACATATATTGGCCAAATCACGCCTACATTTTAGTAAAGAAACTATATGATTTACCCAAAATACAGGGTCCAAGTTTTGACACTCAGAGTTGTGTAACAATCTCCATCCCGACTGCCTATAATCAACGCAGTCCGTCTTTGATCCAAATGCCGGCCAAAATACAATAGCATCATCAGATTTTACAAAGTGCTGACAATCAATTTTTAACAATGTCAAATCATGGATTCGCCTGCCAGAGCAAAGCAGCAATAACATTGCAGTGTGTCTGCATGATTCAAAAGAACTCTCTCCAAATTTACTTTAGATTTGCTAAGATGATCAAGAAGAAAATCAATATTCCAAATAGGGGGCTTCTGGCCTATGGGCTTCTGCAATGCAATTGATTTTAGAACATGTTTAACAGGAATGTGCGAACTCAGTAGGCCAGAATCCTCTGTATTACATAACGTGGAGACTACTGATTTGTAGAGCAATATAGTTCTGTACGAAAGTTTATGTATTAAGTGAAGATCAGATAAATACTTCGCTAAGTCCGAACCAGACGGTTTCTTGAAGTTTACATTGTGACTAGTGGCCCAAAGGACCCATTTCTTCCACGCTATGTCGTAGGTTTTTCTGGTGGACATACGCCAAGATCGCTTGAGTAATTTCAATTGATCGGAATTCCAGTCAGTTAAGTTTTCCGACCACCCCCACACTTCCACACTTCCACGACCATTTCCTGCACTTTCGGTGGAGGCAATCCCGTCGTGACGTCGATCAAGAACCTCTCCAGTGATCGCAGAGTGAAGGGAGCTGCTAGAGCGCGTGATCTGATGTCCGCTCGCCAATAAACGCGATCCCATCGTGGTACTATTAACAGATATGTGCCCATTGCTTGGTTGAGATGTGCTAGCACTTTCGGGACCAGATAGGGAGGTGGAAACACCCAGGCCAGGTTGTAATTCCACACTTGTGAAAACGCGTCGTGAAATAACGCCTTCGGGTCGCTTTGGTCCAGTGAAGCGTAATTTATCACCACATGCGCCTGGTGAGACGCAAATAGGTCGATCTGGGGAACACCCCATTTTGAAAATACTTTCTCCGTAGCGCCCGGAAGCAGATGCCACTCCGGGGCCTGGCGCAGTCGTGACAGGTGATCTGCATGGCTGTTGTATTTTCCCGGAATGTGAACTAGGCTCAGATTGATGTGGTATTGCTCTAGGATGCAAAATATCTGGAATGTCAATTTCAGGAGTGGATTCGACTTTGTGCCGCCCTGGTTGCGTAGATATGCTAACACGGTTTTGTTGTCGCATTGAACAAGTACCGTAGAGTTGCTCAGGGACTGACAGTGACCTTCTAAAACCCTTTTCACGGCAAGCATCTCCTTCTGATTGCAATGCAACCTTTGTTCCGGCTTTGTCCAAAATCCCGTCAAAGCTTGATCGTCTAATTGGGCACCCCAAGCCAGGTCTGACGCATCTGTTGTTAAAAAGTGTGACGGTGGAGGTAGGTGGATCGGCGAAGCCGCGCGACAATGATGCAACCACCAGGTCAAGTCCTCCTTTACCCTGTCCGGAATGGCATATGTCTGACTCGAAAAACGTGGCACAGAGTTCAGAAAGTTTAGCAGGGCTCGGTAGTTTAGCCTTCCCTTTGGAACCATGAAACTTGCGAAGTTTAAAAGTCCCACTAATCTTTCCAAGTTCTTTCGATTGGTTTTCGCAGAGGAAAGCAGTTCTTGGATCTTGCCTAACAAAGATGGAATCTTTTCGTCCGGAAGCCTTTTCTGGTTTCTCCAGGCATCCCACCAGACGCCTAAGTATACCAGCGCTTTTTGAGGAATCAATTGTGATTTTTGATAATTGATTAGCCACCCTAGTGTCTCTAATTTCTTTACGACCGTTTGGACATTCCTGACAAGAGTATTCTTTTCTTGGTGCGCAATAAGGAAATCGTCGAGGTACACTATTATCCTTATATTCATGTCCCTTAGAATCTGCGCCGTCCAGTTGGTGAATGTCGCAAAGGTTTTCGGCGCGGTGCTGAGGCCGAACGGTAGACAAGTCATCTGCATAAGCTCTTGGCCATAGATAAGGCGCAGAAACCGCCTGTGAGATGGCTTTATTGGCAGATGGAAGCATGCCTGGGACAAGTCCACCTTGCACAGCCAGTCGTTCGGCTGGATGAAACTTGGCACACGGTGCACGTTTATTAATCCAAAATTTTCGGTCATTACAAACCGGTTTAAGGCCTTCAAATTGAAGATAGGCCGGGGCGAGCCGTCGCTTTTAGGCACTAGGAACATGGTTGATATAAAACTGGGAGACGGATCCACTACCTCTAGGACACCCTGATCTTTCATTTGGCCGATGATCTGATCCATGTCGTCTGACTGCGGACATTTGAGGTTGTCGCCACAATGGTTTGGATAAACTAGGGGTGGCTTTTGAAGGAAGGGTATGCGATACCCTTTTAACATCCGCAACACGTGGTCTGGTGCGTTCATGTTCTCCCATATTTTGTAAAACTGTGCCAGCCGGCCTGCCCTGAACCTTATGTCAATATTTACCTCGCTTGTTGGATCTGTACCCCGCGGGGAAGCACCTCGTTTTCGAGCAGCTCGGGGCTGATACTGGGGCCTTTGTTGATATTGTCTCGATCGTCGTCCACGAAATGAACAGCTGGGCCCATTTTTAAATGCAGTGTTACATCCTTGCGAAGGATAGTTATGATTGTAATTTCCCCGCTGGGTATGACATTGCTGCGCGGCAGCATTTTCTTGGCAAGCATGAGAATTACACGTAAGAGTGTTGCTTGAATGCGGGTGATTGCAGTAGCCCTGCGAGGGCGCTTTGTGAGGCAATGCTCCCTGCGAGGGAGCGCCTGTCGTGGCCTTAGCCTCGTCTGTTTGCGAAACAGGGGTCTTTTTTATTGGCCAGAAACACTTACGAACTGGAGTGCTGGAGTGTGGACCATGGTGCTCAATCTTGGCTGAAAAGGCTTCGGAGTCGAACAGCGACGAGCTGGACGGAGGTATCTTGCGTATAGCCGCCTTAAGCAAGGGCTCCTTGATATGCTTCGTGATACCATTTCGCCTCATGTTTATAACCTCAGCTCTATGACCACAAACAAGTTGTAACATGTCTTCGGATACCTTGAAAAGGTCGCCGGCCAAGAGGACGCTACTCACCTTGTCGTGAAAACTTTCGTACGAAAACTCGCCACCTGACCTAGTAAAGTTCAGTATTTCTGCCACTGCAGCGTGCAGGGCTTCTTGTTGTTTTATCAAACAAAACGTAAGGGCGCCATACGCTTTGTCAGAATGCACCAAATGTGGATATGTGTCATATGGTTTAACTTCTTCGTTAACTTCTAAATCCGTGTAACCTGGGGACCTACTGTAGATTTTCTGAGTTTCGGCATAGCGAATGTCATTCCAGCCCTTGCTACCAAAGCGTTGTACCTCACACAAAAGTTTTATTTGCCCTTCCGTTGCCTCAGGTATTGTTGGTTCTTTTAATTTAGTACCAAGGCCTAAGACAAAAGGTTTCGACGGGCCCGGGACCGGCTGAGGTTCCGCTTCGGTATAAAGGTCTCGACTAACATTGTCTGAAACCACAGAATATGCATCACAATCCTCCTCATGAGCGTAATAGTTATTAGGATTAACAAGTGCTCGCAGCTCGTTTACTTGTTTAGTTAACTCATGGAGCCTGCGATGGGACTTTTTTCGGCCCCCCCTTTTCTTGCTGCGATACCGGCACTTGCGTTTCAAATCTGATCTCGACGAGCCCGAGGAACTGGAGCAGTCCGTACTATCACTGCTACTCACTAGATAAACGCTTACGCCTTGTTTTTGGGACATTCTCGGCTGGTTTGTCCTCTGGCTTTCCTTCTACCTCATCCATAATTCTACAATACAAAACAACAATCAAAATCGAACGGCAAAAACCGTTTAAGGTGAAATACCCCATAATGGACGATGATGCCATTATGGACAAAAAAACACAAATCCTTAAAAATAAGTATCTAAAATTAGTTTCTAAAAAGTGACGGCTATGTACCATAAACTAGAGTTGTAGAGCTGTTTCATTTTGAAGTTTCAGTTAATTCGGTTATTTCTGAAGGATTTGGCGACAAGATAAAATTCATCAGTTTACTGAAAAAAATATCAAGACGAATTCTTAGTAATGTTGCTAAGAGAGTTGAGTTCATGTATAAAATAATAAAAAAATAATACTCGGTGTAAACTTGAATGCGTTTTACTTACTGCATTAAGCATGAGATAAGGTATAAAACATACTAGTTTGTTGCTCCAAAGATATAAAGAAATAGCGTTATTTTGCGAGTGTCCATTACTGGAACCGAGAAACTGCCCACCCCCTATGATGGACAAGGAACAATTTACAAAACCAAAATTTACAAGAAACAATCCTATGTTAAAATAACTCAAACTAATTGTATTTATGGTATATAAAATTGTCTCATTGAGTATCAGTTGGCTTTAAAAGTAAAATTTTAAACTTTTTTCACTGTCCATAATGGGAGATCCATTACTGGAGAACTGCCGTCCATAATTGGAGAAAAAACACCTAGTTTTAATTTGTTAAGTATGAAGAAACTAATAGCAGTATCCATTTTGCAATACGCTTGAAATGTAAAAGAAGGATAGGACATTCAAGATTTAACACGCTTAGCGGTAGAATTTTCACATTTATGAGTGAAATATCAAAAACAGGCGAAAAATTTTCTTAAACTGTCCATGATTGGGTGCGTTACCTTAAATAATTAAAATTTCAAAATAATTTTGGAGGGTAGATTCGAAACCCTTTGTGTAGCGTACAAAAAACAAAATAGTCACTTGATGATTACTTACGTGAATGAGTTGTCACAATAGGTAACCTTTCACTAGATATTAGATTTGATCGATTAACTAACAAATTTTTAAACTTATAATGAGTTTGCAGAAGATCAATTTTAAACACTAATGGACTTATCTGAGTCGTGCTTCTTGTTAGCACGACCTACCGCGGCGGGAAACGAGACGCCAATGACGAACTATTCTCGGATTTCGTTTTAAATCAAACTCATCCCTACTGCCAGGTGGTGAATAGTGGGGGAAAAAGAGTGAAATAAAGTCATAAGTTAGAAAGAGATAGCAATAAAATGGCGGAAAACGACGTGCCTCTCTCAATTAATAAGCTTCGAATAACGGTCAAGTCAAATTAATAAGTATATTAATAGGTTTTTTTTCTTACATTGTATTAATTGTGCAATAGTGTAAAAGCAACGTTGTATTTATGAATATAATATTGTAGAAATCGTTTGCTGCTAATGCCTTTCTAGAAATAAAACGAATTGATATAAAATTCATATATTAGGTACTTAATAATCTATGACTTGACGAACTCTTCTGCATTGTGGCTCGTATTTGTGGAAATCTTTTATTGTACGTGACGTTTTCTTTATAATAGTGTAGTGGTTTGAAAATAACTTGTAATCTTTAAAGACATCCGCATTGAGAGAAATTTGCATTGTGAATTTAACAAGTTCGATTTGTTGCGGTTTATCCGTTTGAATCAGCCAAACGTATGTTTAAAACAATATGTGTCAGGTTGTTTTTATAAAATTGACTTGTTGATTCAAATATATTGCCGATTCAAATGACAAGTAGCTTGTTGTTTGAACCAAAGAGCACGTAGGCGCTATTTTAACCAAAAAACTTGTTGAACGAACATGAAAACTGGTTGTATTTTTTCTCAGTGCGCCGTTGGTAATAATATCTATTATGTAACTTAATTTTACTCTCGAAAGTTTGTCATCTTTTCCGCACTTGCATGCAACTCGCTAAAAATCACGAATACGTAACACTAGTGATCAATAGGTCTTTATCAAATGCGTCACTTTTATTACTTGATATGATAACCTCTCTTAATGGAGATAAACAGGAATACTAAGTCAATCATTCGCATTTGTATATATTTCATGGTAGATTACGTCGTGTAAATATTACCTACCATAAATATGTAGTTTCAAAGAAAAAAACTCCCACATTCGCTTGAGAAAGACGCTTTGATTGGTATATTGTAAAATTATACAATGGGTCATCCACATATTACGTACTGACAGAGTACGTAGGTACCCGGTGATAATGATTGCACATCAGTTTTTCGTCTTCGTAGAGCGTTGTCCCTTTCTTGCTTATGTGACGTTAATTGTCTCTTTCCAAAGGCCGATGTGCGATTCTTTATCGCCGTTTACTGTAAGTGCGTTTTCAAATGACAATCGTTGATGCTAGACGTCAATCGAAACGCAGTCTGACTCTGTCGCGCCAGTACGAAAGAGCGATAGATACGATATTATTTATCGTGAGGTTTTGTGCATTTGGCTCCGTACTCTGATATCGTTTTAAGATACGGATGGTAGGTATACGTATATGTTTAAAATGTTTAAATTGGCCTCAGGCCCCGTAGCCGAATGGCATTTCTCCGACGCCAAACGAAAGCGATACGCCGCTGGCTCTGTCGCGCCAATACGCAAGCGCGATAGAGATAGATATCTACTAGCGCTTCGTTTCGTGAGCGTTTCGTGAGCGATTGTGCCATTCGGCTAGCCACCCTGGGTACCTACGTAGCTGAATGGCACAAACGCTCACGAAACGAAAGCTCGTAGATATCTACCTCTATCGCTTTTGCGTATTGGCGCGACAGAGCCAGACTACCTTTCGCGGCGTTTTGTTTTCGTTTCGCGTCGCAGAAACGCCCTTCGGCAGGTGCCGTAGCCGTTTCGTGAGCGTTTGTGCCATTCGGCTACGTACCCTGACAATCGTTGACGCTCCGTGGCGATCGAAACGCATCAGTCTGCCTCTGAAGAACTCCACTGAAGAAGATCTGGGGGTTACCATGACGTACTAAAGACGTTCAGTTTAGGTTGAGAGAAAGGGACACAGCTATAGCAGTTACATAGCTCCGTCCCTCTCTCAACCTAAACTGAACGGCTTTAACACGTCATGGTAACCCCCCAGTTGTCGTAGCCGAATGCACCAACGCTCACGAAACGCTCACGATAATATCTCTTTCGTAGCTATCTATCTCTATTGCTCTTGCGTATTGGCGTGACAGAGCCAGACTACCTTTCGTGGCGTTTCGTTTTCGTTTCGCATCGCAGAAATGCCATTCGGCTGCGGCACCAGGGACAGCTAGCAACGACACGCGTATACGAAGCGTAAGCAAATGTGTCATTGGCGAGGCACCCTGCACGCCTCCTTGTGACGAAATTGCTATTACGAAGATTCGCAGCTAATGGCGAAGTAATTGGCTGCTCGCTAACTAATGGACAATTAGACCGGCCCACATAGAATATGGGAGAATTATAATGCTGTTATGTTCTTAACGTGCCATTTGAGCATGAGAGCTTTGACGTTTGGTTAAAATTAAGGTAGATACAGCATATCCTTGAAGCGTACCTAATTAGAATTTTATTTTACTGAATTATAGGCATATGTGAGGAGGTTTCAAAATAAACTATTGCAATAAGAAAAGTTATAGCCGTATTACGTATTTAAGACAAAAAAAGGTAAATGATGGGTTGACGCAATCATCATTGAAACATCACAAAGAAGAAAAGCAAAGATATGTAAAATTTAAATTGTTTAGCTCACTAGCTATTCAGAATGAAAAAATGCTACAAAAAGACAGACAGACGGGCAGAGTCGCACCATAATCCTTATTGTACCTTTTTGATACGAAACCCTAATATCATAAGGAAAAAAGGTACTCTGTTACAGAAGTTAGCGGTAGGTTAAAATATAAGTAAAATCACATGTCATTTATAGGGACACCTCTACTTTCAGTCAATTTATCATCTTTAAACATTTAAAATTAAAATTACGTCATACACGCACTTCATATGAGTGAAGTACCTACACATTGACGTATTTAAACATACAGTACCCACCTACCATAAACAAACTTTCTAACACGACCCACTCAAGGCTAAATGGATCAGAGGCATGTGAGACTCGAGCCTACTTGCTATTTCCCTCATCAGCACCAGACATATAAATAGACCACCTAAGATGCGCGTTTACGACTTAAGCCGTCCTTAATTTAGATAATACATATTGACTGCTACCTACCGTATCATACACTAAATAAAACATTGGTAATGCCTCAGCTTACACGTCTAACGACCTAATCACTAGACCAAAAAGCGCCATATAAGGTGCCATAGGCGCCAATTTGAAAAGAGCACCGCCGCCGTGGCCGGGCCATAGGGATTTCCTTGATCTACTATTTGCTCAAAAAAGTTGAACGGTGAATGAACAGTCGCTACCAATAACGGTACAGACGCAAGGCAAGCTGGGACACACTTTATTTTTTATTCCTGCTGATCGCTGGACGCTGCTGCTGAATGGTCAACGTCAAAATCGCTAGCTTTAATATTGTTATCGTAGCTAGCTGACTCTGTCGCACCAAACCGGAAAAGCGATACGGCCTAGCCACGACAATGGTCTAACGGCCTAGCCACGACAATGGTCTAACGGCCTAGCCACGACAATGGTCTAAGGCGTCTTGCGGCAGCGGCAAGCGGTAAGTCACAAAAACAAAAACGCAGCGCGCGCGAGGCATGCCACGACCTTGCCGCTGTTCGAAATCGCGCGCGGGTTTTTACGGGCCTACCCGCGGGAGCGGCGCGCGGGGCGGCGCGCGACTCGAACAACTGTAGCGCGCCGCGCCCGCACCGCCACGACATTGGAGCGGCGCGGCCGGCCTAGGCGGCTAGATGGGGCTAGCGATTCCGCGCGAAACAAAACATTTTGTTTTTATTATGAGCGTCTTGAACCCGAAACTTTTATTTAATGAAAATTGAATTGTACTTTCGCGTATGTAGTATGTAATAATGTTTTGAAACATATTTTTGTATAGTATTTATTCGTATTTACTCTAAATTTTTTTCTAAGTGTTTATTTATATTAAGTATCATTTAACTAGCCATAAAATAAATTCCATGTACTTAGTCATCACACGTATTCTCTTGTACAAGACGTAATTGACTAATTAAAGCATTCTATGCACTTTGGAGTCATATTCGACAGTAAAAAACATGTTTTTAAAGGCGTCTTGCGGCAGCGGCAAGCGGTAAGTCACGAAAACAAAAACGCAGCGCGCGCGAGGCATGCCACGACCTTGCCGCTGTTCGAAATCGCGCGCGGGTTTTTACGGGCCTACCCGCGGGAGCGCGCGCGGGGCGGCGCGCGACTCAAACAACTGTAGCGCGCCGCGCGGGCGGTGCCACGACATTACAGCGGCGCGACCGGCCTAGGCGGCTAGATGAGGCTAGCGATTCCGCGCGAAACAAAATATTTTGTTTTTATTATGAGCGTCTTGAACCTGAAACCTTTATTTAATGAAAATTGAATTGTACTTTCGCGTATGTAGTATATAATAATGTTTTCAAACATATTTTTGTATAGTATTTATTCGTATTTACTGTTAATTTTTTTCTAAGTGTTCATTTATATTAAGTATCATTTAACTAGCCATAAAATAAATTCCATGTACTTAGTCATCACACATATTCTCTTGTACAAGACGTAATTGACTAATTAAAGCATTCTATGCACTTTAGAGTCATATTCGAAAGTAAAAAACATGTTTTTAAATATGAAAACGTTCTGGCCGCTCCTAGGTCCTGCCGCCGCTTCTAAAAGTACGTGGCATGGTTAGCGCCCGCGCGCGTTTCCCGCGCAGCCCAGCCGCCCCGCTCGCCGCCTTAGACCATTGTCGTGGCTAGGCCGTAAGGCGGCGAGCGGGGCGGCTGGGCTGCGCGGAAAACGCGCGCGGGCGCTAGCCATGCCACGTACTTTTAGAAGCGGCGGCAGGACCTAGTAGCGGCCAGGACGCTTTCATATTTAAAAACATGTTTTTTACTGTCTAATATGACTCTAAAGTGCATAGAATGCTTTAATTAGTCATTTACGTCTTGTACAAGAAAATATGTGTGATAACTAAATACAGGACATTTATTTTATGGCTAGTTAAATGATACTTAATATAAATAACCAATCAGAAAACAATTAAGAGTAAATACGAATAAATACTATACAAAAATATGTTTGAAAACATTATTACATACTACACACGCAAAAGTACATTTCAATTTTTAGTAAATAATGGTTTCGGGTTCAAGACGCTCATAATAAAAACAAAATCTTTTGTTTCGCGTGGAATCGCTAGACCCATCTAGCCGCCTAGGCCGGCCGCGCCGCTCCAATGTCGTGGCGGTGCGGGTGCGGCGCGCTACAGTTGTTTGAGTCGCGCGCCGCCCCGCGCGCCGCTGCCGCGGGTAGGCCCGTGAAACCCGCGCGCGATTTCGAACAGCGGCAAGAGTCGTGGCATGCCTCGCGCGCGCTGCGTTTTTGTTTTTGTGACTTACCGCTTGCCGCTGCCGCAAAACGCCTTAGACCATTGTCGTGGCTAGGCCGGAGAGGACTACTATAGCGATTGTAACTTTCGCTAGGTATACTGTTTCTGCGTAGTACTTAGTCTTCTACTCAGACATGGATCTGTCACACGTCGCTATTTCCTTCGTCATAACACACATTAATTTGGGCATATCTTCCAAAGTGGGAAGTTGGCGTGTCGGAGCGGTGTAAAAGTTGTCCAAACTGTCGACAACTCGTAAACTAGCGGGTCGCGAGTCCCCGTAATTCGGTTAGGGGCCCGAACCTATGTTGCTGTCGTTTTACGAGTATTGTTTTCTTTAACATGTGCTATCTATCAGCTACGACATTTCGGTTTATTTCGATACGTCTAACCAAGGATTATTTATATAGGATTTACATACTTCATACTAAGAATCGTACCTCGATTTTTTAGCGCCACCCATTAAATACTATCATAACAGAACTGCCTACACTGAAGATGCCCACAAATTTTATTTTTTCAAAATGTGTATAGATATCATGATTGTAAAATAAACAAATATGTAATGTCAAAAATAAAAACACGCAAAAATATTTGGGGAAAATATTATTTTGGTCACTTTCAGGCTGTGAAACAGTGCCATCTAGTTTTAAGTCTAAAATTACTATACATTTCAGGGGTACTCTTTCTTGTATGGGATTTGTCAGTTCAGTATTAAATCGTTCTTGCGTCTAACCATGAAATAGTGACAAATAAGTAAGCCCCACAAATCCACCTCTGGGCTCCGTCGTCATCAAATAAACTCCATATCATGCCCATAATGCATTGTCATCCAATTTACATAATATTCAAAATTTCGGCTTTATCAGAATACCTACGGGAAGTGGATCAAATTTAACTCGCGTCATATAACTGCATCGTAATATGATGATGTATTCCTGTCATCCCTCACTAGGGACATAGGACTCTTAGAAGAATCTTCCACTTTTCACGATCCTGGGCGACTGCTTCCAAATCCTTCCAGCCTAGTCCACTTGCGCCAGCCTCCTTCTCCACTGACCGCCTCCACGTGGTACAAGGCCGCCCCGACCGTCTACTGCCAGCAGAGACCCTGCTTTGACAGGTGGTTGACTGCTCTACGTAGCACGTCAAGCACGTGCCCTATCCATCGCCACTTCCGTGCGACATTTAATTTTATACTTAGGTACATATGTAATACCAAAAAAATGATGATAGATTTCGCTTGTAAATGTAAAATCAAAAAAGGAAACCGTTTAGTTTTCGAATTAAAAAAATTACAATTAAGACTTAGGTACACTATATATACTAATAACTAAATACATTAATAATTACAAATAAAATTAGAATTAAACTACCAACTAAATCTACTCTGAGTCTCTCCCGTAGCAAAGGAGCCCATCACGCTCGCCGCGTTTTCGTTTGTCACGAATGTCAGCAGTCGAATTTCTGATTAACTTTGGTGGAATTAATGAAAAAGGGGGTTCTGTGTCAATATTTAATAATTTTACGTGGAAAGTACTCATAAATATATGTAGTAGTAGTAGTATTAGTAGTAGTAGTAAAACACTTTATTGTACCAGAAAATAATACAACACACAGGAAAAAGAGCTTATTATAAGTACAAAGGCGAACTTATCCCTTTAAGGGATCTCTTCCAGTTAACCTATATATACCTAATGTATACCTAAACTCTGTCAAACAAGTCTGCCAGTAAATAAGAACAAAGAAAACTATATGCATCCTTTTCTTTAGGGTGCTAGAGAAAAGGATACGTATAGTTTTCTTTGTTCTATTTAGTGACAGACTTGTTTGACAGAGTATAAATAAAACTTACAAAAAAAACAACTTTTGATCTTTCTTCTCAGTTTGTGTTAGCAGTAAATATCATAATATTGTTATATATTTCTTGGCCTTTGGCAAACAATTTTACAATATCTAGTCTAGGTCGTGATAATGATAGTACTATCAGTATTATAAACACTGAATTAATAGTATCTCAGCTGTGTAAGGATGCGATAAGGATTCATTTACATAAACATTTATTCAGTATACATAAAACTGAAGTGAACATAATATATATTTGGACTCATCTTGTCCCTGAAACAACTAACAGCTTGTATAAAAACGTACCAGCATTGGGATCTAGTTTCACGTAGTCGTCCATGAAATCTTCCCATTTGTGCTCTAAACCGTTGAAAGGGTTGAAAGATTTCAGCATTTCTGGAAAGCATGTATATAATGTACAAAAATTGCATGTGTGGTGACGGGTTAAGAATTTCAGCACCCCATTTCTTTACTTGTGTGTAGGCGAGAGGCTGGCAACCTGTCAGTGTCGTTTTCTTTCAAGCCCTTAGCCAAGAGTTGCACTAAATCATGAGTAGTTTCATGTGCTCTGCCTACCTCATATTAAAAAAAAAAAACGTCCATCATATTCCGTTTAGATTAAGTCCTACAGATAAATATATTAATGTGGGCGACGGATAGGTATAAGCTTGATTTCAAAAATTGTAGTTTATGTTAAACTAGACATTTTTTATATTAAAGGAAAAATTGGAAAAATTTACGCTTCCGGCGGGACTTGAACCCGTATCCTTTTTGCAATCCGTGCAATGCTCTTAACCAATTGAGCTACGCAAGCCACACCGGACATCGCAAATCTTTCCATGCCTTTCCTTATTATGGAAAGATTTGCGATGTCCGGCGTGGCTTCCGTAGCTCAATTGGTTAAGAGCATTGCACGGATTGCAAAAAGGATGCGGGTTCAAGTCCCGCCGGAAGCGTAAATTTTTCAAATTTTTCCTTTAATATAAAAAATGTTTAGAATCGTTAGCAGACGTTTCTGCTTGTTAAAAATTAAATTTATGTTAAACTAGCTTTTGTTCGCGGCTTCGCTCACGTTAGAAAGAGACAAAAAGAAGCCTATGTCACTCTCCATCCCTTTAACTATCTCCACCTAAAAAATCACGTTAATTCGTCGCTCCGTTTTGCCGTGAAAGACGGATAAACAAACAGACAAACACACTTTCCTATTTATAATATTAGTATGGATTCTACTTGAAAATGTACCTCTGTAAATATTTTTCGGCAAATAAATGATTGTATTGTATTGTGTCTAAATTTATGGGATACAGGCGTGATTGTATGCATCGAAATATAAATAGAAAATACCATTATGTATTTGGCTTAAATTCTTGTAGATATAGATTAAAGGGGCGCTCTAAAAAAAACTTAAATTTGTTCTTTAGTACTTTCGTCAATAAGTTTTAATATAAATACCTACCTCATTCTTTGCTCCCAGGCGAACGATATCCCATGACCCTGCTCAAGTTTCTTTAAATTAGCTGAGGCATAAATAAAACGGTTGTCCGAACTTATCCCCATAGAAATAAAGTTATTGTCCGGACTTATCCCAACCTATGGGCACAGGTGAAAGACACTATTACATGTTACTAGTGACACCCCATGTGGTGAGAAACGTTATAAGTAATTCTAATAAGCAAGTTTATAAGGGTTTTTGATAGCGTTCTAAGATGATATTATGATGTAGAACTTTACCTTTTAATTCTATTATACCGCTTACAAATTCAAAGGTACGTGTCTTCACTTTAATATCAATATATCTGAAGCCAATTTTCTTCATCAAACTTCTAATTTCGGTTTCGGGGTCCTATAAAAAAGATTTGTAATATTTGTATTAAGTATGTAATTTCCAGAACTAAATAAAATATAAAGGTTACAATTCTGACAAAAACATAGGTCCGATACAAGTATTTGAAAGAGGAGGTTCGAAACGAGTGGCAAATTAACACTCGACCGAAAGGAGTGTTTTAAATCGACACGAGTTACGAATTTGCGCACTAGCGCAGGCAAAAAGTACCATTAGTACTGAAAAATACTAATATTACATACTCTCACGCACAGTCGCCATCAGATACTTATATCGGAGCAGCGGTCAAGGTGCTCAAAAATATGAGAACACGCCACTATTGTCAAGGCGTGTTCAGATCTTTTCGCGCACCCCGGCCGCTCAGATATATTAGTCAATCAATTGGAACCCTAGGCTCTACAACCATGTCAAAATGAGAAGCTGTAAGAAATTTCTTACAATCTGATTTATAACGTCACTATGACCTAGTTCTACATAACAGTGGCCTAGGGTTCCAATTGGTTGATTGGTTGTCTGCGAATGTCCCTTGCGTGCTGGAGCCTCCTGGTCTCTGTCGCTCTGACGGGAAGAGACCGGATGGGTTGACGTTGGTTCCTTGGGAGAGGGGAAGGTGTTTAGTTTGGGATGCAACGTGTGTCAGCACTTTCGCCACTTCGCATATTGGCCGTACCGCGAGAGTGGTACGGGCGGCGGCTGAGTTAGCTGCAGCTCGCAAGCGGGAGAAGTACGCGATCCTTGCGAACTATTTGTTTATCCCGCTTGCAGTGGAAACTACCGGTTGCTGGTGTGCGGAGGCCAAAGTGTTTTTCGGGGAGGTGGGAAGACGCTTGAGGGAGAGGGGTCTGGATCCTCGCTCTGGGACCTTCCTGATGCAAAGGTTATCCATCGCGGTTCAACGCGGTAATGCGGCAAGCGTTATGGGTACCTTTGCATCGGGAGGCTCACGGGGGGGCTTGCTAGGTTAGGTTTAATTATGTATCTGTGTATGTTTTTGTGTGTGTGTAATTAGGTTAGATCTAGTTTTTAAGTGCTTGCATGTATTTGCTGATTTTGAATTGTTTTGGCTTTTGATTTTTTGGTAAATAAAATTGGTTGACTGTACGTTGCCTCTAGTACTTACCTGAGATTCGTGGTATGGGGATATAAACTTGGTCTTGACATCTTTAAGATAGTGATTCCATTTGGAAGTTCTCGAAAGTTTAATATAATTCTCGTATATGTTGCACGTGGCAAGGAATATTATCAAGCAGTTGCCGTCTTTTGCCAGCAGATTGTATATATTGGAAAAGGCTTTCCTGTAATCAAAATCAGACAGGTTTGTGTAGTTTAATACATAAATGAATTGAATGTCGTGGTGCGTCAACCATTGCACTCTTGGCTAAAGGCTCAAAGTAAAATTTACGAATACATATAAATAAATACCGAAATAAATTAATACAAGTTTAAAATAAGATTCTTAGAAAACTGTTAAAAAATTATTACAAACGCAGGTATGATAAAATTTAATAGATATTATGTTGACTTACTCTTGTTGTTGCACCCACATGAACGTGTAGTTTGAGACCACGTGATCAAAGCATCCTTGCAATTCACTAGGTAAATCATCTTCTATATCAAGCGTCATAAATTTAATCCTTTCACTCTCATATTTCGTCTTTGCAAAGTTTACACAATTCTGACTTTTGTCACTGCCGACTATCACCATAAAATTCTCCGGTATGTATTTGGTCCAAAGACCCGTCGTGGCACTTCCATCGCCGCAGCCGATATCCATGATGCTTGCGTTCTCTTTCCATTTAATTATGTATTCCTTTAATACATCTTCGAGATCTCTGTTTTGCAAATTGTTGGCTTTCTGATACCCCTTTGGATCCTGCATTTATTATAAGCTATACAATTACAAGCTATATATTTTAAACTTAATCGCATCGACAGCTCGTAAGGGACTGATGTCGTAGCTACGTATTTGCTCTTATTAAATATTATTAATAGTTTTCATATGAGATAACAGTACTCGTAAAATGAGACAGAGTCAAACAAACACTGGGACAAGAGATACACTTGTAGGGATTCCTTGTACAGTTGCTCTTGGCTCACATGACCTTACATAAATATGCAATTCCTATCAATTATATAGTCATTATTTAAATTAGTGGTTCTTTGGGCTGTGGACATCGCATAATCTCATAGCTCCGCGATTTTGAAATGCGAATCTATGGAAATGCTGTTTGTAGACTAGTGTACCTAGACCAAATGTAGACGCTAACATTGTAACATGGCAAACCTGGGCATTTTCGCAAAAAAAAATCCAAAACTTTTTTCTATAAAATAGATAAATTTAATGTTTTTCCTACTCAGAATCACGAGCCCTTTCGATCCTACATGGTAAAAAAAGTGTCCCAAATTTAATGTTTACACTTCGTTACCATTTTTCAAACACTTTGTACAGCGGTTACAAAGTGGAAAGTATTCAAAATAATAGAAAATTTGGACCATTTTTTGGCTCCTTTTTTTGGCCTACATAGATTTTGACGACCGGTCTGGCGCAGTCGGTAGTGACCCTGCCTGCTACGCCGCGGTCCCGGGTTCGAATCCCGGTAAGGGCATTTATTTGTGTGATGAGCACAGATATTTGTTCCTGAGTCATGGATGCTTTCTATGTATATAAGTATTTATATATTATATTTATCGTTTGTCTGAGTACCCACAACACAAGCCTTCTTGAGCTTACCGTGGGCCTCAGTCAATCTGTGTAAGAATGTCCTGTAATATATTTATTTATATTTATTATTATAGATCGAAAGGGCTCATAATTCTGAGTAGGAAAAACATAAAATATAGGTACCTACCTTAGTGAAAACTTTTTGGGTGACTGTTCTCGCAAAAATGCCCACCTGCATGTTGCAGCCACCGCGCGCACTGGCCGCTGAGAAAAAAATGTCAATGTCGCGAGTCTTTTGTTTGTCATTGAATTTTTTCTCTTTCATGATAGAGAATGGTACTTCTGAATTACATTAATTTAAATTAATTTATTTGAAGATTGTGCTTCATTACTGATGTAAATTACAGTGTGATTGGGCTGCCTCTAATGCAGGTATTATTATTGTATAATATTTGTAAAAAGGTTTATGTTTTATTAAAATCTAATCCAAGTCCTATGGAACGTCACTGGTTCTTGATACTGAATAAGGCTTGGGAACTGAATCATGAACGATTGTTCCACACCTCTTCTACTTTTACCTTAAAGAAGAACGCTTAAGTAAGCGTGCTTCACCGTAGACCGCATCATCACTTACCATCAGGTGTGATCGTGGTCAAAGGTTTACCTATTCATACTAAAAAAAAGAACTATCGACGCTGTTTGATTAGTGGATAAGTATTAGGTCCTATAAACTTCGTTTTTGTCTGACTACAGATGTCAGGTACCGTGGGTATATAGGAAGAGGTAAGAGAGATATATTATCATAGTTTCTTATGTACTATCGGCTTCAAAAGTGCATGGATAAATTATGAATGAATTCATTGATAAATTCACCATGCACTTTTGCAGCTGATAGTACCTAGTACGTAATAATTTAAAGATTACCGGAGTGCAACGTAATTACACATATAATCATAAAACATACCTAAGTAATACCGTTCTTAGTGTTACCTATATAAAACATTGTGCTTAGAAACAAACAGGGGCAATAAAACAAATAAATATTGATCATACGACAGACGACTTTATAGCGAGTATATTTACCATGTTCTATTGCCAGAGCGAAACGATAGCACAAAATCTACGTCATACATCAATTATAATATTTATAATAATTAGCAACATGCGTGGAGTAGCACTGATTGTCACATCATCATTCGCCTGTGCATTCAAATTAGTCAAAACTCTAGTCTCAGAACTTATAGAACATCTGTCAGTAGCCAAAGTAACAAAGTAGTAAGACTGGTAAGTATCCTGACTAGGGAATGCAATCTCGTTCTCGCGAGATCTCTTTTGTACGAGATCTCGGTCATTTTTAGCGAGATTGATCTCGGCCGAAAAATCGACGAGATCTCGCGAGATCAACGAGATTGAACTCAAGCATAAAACGTCTTATTCGAAGCTTGCGAAATGACTAGACATGTTTCGTTCGCAAGTTGTAAGTGATTTATATGAACTATATCATATAACTGAACTCGCCAACTCGTTAACTCAGTAGAGATCTAGAGATTCAACTCGCTTATTTCGCTCAATAATTTACGTATCTCAGTTCGGAATGACGAATGACAGATTCAGACCGTTTCGAAATAATTCGAAGGTGTCAGCCAAGGCTATTTGCGTGATTCGCCATTATGGTATAACACTTACGACTGTGTGAATATAACCATCTATTTTACGAATTCTCGTACACAAAGTTTTGTTGGATATCGAGAAAGCAGAAGCCTAAAACAACCTTACTACAGTTACTACGGCTGTCGTTTGTTACGCAACCAATAACAATTTCTATTTTACACATTAAAAAAATCAAATTATTGTATTATTTTTTTTTATTTCTTTTTTAAATAGTCATACTACTATACGTTATAATATGTTATTATTATATTTTTGACGACCGGTCTGGCCTAGCCCAGCGGGTAGTGACCCGGACTGCTACGCCTACGGTCTCGGATTCGAATCCTGGTAAGGGCATTTATTTGTTTGATGTACACAGATATTTGTTCCTGAGTCATGAATGTTCTCTATGTATCTAAGTACTCGTATATTATGTATGCCGTTGTCTGAGTTGAGTGAGAGAACACAAGCTTTCTTGAGCTTACCGTGGAACTCAGTATTTATATTCTTCTGCTTTTCTTCCTATTTTAGTTCCTTATTTAACTGTCGGGTTTAAGAAGCGTATTAATTGTATTGGTAGTCTAATATTTTTATGTAATTTATTAGTAGTCAACTAGTCATAATTAATTCAGTACAGCTAATGCTTTTATGTGGGTCTATTTAATGACGGTAGGGATAACCTTGACTTTTATAATGTTAAATTTTTATCCTTTCATTAATAAAGGCATACGTTGCGGAATTTTTAAGTAGTCTCTACTGTATACTGTTCGCTGTTGGCATGGCAACGAATTCGAATTTGGTATTCTACTCACTCCAAATAATTTTATTTTATTTTTTTACTATACTTGAAGCGCTGGTGTCCTAGCGGTAAGAGCGTGCGACTTTCGATCCGGAGGTCGCGGGTTAGAACCTCGGCTCGTACCAATGAGTTTTCGGAACTTATGTGCGAAATGTCATTTGATATTTGCCAGTCGCTTTTCTGTGAAGAAAAACATCGTGGGGAGACCGGGCTAATTCCAATAAGGCCTAGTTACCCTTCGGGTCTGTCGCTTTCGTAAAAACTAGTGCCTACGCCAAATCTTGGGATTAGTTGTCAAAGCGGACCCCAGGCACCCATGAGCCTGGCAAATGCCGGGATAACGCAAGGAGGATGATGTTGATGATGACATGATAATCTATACTTCAAAGTTTTAAAAACTATATTGTGAGTTGTTCGGCACATAATTTATGTTAAACAATGTAAAATATATCAAAAAATATGAAAGATAAAATATTTGTTCCATAATAGCAATCATTCTTATTATTGTTATCCTTATTCATTGCTATATTCTGATTATTTACAAGAACAAAACCACATACCGGTCAATCTCGCGAGATCTCGAAATTGGCGAGATCTCGCGAGATTGGTTTCATGAATTCTCGAGATCTCGCCTGGGCCCCAATCTCGTCGAGATTGCATTCCCTAATCCTGACGCTCGTGATACGGAAACTATTAGTAATTTGTACTGATTCAGTTCGCCTGAAGTCCTCCAAAGTTCCTTATGCGAAGATAAAATCACCGAACCGTCACCAAAATCGCAAATTTAGGGACACCCGTTGCAATTTGAATACCGGAAATGTTTCAAAATCCAATAGGCTGGTAAATTGTTGGAGTATCGAATATGTGTCAGTTCTGGGGACAGACAACCGTCCAATCAGCTGCTGACAGATGGATTGAATCGCCTGCTAACTACCTCAACTACGTATATCCTGCTAAATCCTCTTCGAAAAATGTACCTTTCTCTCAAAAACTTAAAGTTTGTTTTTACAGAGATAACATTCGTTGAGATAAGAGGTTGAGAAAAGAAGTAATCGATATGGGAACGCTCGATAAAACTGTTCGAAAAAACAACGTGATTGATACCCTGTGAAGTCTATTTAATTTAAGGGTTCAAAACAAATATATACTTTAGTATTTATTTTTATTGGGTTGAGGTCAGAAAAGTCCGTTGGCGTGGATAATAATTTTAGGGACATGAATATAAGACTGGTTGGGCGGGTACAAAAGCAATAAACGTGTGAAATCTAGAGTTTATTTATAAAAATACATAAAGTTCCGTCATAGGTTTGTAACAAGTAATAAAAATGGTAGGACAAAAAGTAGTTTTAAAAAAACGCATATAATTAAATACTCATCCAGTTGCTGTTATTTATGAATTGAATGAGTATTTCAGCGATACTCGTACTTTAAATATTTTATCTTAGGTAGGTTCCTATATAGGTATATCTACTTGTGTAATAGGTATATGGATTTAGCCTTTATTCGGTTAAGGACAGATTCTGGTTTGGGCAGATTCTGGTTACGGCAGATTCTTTTTATGGCAGATTCTTGTTTGGGCAGAAATACAATCATCGAAAAAAGTGTCTAGAACCCTAATAGAACTTTTTACAGGACTGCCCAAAAAAAAGGAGTGTATTGTTATTTCATGTGTTTAGTGAGCTTACCATGAGTTGTATTCGATTACGACTCTGGCAATCGAAAGTATGCTCGTCTTGCTCCCACCAGTGTGTGCCAGAGTCGCAATCGAATACAAGTCATGGTAAGCACACATAGGTATAAATAAATCAGCGAGAGCTCGGAATCGAGATTTTTTTTTAATGAAAAACTGGGACGCACATAAATTAAAAAAAAATTCTACTGCAGCTTTGGCTGGTCAGAGTATACCAACAATTTCTACAACTTATGATTCTGGCACATAATTAATAAAAAAAATTAAATTGACGTATTATATATATCTTTTGTCCCTTGAAATAGCCGATAGCTCATAGTTTACTAGCTCGCGGTGGGACCAGTGCCTAACAGATTTTGGAAAAAACATACAGGGTGCGAGAAAAACATAATTTGTGACAAACTTTTTTTATGCCATTCGATCCTATTTCCATCCAGGATCAAAAGCTAGTATGGAACCAAAAAAAAATTTCCGGTTAGAAAATCCACAAATTGAAGAAAACTTTCCCCATACAATTTCTACGAAAATGAAAAATAAAATTGCATAATGTGATTGTTCTGATCGACTTAAAGTTTTTGGTCGCGACTGCCCAATTTCTGCCCAAACACGAATCTGCCGTAACCAGAATCTGCCCAAACCAGAATCTGTCCTTAACCGAATAAAGGGGATTTAGTGGTACAAATGAAACAACACTTCCAGCTACCCAGATGTAAACATCGTAACCAAGCACAATTGGGGGTTTAAAACATCAATTTCATCAGAGGCCTATTAGACCCGTGAGAGGAAGACCTCATCGTGCAAATAGCAGCACTGAGCAAGCTTTTGGGACACTAATAGGCCATTACACTAAATCCTTTCCCAGGCGGAAACATTGCAAAGTACTTCGCCCAAAAACGCTCACCCGTGAGACAAAACAAACAAATAAAAAAAACTTTGTGTCATTTTTATTTGTTGTTTGATTAGACTGTATACTGTTAAGTCTCTAACAAGATATTTAATATTTCAATATTTCTAACAATATTTCATACATAACTAGGGAACAAATTCAATTATGTTATTGAATATTTTTCAAATAGTCTACTATATATTTATAAATTTTAAATTGAAATAGATATCCTACACGAAAGGAAAAACGACAAGGCCCATCGGTGGCTGAGCCGGGGATCGAACCCGGATCTTTATCTTACGCGGCTAATGTCATTACCACTAGACCACCCGCCCGCCGTGGTACCCGACGAGATTAAAATGCGAAATTTAAGTGCTCTTTTAATGCCAAAAAATATTTTTATTTAAATAGCGCAAACTGTAGATTATGTATTATGGAGCTAATTGATGCTCAATGAATAATTTTAGATCCAAGCCACATACTCGTATGTACTCATAAATATCGCGATAAATAAATACAATAGATAAGCTCGCCTTTGTAAATAACCATTATAATTGTTGACTGTACTTGCAATTTGTTATTTGCTATAAAGTGTTTACTACTACTACAATAGGAACTTAAAACATTGTCCTCATTTCTTTCCAGAAACAACCAACAGCTGATATACGATGGTGCTCGCATTTGGATCCAGTTGGACATAGTCGGCTATGAAATCTTCCCATTTGTTCTCCAGTCCTTCGAAAGGGTTCAGGCATTTCATCATATCTGGAACAACAAGAATTTAAGAAAGTCAAAATCATCACTCACTCTTTATTAGTAAGAGCACTTATTATTTTTTCTTTCTTTATTTAATCTTCAATCCAGGAAAGAAAAATCTTTCGGTACAAAAAGTTGGACATAATGCTTCAAAGCATTATCTACCAGTCAACGTCGATTTATTACTC
This sequence comes from Leguminivora glycinivorella, assembly GCF_023078275.1. NCBI lineage: Eukaryota > Metazoa > Arthropoda > Insecta > Lepidoptera > Tortricidae > Leguminivora > Leguminivora glycinivorella. The sequence goes on from NC_062973.1 coordinate 19,011,762, forward strand.
GCTTGACTTTTGCCATTTAATTGCGGTCGACGCGGCATGTCTTTTTCTTTCATATCTCTCTATGAGACGTCACCTCGTTATTCAGTTACATTAATTTCATACAGTCTCGTCAATCCACCCTTTCCTAGGTTTTCCTTTCCCGCTACTCCTAGCCAGCCGGTATATATTTAGTTATTTATTTAAACTTTATTGCACAAATTAACAATATCAAGTACAAATGGCGGACTTAAACAGTCAAATTCAGCCGAAGGCTTAACAACAGCGAAATATTCGGCCTTAAAATCATCTTTAACTTATAAATCTTATAATAAAGATTAGAAAGAATCATCAAGCAACTTACCACTAAATTCGTCTATACCGCGTATAAAATCAAATGAAAGTTCGTGTACTTTGACACTTATATCTCGGAAACCAATTTTCTTCATCAAGTTTTTAATTTCTGTTTCTGGGTCCTAAAAAAACGGATGTGAAATTTAATCATAAATGTATTTTCCAAATCGTGATGTGTATAAGTTAAGAAAGAGAAGGAGAGTTACATATGTATGTATAAAATATGTTTTCATGTATGATTTTTTAACTGACGGTTTGTAAAAAACAAAAAATATGATAATCCTACTGATGAATGACGTACCTACAATGACAAAAGAAATAATAATGTATTGTAGATAAAAATGTTGTTAGTAGGTACTTGCCTGAGAATCATGGTAAGGAGACATAAACTTAGTCTTGACCTCTTTAATGTAGGAATTCCATGTTGAAGTGCGCGAGAGTGTGCGATAATTTTCGAAAATGTTGCAATTGCCGAGGAATATTATCAGGCATTTGCCG